>NC_048218.1:50915649-51008169 GCF_002007445.2 Ailuropoda melanoleuca
CACTGGAGAATAAGCCAAGGTAATCTAATTTTACAGTGCTTATATTCCTAAAGAAGATGGAACATAAATAAGAAATTAATATGTGATATAATTCAAAGTGTGACTAAATTGAAAAATCTTGCAAGTAGCTAAGGTGGAATTACTTTCAGAAACCAATACTCCTCTCAAAAAAAAAAAAAAGTAGAAGAGCCAGATTAAGAAAAAAAGAAGAAGAAGAAAGAAAAGAAAGAAACTTCTGATTTAAGGCATTAGAGACTGGCTGAAGCTGCTGAACTTGAGGAGCCAAGATCACAGAGACACTGGAACCACAGAGAAGTGAGCAGACACTCTGCCCCTTTTTTCCTCTCAGGGCAATTTTTGGAGTGAGGCTAAATGCTAAGTATTAAGCCAGAGAAATACACACACCACTATGTGTGCAGGTGGCAACTGGCCCTCTCTGTGTTGACTGCTGGGGGACAGGTCTGAAGAACTGTGACTAGAAAAATATGCTATGATACACTGCCTACTGATATTGTTATAAGAAACTATCCTTTGTCTCTGATCTAGCAGTCTCATGACTTCTGTTAAGTGATAGAGAAGCCAACAGAGCTTTGGAAAATCTCATAGGACAGAAGACACAGAAAAATAATTGGGGCTGCTAATGTATCTAGGACTTAAGAACTTAAGGGAGGCCCAGAGAATTCTGCCAGGTGCTGCAGGTTTTCACTTTGATGTATTTCATTAAGATACATAAGGCAAGGAATTAAAAGCTAGATAGAATACAGCTGAAAGGTAGAATGCATTTTTCTCTTCTCATTGTCTCTTCTCCAATGGTGAAGAGACAGAAACTGTTGTTCAAGACCATCCAACGAAGAGGGGACCGAGAAAATTCCCAGGCCCTCAGTTTTTCATTTGGAACTTCTGGAGAGCTACACCAAAGATATAAGGAGAATGAGTCTCAAAAACTTCAACCATCCTTAAGCCATCATGATCCTATTAGGAGAAAATTTTCCATGAGCTTCTTGGACTCTGCACATCTTATAAGCAGAGAAGTTGACTGTCTTTGTTCCATACTATTTATCAAGAATGCTTTTATAATAAATAGCTATGGAAAAGAAAAAAAAGTATTTTCCTCTGGAGCAAAGGGCGAGTTGTTTAAAAGATACAGATGTATGCTATATATGGAGAGAGAGCCATAACGACCTATAGATCAATTCAGGTTATTTGTTTTTCTTGAGTGGCCTCTAGCAGTTTGCTTCATTTAAGGAAATGTGTCCATTTATGTAAGTTGTTGAATTTATGAGCATTGAATCCTTTTTTTTTCTTCCAAGTTTTTATTTAAATTCAAGTTAGTTAACATACGGTGTAGTATTGGTTTCAGGAGTAGAATTTAGTGATTAATCACTTAAATGTAACACCTGGTACTCATCACAAAACTGTCCTCCTTAATGCCCGTCACCCTTTTAGTACATCCTTCCACCCACTTCCCCTCTAGCAACCTTCACTTTTTTTGTCTATAGTTAAGAGTCTCTAATGGTTTGTTTCCCTCTCTCCTCTTTTTCTTTTCCCCATTCCCATATATTCATCTGTTTTCTTTCTTAAATTCCACATATGAGTGAAAGCATATAGTATTTGCCTTTCTCTGACTGACTTATTTCACTTAGCATAATACAATCTAGCTCCATCCACATCATTGCAAATGGTAAGATTTCATTCCTTTTGATGGCTGAGTAATATTCCATTACATATATATACACACACATCTTCTTTCATTGATTCATCAGTCAATGGACATTTGGGCTCTCTCCATAGTTTGGCTATTGTTGATAATGTTGCTATAAACACTGGGGGTCGGGGGGTGCATGTGCCCCTTCAAATCAGTATTTTTTTATCTTTTGGATAAATACCTAGTAGTGCAATTGCCATTTGTTGAAGAGATTGTTTTTTCCATTGGATATTCTTTCCTGCCTTGTCAAAGATTAGCTGACCATATAGTTGTGGGCCCATTTCTGGGTTCTCTGTTTTTTTCCACCAATTTATGTGTCTGTTTTCGTGCCAATACTACACTGTCTTGATGATTACAGCTTTGTAATACAGCTTGAAGTCCAGAATTGTGATGCCTCCAGCTTTGCCTTTTCTTTTTCAATATTACTTTGGCTATTTGGGGACTTTTCTGGCTCCATACAAATTTTAGAATTGTTTGTTCTAGCTCTGTGAAAAATGCTGGTGTTATTTTAATAAGGATTGCACTAAATGGATAGATTGCTTTGGGTGGTATACACATTTTAACAATGTTGGTTCTTCCAATCCATGAGCATGGAATGTTTTTCCATTTCTTTGTGTCTTCTTTAATTTCTCTCATAAGTGTTCTATAGTTTTTAGGGTACGGATTTTTTACCTCTCTGGTTAGGTTTATTCCTAGGTATGTTGTAGGTTTTGGTGCAATTGTAAATGGGATCAATTCCTTGATTTCTCTTTCTGCCTCTTCCTTTTTGGTGTATAGAAATGCAACAGATTTCTGTACATTGATTTTACATACTGTGACTTTGCTGAATTCATGTATCTGTTCTAACAATTTTTTGGTGGAATCTTTCAGATTTTTGACATAGAGTATCATGTCATCTGCAAACAGTGAAAGTTTGACTTCTTCTTGCCAATTTGGATGCCTTTTATTTCATTTTTTTGTCTGATTTCTGAGGCTAGGACTTTCCAGTACTATGTTGGACAACAGTGGTGAGAGTGGACATACCTGTCTTGTTCCTGATCTTAGGGGAAAACCTCTCAGTTTTTCCCCATTGAGGATGATATTAGCTGTAGGTATTTCATATATGGCCTTAATAATGTTGAGGTATATTCCTTCTATCCCTACTTTCTTGAAGATTTTTATCAAAAAAAGATGCTGTATTCATGAAAAAATGCTCAACATTACTTGGCATCATGTAAGTACAAATTAAAACTACAATGAGATACCACCTCACACCACTCAGAAAAGCGAAAATTAACAAGTCAGGAAATGACAGATATTGGCGAGGATGCAGAGATAGGGGAACCTTCTTATACCATTAGTGGGAATGTAAGCTGGTGCAGCCACTCTTGAAAACAGTATGGAGGTTCCTCAAAAAGTTAAAAATAGAGCTACCCTATGACCCAGCAATTGCACGACTGGGAATTTACCCCAAAGATACAAATGTAGAGATCAAAAGGGATACCTGAACCCCAATGTTTATAGCAGTAATGTCCACAATAGCCAAACTATGGAAAGAGCCCAGATGTCCATCAACAGACAAATGGATAAAGAAGATACATACACACACACACACGCACACACACACACCACACCTTCTTTAGGAGGTAACTGGGTGATGGACATTAAGGAGGGCATGTGATGTAATGAGCACTGGGTATTATTTAAGACTGATGAATCACAGACTTGTACCTCTGAAACCAATAATACATTATGTTAATTTAAAAAAAAGAAAGGATGCTGTATTTTGTCAAATGCTTTTTCTGAATCTATTGAGAGGATCATATGGTTTTCATCCTTTCTTTTATTAATGTGGTATATCATGTTGACTGATTTGTGAATTACTGAACCACCCTGGCAACCCAAGAATAAACTCCCACTTGATCATGGTGAAGGATTCTTTTAATGTACTGTTAGATTTGATTAGCTACTATCTTGCTGAGAATTTTTGCAACCATGTTCATCAGGAATATTGGCCTGTAATTCTCCTTTTTAGTGGGGTCTTTATCTCATTTTGGAATCAAGATAATTCTGGCCTCATAGAATGAGTTTGGAAGCTTTCCTTCCATTTCTATTTTTTGGAACAGTTTCAGAAGAATACATATAAACTCTTCTTTAAATGTTTGGTAGAATTCCCCTGGGAAGCCATCCAGCCCTTCTTTGTTGGGAGATTTTTGATTACTGATTCAATTTCTTTGCTGGTTATGGGTCTGTTCAAATTTTCTATTTCTTCCTGTTTCAGTTTTTGTAGTATATATGTTTCTAGGAATTTATCCATTTCTTCCACATTGACCAAGTTTTGGCATATAATTGTTCACAATATTCTCTTATAATTGTATTTCTGCAGTGTTGGTTGTGATCTCTTTAATTTTGATTTTATCTATTTAGGTCTATTTTCGTCTTATTTCTTTTTGATAAATCTGGACAGGGGTTTATCAATTTTGTTAATACTTTCAAAGAACCAACTCCTGGTTTTTCTTGCTTCTTGAGAAAGGCCTGTATTGCTATATGCTTCCCTCTTATGACAACCTTTGTTATATCACAAAGGTTTTGGATTGTGCTGTTTTCATTTTCATTTGCTTCCATGTACTTTTTTACTTCTTCTTTAATTTCCTGGTTAACCCATTCATTCTTTAGTAGAATGTCCTTTAACCTACACGTACTTGTAGTCATTCCAAATTTTTTCTTGCAGTTGACTTCAAGTTTCATAGTGTTGTGGTCTGAAAATATGCATGGCAAGATCTAAATCTTTTTTACTGGTTGAGGGCTGATTTGTGACTCAGTATGCGATCTATTCACAGAATGTTCCATGTGCCCTCAAAAACAATGTGTATTCTGATGCTTTAGGATGAAATGCTCTGAAAATATGTTAAGTCCATCTAGTCCAGTGCGTCACTCAAAGCCATTGTTTCCTTGTTGATCTTCTGTTTAGATGATCTGTCCATTGCTGTGAGTGGGGTGTTAAAGTTTCCTACTATTATTGTATTATTATCAATGTGTTTCTTTAAGTTTGTTATTAATTGTTTTATGTATTTGGTTGTTCCCAAGGTGGGGGCATAAATATTTACAATTGTTAGATCTTCTTATTGAATAAACCCCTTTATTATGATATACTGCCCTTCTTCATCTCTTATTGCAATCTTTGGTTTAAAATCTAGTTTGTCTGATACAAATATAGCTACTCCTACTTTCTTCTGATGTCCATTAGTATGATAGATGGTTCTCCACCCCCTCACTTTAAATCTAGAGGTGTCTTTGGGTCTAAAATGAGTCTCTTGTAAGCAGCATATTGATGTGTCTTGATTTTTTTATCCATTCCTATACCCTATGTCTTTTGATTTAGTCCATTTACATTCAGAGTGAGTATTTACAGGTAAGAATTTAGTACCATTGAATTATCTGTAAAGTTCCTGTTCCTGTAGATTATCTCTGCTTCTTTCTAGTCTTTGTTGCTTTCGGTCTCTCTTTCCCACTGAAAGAGTCCCGTTTCTGGCAGAGCTGGTTTAGTGTTCACAAACTTCTTTGGTTTTTGTTTGTCTTGGAAACTCTTTACCTCTCCATCTATTCTGAATGACAGCCATGCCAGATAAAGTATTCTTGGCTGCATATTTTTCCCATTTAGCACGTTGAATATATCATACCACCACCTTCTGGCCGGTGAATTTTCTGGGGACAGGTCTGCTGCTAACCTTATGTATTTACCCTTTCAGATTAAGGATTTTTTGTCCCTAGCTGCTTTCAGAATTCTCTCTTTATCTTTGTATTTTGCAAGTTTCACTATGATATATCTTGGCATTGACCCATTTTGTTTTTTTGTTTTGTTTTGTTTATTTTGAGGGGAGTTTTCTGTGCCTTTTGGAACTGAATGCCTGCTTCCTTCTCCAGATTAGAGAAGTTTGCAGCCCTCAACTATAATTTGTTCAAATAAGCCATCTTCCTCTTTTTCCCTGCTCTTCTTCTTCTGGGTCTCCTATGATACAGATTGTGCTGTATAGAGTTGCTGAGTTACCTAAGTCTACATATGTGATCTAATATTTTCCTTTCCCTCTTCTTTTCAGCTTCATTATTTCTCATAATTTTATCTTCTATATCACCTATCCATTCCTCTGCTTCTTCCATCCTTTTTGTGATTACATCCAGTCAGTTTTGCCTCTCAGTGGTAGCATTTTTTTATTTTGGCCTGACTGGTTTTTAGGTCTTTTATCTCTGCAGCAAGGGTTTCTCCAGTGTCTTCTATGCTTCTTTCAAGCCCAGCTAGTATTCTTATGATTGTTGTTCTAAATTCTTGTTCAGGTACATTGCTTGTATCCATTTTGAGTAAATCCCTGGCTGTGATTTCTTCTTGATCTTTCTTTTGGGGAGAATTCCTCCATCTTGTCACTTCGTTTAGGTTTCTGTCTTTTGTGTGTTATGAAAGCTTGTTATATTTCTTGCTCCTGAGAGTAATGCTATATTAAAAGGGGGTCATACACTGTTCAGGGCCTGGTGCTTCAGGAAGTGTTTCTGGTATATGCTGTGTCCATCCTGCTGCTGTGTTTGGCTGCTCTTTCCCACAGGTCGGTCTTCTGCAGAGTTCCCCCTTGCTTACAGTAGGGAGTGTTTAGACCTCTAACTAGGTGTGCTTTGATTTGTTTGCTAAAATAAGCCAGGGGGGGACCTGATCCCCCCCCCAAAAAAAAGAGAGAGAGAGAAAAGAGAAAAGGAAATGTAACAAACAAGCAAACAACAAAGAACTATAAACCTGATTCCAAAGGAAAAAGAAAGAAAAGAAGAGAAAAGAAAAGAAGAAGAAAAGAAGAAAAGAAAAGAAAAGAAAAGAAAAAAGAAAAGAAAAGAAAAGAAAAGAAAAAAGAAAAGAGAAAAGAAAGATAAGAAAAGAAAAGAAGGAAAACAAGCAAGCCAGCCTGGTCCAATTTCTACCAGACCTGCATCTGACACTTGGAGCACTCAATGATCAGTAGACTTGGTGCATGTAGGGGCCCTGTGCTGGTCTTCTAGGGGAGATGCCCATTGCATTGGCTCATAGTCAGACCTGTCCTAGTAAAGATGCACCTACAGAGAGCAAGGTGGCAGGTTTTGGTGTAAGCAGCTCCAGCCTCCACTAGCGGTGCTGTGTTGCTCACTGAAGTCAAATGGAGCTGATAGGTGGGGGGAAAACACCCACCCCACTCTCTTGTCCCGAGAAAGTGAGCTCCTGCCTGCTGCTGCTCAGGAAGCCTTCACAGAAAATGGAACAATCTCCCCTCTTGTGTCCCCAGCTTCTGTCAGATCTCTGCCCTCACCAAGTCTGTGCTTGGGCCCTCAGCACACCTGTCATCACAGTTCCATTTTATCTTTGGTGCACAGCTGGGATTCAAAACTCCAAATCTTAAAGGACACAGCAAGACACAAACCCATTGCTCTCTTCTGGAAGAGAGCCTCTCTGCAATGTGTCTGGTGCCGTTTTGTCCCAGAAAAGCAGTCCACAGACCTGTAGGTCTTTGGAGTTTATGATGAAGCATAGCAAAAAGCAGCAACTAGGTTCTCTGCTCTCTGTGCATGCTTCTTTGTCTTGCTGATGAATGACTACTCAATGGTGCCCACTGGATCTTTTATCCTTAGAAGAGCAATATACCCCCTTCCAAATGCACTCCAGGAAGGGAAGCATTCTCTCCCAGTGTGACCCAGGGAATCCCTACACCACACTATCCACTCCCAGGCCTTCACCCTCCTTCTCCCCAGGAGGACTGCCACACTCACCTGGCTTGACTCCAGAGAATGGAGCAGATTTCCAAAACCTCAGAATTTGGGCTCCGCTGCTTGCAAAAATTTGCCAGTCAGTTCCTCTCGACTCCCCAGTCAGTGGTTTTCGGAAAGTATTTTTCTTGTGCGAATGCAACATGCTGCTCTTTAGCCCCCTCTCTCTTTCTGTCTTCTTTCTCTGTGGAAAGAGCTCCCTCCCCTCCACAGCACCACAGCTTTTGTTTCCACCAATTCACATCTTTACACCCCAGACCTACCACTTTCTTTCTCTCTAATTCTGCAGATTGTTCTCTTAATCATCAGATCAATTTCCTAGGTGTTCAAACGATTTGAGGTTAATCTAGCTGTGTTGAAGGAACAAGGCAAATCCAGGGTCCCTCTACTACTCCACTATCTTAACTCTTCTCCAGCACTGAATTCTTTAACAGTAGTCTCCACTTACCCTCTTAGTGTCTATAAGGTCTGTGGTAATGTACCCTATTTCATTCCAATATTTAAAATTTGTGTCTTCTCTCTTTTTGTGTAATTAGACTGACTAGAGGTTCATCAACTTTATTGACATTTTCAAAGAACCAGCTTTTGCTTATGTTGATTTTCTCATATATTTCTGTTTTAATTGCATTGATTTCTGCTCTAATAGCTATTATTTTCTCCATTATAATTGCTTTGGTTTTAATTTTCTCTTTTTATTGCTAGTCTCCTAAGGTGTGATCTTAAATCATTAATTTAAAAGATTTGCTTTTTTTCAAATAAAAGCATTAAAAGATAAATTTACCTCCAAACAGTGTTTTGGCTGCACTAAACAAATTTTTCTATGTTGAATTTTAATTTTCATTCAATTCAAAATGTTTGAATTCTCCTTGTGATATTCTCTTTGAAGCATGGGCTATTTAAAGTGTTCATTTCTTAGTTCAACACTAATAAAAGTGTTCGTATTTAGAGATTTTCTAATTATCCTACTCTTACTGGTTTCTAGTTTAAATCTCATTTGATATGACAGCATACCTTAAATAATTTCTATTCCTTTATACTGATCTGTCTACAATAAGATCTATATTGGTGAAGGTCCCATACACACTTGAAGAAAATATGCTCTATTACTGCAATAAGGAGTGTTTTATATGTATTTAATAGATCCATTTGGTTGATAGTGTTGTAAGGGTTCTGTCTCCTTAATGACTTTCTTTCTGTTTGCTTAGTCTATTACTGAAAGTTGAAGTCTCTAACTGGACTTGTGAATATATTTCTTCTATCAGTTCTATCAGTTTTATTTCATATATTTTAAATTATATTGTTAGGTTCATATGTATTTAAAATTATTGTTTATTTGTTGACTTGTACTCTTTATCATTATCATTATCCCTGGCAATAGCCTTTTTCTGAAGTCTAGTTTGTCTGATATTAATATAACCACTTTAGCTTTCTTTTGATTAGTGTTTTCATGTTGTATAATTTTCATATTTTTGCTTTGACCTATTTCTTTATATTTAAAGTGGGTCTTGTTGACAGGATGTAGTTGGGTATTACATTTTCTTTTTAACTAATCTGAAAATCTTACTTTGTATGTTTTCACAGTTTAAATTTAATGTAATTATTTAATTGGTTGGTTTAAAATCTCTCTTATCTCCAATTTGGGGTTATTTTTTATACATGTTTTAAATGTCCTAATGATTGCCCTAGAATTTACAATATATGCCTTTAATCATGGGCTATATAGAAATTATAACAGTATAATTCCAATTCCTTTCTTATCCTTTGTGCTATTGTTGCCATGCATTTTACATATACCATAAATATGCACTACTTTGATAGTTTTGTTTTGGATAAATTAAAAATAAGAAAAATAAATTTTATATTTTCCTTCATGAATGCTATTTCTGGCATTCTTTCTTTCTTTTTATAGATCCTACTTATTGTTTGTTTCAGTATCTTTCATTTTTATTAAAAATGTAATAAATACACATGATCAAATTAGTGAAGTATAAAATAACATACAATCAAAAGATTTCCCTCTCAATACTGACCAGTGTGCTTCCCCAGTTTTCTGCCTCAAAGGCAATGACTATTATCAATTTCTTCTGTATCTCTACCAGAACTGTACTAGTTACATATTTTATATGCCTGTGTACATATTTATTTCTATAAAGTACATGTATAAAATTTGTATAATGTTTGTATACTATCCTTCAGATTCTTTTTTTCAAATAGAATCTATCTGGGAGTTTATTCCACATAAGTACAATATATTCACAGTTACATAGTATTCCAGCAGAAAATCTGTAATTTTTTTATATACATACCTCAAATCATCCTAAACTTATACAATGTTATATGTTAATTATATCTCAATAAAATTGGGGAAATTAAAAAAATTTATAGCTCTTACTTATTGTCTGGTATCTTAATCCTTATTTCCGGAGAACTTCCTTTAATATCTTTAATAGGTCAGCTAATAATGAATTCTCTCTGTTCTTGTATTTTGCAAAAGTCCTTTTTCTCCTTAATTTTGTAAAATATTTTCTTTGAGAACAGGTTGTTCTTTTTCTTATAGTACTTTAAAATATTACTCCCCCTTTAAAATGTTACTTTAAAATGTTGTTTCTAAATTTCACGGTTCATAGTGACAAGTCTGTTCCAATCTTTATTTTTGTTTCTTTGTACATAACGTGTGCTTTTTATCTGGCAGCCTTCAAGATTTTCTCTTTGTCTTTGGGTTACAGTGGTTTGAAAAGAGGTATCCCTTGCTTTTCAAAATTTTGTGTTACACCACTTTACTACAACGAAAGACCTACATTTGTACCTGTTTTTGTTAACTGAAAGAAATCCCAAGAGGATTTTTGCTTTTACAAAAGGAAAAAAAAAGTAAAAAAGCTAAAATAACAATCAATCTTTGTTTTGCAGCAAGCCCTCATAGAAGCAAAATGTACCCTGATCAGGGAGAGCTGGCACCACCAAGCTCTTTCCCCAGTGTTAGGTTAATTATAAACATTAATTATAAACAATTAAATACACTCAACATCTCGGCATTAAGCTGCCATAGCTTTGAATTGTGTCTGTAAGCATCTGTGCTTAATCTTTGTTTTGTGCATCCATTAACAAGATGTATCCTAAAGTATCAAAAAAGGCTGAGAGGTTATTTTTGGGTTCTAGTAATGCTAAACATTTTTTCCATATAAATTAATAGTAATTCCTTCTTCTTTTTACACCATTTCAGCTTACATTTCATAGGAATGCTCTACTTTCAGAAACCAGGGAAACCTGTTATTGCCAGGGAAAATAACATCTTATAAAGTTTAATTTTAAAGTCTTTTATCATATGGTTGTGCAATTAATGTCAGAAAAAACGACATGCGTTTCATTAACTTGCTCATCTCTCCATGAGTTTATGATGAGAGAACTGGTACTTCCATGCCATCTGTTTGTAGATGACATAATAGAAGCCCTATACGCCAATGGACCAAAGTATTTTGACAGAATAAATCTACAGTTATGTGCTCAACATTCCAAGAAGTATTAGGTTATTTCCCACAAATAATTTTGTCATTATTAGATTATTTCTTGTAATAATGTATAAATTTTAAGCTAATGCTATAAAAGGAGGTTAGGAATGAATGACTATTTCTTTCCCCAACATACAAAGGAACTGTATATTCTAGTGGCTAAAACAGGAGAAAAGCACCTGGGCAGCTCAGTCAGTTAAGCATCTGCATTCGGCTCAAGTCATGATCCCAGGGTCCTGGGATTGGGCCCTATGTCAGGCTCCCTGTTCAGTGGGGAGTCTGCTTCTCCCTCTCCCTCTGTCATTCCTTCTGCTTGTGCTCTCTCTCTCTCCCTCTCTCCATCAAATAAATAAATAAATATTAAAAAAAAAAAAACAGAGACAGTGATCTTCTGATTTCTACTTAGAATGTAGAATGCCAGAAAGCACATCATTCCTACCCTTACAATAAAAGAGAGAGAAATCTGCAACCTTACAGTTGCCCTTGGATTTATCAGAAAGCTGAGGATGTAGGGCAATCAACTAACCCAAAATCTAAAGAAAGACTTTCTCCTGAAAGGAGAAAGAGAATATGAGCATTTGTTTTCCTGGGGTAATGTTGGACCCCATATAAGCTGTTCAAAAGGATTGAACTAAAATTTCTGACAAATTATTGAAGGCCTTCTTTGAACCAACATGAGTATACAGAATCCCTGGGAGCTGTAGTCACAAGGAAAAATTGCACATATGTATATCATCTCCACAGACCTCACCACGTACTTATAAGAGAGATTAGGAGTGTATTTGTTTATACAAATACCAAGAGATATCTCTTGGTATAGGTATGGGAAAGGGGAACAACAGTTGTTGTGGAAAAGACATAAAGCTACACATAGAACCTTCTCCCCTATCTTCTCTATGCAGCAAAAGCTTAGCTGCTGTGGAAAGAGTAAAAAACACTGTCACTCTCAAGCCAGAGGTAAAAGTTCATTGCAAGTAAATGAAGGAAACAACAAAACACCCTCTGCCCTAGGGGTAGGGACAGGAAAATACCCGGAGCCCAAATCACATAGAGATCTCCTGAACCTTTGGGGGGAGGAATATGACCATGAAAGGAAGAAAGAAGAAAGAAAGAAAGAAAGAAAGAAAGAAAGAAAGAAAGAAAGAAAGAAAGAAAGAACTCCATTCCCAAGTTTCTAAGTACAGAGAATGACTCCCCTTCTCCCCCTCTTCCACCCTTCTCTATCAGGCTAGCTTGTGATCGATAGCATTTATCAGCTGTAAAATGCTAGGAGAAGGGCAAAGAGAAGACAGAGATCTTTTCTCAGGCACAAAGGAAAGACCTAAAACTGAAGGGTGAGCAGACATTGAGAAAAATCCTCTAAGTATTCCTCACTTTAAGTACAAGTTAAGACAAGGGAAATATGAAGCTTGTGGTGTCCTGAGACTAACCATAGAAACTAAAATAACAAAAGATAAACTCAGCTCAGTTCTGAGCTAGACTGATACAACCTCTTTCAATAGGAAGAGAAAAGGCATGCCTATTTCCAGGCATAAATACTATTTACATTTGTCTCTACTGTTCTATACAAGATATCCAACTTTCAACCAAAATGTAGCATATACAAATAAGCAATTACAACACACCCACACCTACACACACACACACACACACACACACACACACACACAAGTAATGATACTCTGTCAAGAGACAAAAAATAAACAGAACCAGATTCAAATATGATCCACATGTTGTAACTATCAGACAATTTAAAATAACGTTGGATAACATGACAAAGACTCTGAAGGAGAAGATAGACAATATGCATGAACAGATAGGGAATTTCAAGTGAGATGTAAACTATGAGAAATACCCAAATGGAAATGAAAGAAATGAAGAGCATGATTATAGAAGAATCGTTTTGTGAACTCATTAGTACAATTGACACACTAAAGAAAAGAAACAGTAAACTTGGGAGATAGGTCAAGAAAAATCTTCCAACTGACAAGCATGAAACAAACAACAGTTCATCCAAGAGCTGAGGGACAATATTGAATGGTCTAAAATGAATTCAATTGGAATCATAAAAGAAAGAGAAAAGGAAGAAATACTTAAATATACAATGACCGAGAATTTTTCTAAATCAATACATTACAAAAAAACCCACAGATCTAAGTCCAAGGAACACCAAGCAATAAATACTTCCCAAACACACCTACAAACTTAATATGTTTCCCCCATTATCCAAAAGTAGTGTTTCTGAAACCTTTCATAAGCCAAAATGGTAGAAAGTGAAGAAGCAATACCATTAATTTATATGGAAAAGATTTGTAGCATTCTCAGACACCAAAAATAACCTCTCTTAGGCTTTTCTGATACCTTAGGGCACATCTTGCTAATAGATGCACAAAAAAATAAAGCACAAATGTTTACAGACACAGTTCAAAGATATGGTGGCTTGATGCTAAGATGCTGAGTGTAATTTCTGGGGGAGAAGCTTGGTAGTGCCACTGCCACTGCTTGGGGTGTGTGATGCCTCTATAAAGGTTTGGCTTTTTGGAAAACAAATGCTGAATGCTCTTTTCACTTTTTGCCTTTCTTTTTTATAAAAACAAAAATCATTTTGATATTTCTTTCAATAGTAAGAACAGGAACAAATGTAGGTCTTTTGTAAAAGCAAAGTGGCATAACACAAACTTTCAAAAAGTGGGGGATTATGTGAAAGAAAGTTGTCTTTCAATAATTTTCATTGAATCAACTATAAAGTATTGAGATTAAATTAGCAAGCACTCTTAAGTTAATAGCAGTTTGTGCTCTAAATAGTAAATAAATGACTCATATTTGGTCTAAGTAGTAGCTCATGGGATTTAAGATATTAAGATTAGTTGTGTTTAGTTTGCATCTATCAGCTTGGGAAAAAATTCTTGAAAATCTTGAAGAATAGAGCATTAGCGGTAAAGCTTGTTAAACATAGGTCAGTTTCCTACCAGATAAAAAGACTTGTTTATAATTAATCTGATGGTGATAAAAAGGCATTTAATTAGATTTCCATCACAAAATGGGAAAAGATAGGTCTGGGGTCTGAAACACAGTAGAGTTCAGCCATCTGCTGCCAGCTACCTCTTGCCAACATGTGATTTGCAAGTTAAATTATGCCAGCTGATGACATATGGCACTTCCTTCTTTAAATATCTTACTCAAAATGAGTTTTCTCTCAAATGCTGAGGTTGGATTTTCAGCAATCACAGCAGTTGCCGTAATTTTCCTTCATAAACAAATTTAAGCAATATAGATTTAAATTGCTGGCTCCTGTGTTACTGCCCTGTGACATGATTGTGAGTTAGAGAAGTTTGACCTTGGAGATGTTCACATTTGGAATTTACAAACCTAAAATTTTTTTCATAGTTTTTGGGTAATGAGGTAGAGAGACAAGAGTCACTTGTCTAGGTTTTAATGAATGTCTGAAGAAAGAGAAAGGATGGTCTAAAGAAAAGAAGTGAAGGACCTATTGGAATCCACCGACTCATCTCCAGCATGATGTGTCTATCAGCTGGCAACAGAGTTGAGGCTAATATTATAGAAGCTGTCAAAAAGCTAAACCATCAAAACACTGCAAAACAATGTATTCTTATTACCAGTGACCTAATGCTGAAAAATTCTCTGGTTCTCTGAAGGCTTTAGACTTATTAACTGCTACAGTTTTGTCTTCAGAATTATTGATCCAATCTTGAATTAAGACCACAACTTTTTCCTAAACCTTTTAATCACTCGGTCACCACAAAATCTCCATAAACAGTTTAACCACGACCTAACTAAACAAAACTGTGTACCCCAATAACTAAAATTGTGTGTGTGCATATGCACACACGTGTGCATCTGTGTGTGTGTATGTGTGTGTGAATATATTTGATAAGACACTGCTATACACCGTCAAGATAACAACGTGGACATAAATTGATTTTGTAGTAAAGCAGTTATCACTTCCTGATGGAGGGCCAAAACCATGGACCTATGAGTTCTTCACAGAGAATATGAGCAGCCTCAGCCAATCAATCCATCAATTTCTCTACCTGCGACCCCTATGTTTAACTGTAAGGTAAGGACTTCAGGCTCTGAAATTAGAAATGATAAAGCCTATTGATCATAGTTTTTGTCCCAGCTGATCGCATCTCCTATCTATCCATAAAGTTTTACTCATGACTATCAAACTTACAGCTACCAGTGGCAGCTTTCTTTAGATAAGATCATCTTCTGTCAGATTTACACCATTTTCTCAACTTTTCACTGTGGGCTGCATCAATACAAAATCAAATTTTAACCTCTTCGTTTTACTGTATTCATCTGTTATAAAGCAAAGAGTTTGTGGTTCCCCTAAATAAGGAAATATGTCTTAAACATTCCATTATTGTCTCTGTGATTACAAGAGGATGTACAAGTTACGTAATCAGCAAATCAGTAACAATTTAGGTAGATGAGTAGACACAGGCAAAATACAACGCTGGTAGAGCATGAACTGATCATTTTGGATTTCCTTTGGAAGGTACTTAGCAATTCAGATTTTAGAGAAAATGATTGGCAAGAGCGCTGACTAATCTGAACATCAGCTGGTTTCAGCTGGTTTAGAATTCTATCTTGATGTTGGAGGCCCCTGCGTCTGCTGAAAGTTAACCCTTCAATTGCTTGATTGTGGCAACAGGCAGGAGTGGCTGAAGCAATAAGGAGCAGAAGAAAACTTGAGGGACTCAAGGAAGTTGCTATATAAAACCCATCCAAAATCATTTATATATTTTAACACTAATTTGGCTATACTGTTGTAGAATGGCTGAATGTTAGTCCTGGGCTATGGATTTGCTTCCAACATTCTCAACAAAGAATTTTTCTAACACTTAGAGTTTAAATAATAATAAATAAATGTGGGGTGTATGTGTGTACGCCTACACACTGGTAATGGCAGGTCTTAAAATTCAAGCACCTAATAATTCCAAGTATTTAAACATGTAATCTGAATGTCACAGCTTTACCAGACCTTGAACACAGCTATTGTCACGTTAACAGTTAAGATTTATTTCTTGTATCATCTCCACCTCTACTCACAGATATTCCAGCTCCCTACCAAAACCTCCCCAGTACTCTGAAAGTTCCTGCTGTGTTCATCATGTGCATGAAGCAGAATACCAGTTAGAGGACCCATATGGCATCCACCATGTTTTTATTGTCCGTCACTCTCCTACCCTTTTTATCACTCTCTGCACATGAAGCTTCTTGAGTGTGCTTTAGATGCTGCTACTGCCATTATTTTGAGGACGCTGCTCTATAAACTGTATAGCTACTAATGCTGCCTGACCAGGACTTTAGATGCCAAATCCTCTCTGTGGTGATGTTCCAGAACTTTTGTGTGGCATTTGGTCACCAAGCCTACGGGGTGTTGCTACTTTTGTCCTGTCTCACAAAGTGCTTTAACCATCATTTGATAACTGTCACTCCTGAACTCAAAGCAATTCTGGAAGGCAGTGAATGCAACCCACAGCAGGTTGTGACTAAGACTAGACCACAAAAGTGTCCATCCTCTTGCACATCATGACTTACCCAAGTAACCTCCTTCTCAGGAGTTGATGAGGTTGTTGAAGACAAGATGATTTCTATCTTTCTGTGACATCATCATCTTTAATGACCAGCTAAATGTGGAGCTTCCAGGGGCCATCTTGACACCATATGAAGACAGTCTGAGAATAAAGCCAACAAGAGGGAAGCACAGCATGATTTAGAGCTGTGCCATCTAATTAGCCACTGGCTACATGTGGCTTTTTATACTTGAATTCAGTAAAATTAAATTAAAACATTCATTTCCTTAGTTGCCATTACCCACACTTCAAGTGCTCAATAGTCACACGGACTATTCCATTAGACAAAGCATTTTATTGGACAGCGTGATCTAGAGAGAGAAATAGAGTTTTAATTTCATCCTTTAAATCTCTGTATCTAGCCTTGCCTAAAGCTGGGTCCACCTTAAATTCCATTTTGGTTTAAGCTAAAATACTGAAAACTTTTTTAAGTTATATTTTTGACCTTTGAAAAATTTATGTGCAGAAACTAGCCCTTAGGCCTATTGCCCAGAATCAGATCAGGAAACAGACAACCACCATCTCACATTTTCTCAATTTCTTCCCATGACCTTTCCTGACAAGACTGAACCTCACCCTCTCCTTGAGAACACATACACACACACACGCACACACGCACACGCGCGTGCGCGCATCATGAAAAGAGATCAGAGGGCAGAGGTTTGGTAGATGTCACCACAAAGCCAGCCTCAACAATCAAAGATAAACAAAGCCAGACATTAGTTAAAGCAGGGAAAACAGATTTTATTCAGTAAATATTGACAGTAGGGGAAAGAGCTGAGCTCCAATTTGATTTGCAGAGGTGACTGGGCATTTTTCTAATTGAAGTAGAGTTGACATATGATGTACATGTTTCCCGTGTACAAGAGTGATTTGACAATTCTATACATTATAGAATGTTCACCACGATAAATGTAGTCACCAGACAAAGTTATTACGATATTATTGACTGTATTCCCTATGCTGTACTTTTCATCCTTGTGACTTATTTATTTTATAACTGGAAGTTTGTACTTCTTAATCCCCTCCACCTATTTTGCTCATCCCCCCACCCACTTCTCTCTGACAAATCATTTTGTTCTCTGTGTTTATTGGTTTGTTTCTGGTGTGTGTGTGTGCTTATATTCATGTTATTTTTTTAGATTCCACATATAAGTGAAATTATATGGTATTTGTCTTTTTCTGCCAGACTTATTTCACTTAGCATAATACTCTCTAGATTGTATGGTATTTTCATTTTTATTTTTTTGTGGAACTTCCATAATGTTTTTTATATTGACTGCACCAATGTACCTTCCCACCAACAGCGCATGAGGGTTCCCTTTTCTCCACATCCTCACCAATACTTGTTATTTCTTGTCTTTTGGTTACTAGTCATTCTGACTAATGTGAGGCAATGTCTCATTGTCGCTTTGATTTACATTTCCCTGATAAATAGTGATGCTGAGCATCTTTTCATGTGTCAGTTTCTCTGCCCACTTTTTAACCAGATATTTGTATTTTTGATGTTGAGTTGTATGAGTTGTGGATATTAACATTTTATTGGATATATCATTTGCAAATAGCTTCTCCCATTCAGTAGGAGTGGGCATTTTAAGAAAAAAAAACTTTTTTTAAAAGATTTTATTTATTTATTTAGAGAGAAAGAGAGAGCTTGAGCAGGGGGAGGGGCAAATGAGAGGAGAAAGAATCTCAAGCAGACCCCACACTCAGTGCAGAGCCCGACGCAGGGCTCAAGCTCATAATCCCGAGATCACGACCTGAGCCGAAATGAAGAGTTGGATGTTTAACAGACTGGGCATTTTAAAGGGAGAATGAGGGTGTAGGGAAGGAGACCAAGCAGGGACTCAAAATTAAAAAGGACTGGCCATTGTAAATGTGATTAGGCCAGACAGCTGTCTCTGCTACCGGACACTTATTGAAATTGGGACTCTATTCTTTCATAAAGACTGGGGGAAAGAGGCTCTCATCTTCCTGATGATGACATTTCAAAGGAATGCCTTGCAAGTCCTTGAGAAAGATACTCCTGCGTTCTAGGAGATACACATACATCTCAAAGGGTCAGAGAAAGGATTTACAGTTATAAGCCTTTTTTTAGTAACTGCTGTAAGAAAGCAAGACCAGGTGGTGTCTAGAACAAAGGATATATTTTAAGCCCTGAGTTTTTCCAGGCAGAAATTCCTAAGGGGGCAGGGTTGTCCGAAGGACACAAGGCCTTAGGCTACTAGAAGCCATGTTAAAGTTTGGCCAAGTCTCTCGGTGCAGGGGTTTCAATGGAGTATTCATGACGAGTTTTTTGCAGTTCTCACTACCCAGATTTTTCCAGGATGCACAGCAAAACAACGTATGTAATTTAATACACAAGGCAATCCTCTGATATACATATCATTATCTCCGTCTTACAGGTAAGGGAACCAAAGTTCAGAGGGCTTAAATCACTTGTTCAGGTCACATACTAATAAATTAAAAAGCATACTGGAGCCTAGATTTCTCTGACTAAAGACTGAGTTTTTCCTCACATCACCCATAACTTTGTCTCCCTAGTGATCTCCCTAATTTTTCATGCATGTCTTTGTAACTAGTTTTTACAGAAGTGCCCTTGCCTTTAAATGATAAAGCCCATAAGATGTGAATGGGGGGGGGGAGCCCTCACAAAAATGTCAGAAACTTGTGATTAACAGGCAGCAGGTGTACAAACTGAAAGTGTTCAACTCACATCCATTGTCATCTCGGCAAAAAGCTTGGCCCCAAAGTTGCTGAAGGGGGAAATTTGATTATCTTTGCTTCCCCAGAAGACTGATAAATCGAATTCAGACTGCTATTGTTCCAGATACAGCCTGAATCTTCCATAGGATTTTAATCAGCAGCAGCATTATGTAGCATATGGGAGCTATTTGGCTGAAAGGAAACTCCAACTGTCACTGGTGCATCCGCCCAACATGAAAGGAAAATAACAATACGGAATAATGGGACTTTCTTATCTACAGTGCAGCCTCCCTCTGAGAAACTCTGTGGTTTAGTCTACTACATCTTCACGACCGTCCTATTAGGTAGGTCAGAGAACTACTTGACTATAATCCTGAATGCTTACTGGCTGATTCCACCAATGTTTTAACCTCTCATAAGCTTTTCTCTAACTGCATCTATAAATCCTATCTCCTCTCGCTTTTTGATCTCTTCTGTTCTCTTTAGTTTAATGAATAAACCTTCATCTATCCCTGCCCATTTATACTGTTCTAGCCTTAACTCCTTTTTCTTGCTACTATTTTTTTCCCCTTGTCCTACCCTTATTTTATAAAAAGCCTAGATAGGAAATCAGTACTCATAGAGTGACTAAGTCCATAGCTCGATTATTTCATCCTGTTAAAACTACAGTGATGATGAAATGTAAAGATCACTCTACTTATTCACTTCCTTAATCACCAAAACTTTACTGAATGTATTTGTTTCGAATATATTTGATTCAATGTTGGCACATGGTCCTTTTGTTCAAGCATGGGAAACAAACAACTAATGACAATGTGATGGGATAAGTGTCATCATTTTAATGAGCTCATTAAAGTATGGGAAAAACAAAGAAGATTACCAATGTAGTGTCTGTGGTGGCTGGTCCCTACAGCTTTCAGGTGTGGTTCCAGAGCCAAGCTCAGAAACTGAACTTCAGGCTTCTTCTTATACCCCTCCCCCGTCTCTTGACCTTTCTTGACATGCCTCCATTCCTGTACATTCAAAAAGACTGTGAAAAATAGTATGAGGGATTGCCTAACAATCTCACACACACCCAAGAATGGCACTGACAAAACTGACCTATTAAATCATGAGTCAGCATTTTACTTTAAGGAACCTAGGAGTCAAACCTAAAGCTCTTGGCATATATATTTTCTAATAGCAGGAAAAGCAAAGAATGAACCACTGGTGGTATCAAGAAACAACACAGGATTTTGAAATCCTGTGAAGACCCTCTTAACACCTTTGTATTTTATCCAAAATGTGGAATTCAAAGTGGTGAGCTAGTAAATGTCAGTTTTAAACCCTCAGGTAAGAGAGAGAGATTTTAATCAGATGACAGAGAGAAGGATGGTTGAAAGAAGAAATGGCCAAGAATGACAACTCCTTCAGTGCTGGACGATGTCAGATAAGATTTCCTTCCCCTGTCCCTAGACCTACTTTCCTAACTTCAAAAATTCAACAGCAGGGAGATCGGTAGGAGAAGGAAGGGAAGAATGAAGGGGGGGTAAACAGAAGGGGGAATGAACCACGAGAGACTATGGACTCTGGGAAACAAACTGAGGGTTTCAGAGGGGAGCGGGGTGTGGGGATGGGCTAACCCGTGATGGGTATTAAGGAGGGCACATATTGCATGGAGTACTGGGTGTTATATGCAAACAATGAATCATGGAACACTACATCAAAAACTAATGATGTACTGTATGGTGACTAACATAAACATAATAAAAAAATTTTTTTAAAATTCAACTTGCAGAAGTGATGGGAGGTACTTTCTTTATCATGGTATTGCCATCAGAACGCTCGAGTCATGAATAGAAATGCCTGAAGAAACGGGTGCTTGCAAAAGAAAATCTATGTTGATTTTGTACATGGGTGAGAATTCAGTAAAAGAGAATTCTTCCTTCAGAATAAAAATTTTAAAAAAAAAATCTCTTCCATTAGCATCAAACCCTAGGAAGAATCAGGCAGCAGAACAATTCTGGTGTCTCAGAGAGGGCCTGAAAATGAGACTCTAATCACTTGGGATTTTGAGAGGAGTGATAATGTTGTTGAGGTTTTATAGTGAGCATAACAATTAAGTAGTAAATGGGCTCAAGGTAAGATTGTAATATAACCCATAAAGTTTTTTTTAATTGAAAATATAACCATTTTTTCCCTTTCCTGTTTGTATAAATGCAATACCTGGGACAAAATAGATGCTAAATAAATGTTTGTTGCATGCATGGATGAATAAAAAAATGAATAGACATTTTCAAATGCTCCAAACCAAGATTAAATATCATTTGCTTAAAAAATTATAAAAATAATTGACTGTCATTTTCAAAAGCCACACACAAGGAACGAATAAAAATACCATAGGAAAAGTCCCAACCCACATATTAATCTCCCAACAAGTTTGTTAATCTTGATTTTCACTGACAACACTGTTATCACATAATTGATACATATTAAGCTAACTGGCTAACTACTTCAACAAATACCCCCTGCCTTTACAAAATAAAATTTTCTTTCTTGCTTATGTAAGAAGCCAACGACAGGAGTGGGACTTGGGGGCAAAGAGCCCTGCACCATGAAGTTATCTAAGGATGCTAATCTTTGTAATCTATTTGTTCTTCTCCCCCCATCACCTCAGAGTTGTGCACTGAACTCCCTACATCCAGCCAACAGATGATGGAAGAGAGAGAGCATAGGACCAGGGCGGTGGCAGGTTTTGTGGTCCAGGCATGCTGATGGGCCTGTCACCTTTGCCCACATTCCACTGGCCAGAACTCAGTACTTGACTTCATGTTCAAAGAGCTAAAAAGTTTCACTTTGATGAATAAATAATATGCACTACTAGTTTTTAAGCAAAGAAATTACCAAGATGCAAATGGGGAGTTATACTGGCAGTATTGAATAGAAGAAACTAACAATGTGGTTAAATTAGAGCCTGGGAGACCTGGTAAGAAGCTACTGTAGTCATATGAGCAGAGAATGATGAGGCCCAGAATGAGACAGCAGAAAAAGAATGACAAGAAGATGATAAATGTAAGGATACACTGACTGATTTGTTGAGTGAGCAGAAAAGAACCAAGTAGACAGTCGGGTTTTATACATTTATACGAGCATATATATTTAAATTTGGGTGGTCTTTTAGTTACCTGATGCATGTTTTGTTGGTTTGCTCATTTTTATCCACAGGGATTAGGAAAGTAAAGATTTAAATGTGAAGAAAAATGAACAGAGTACAGTGTCTGTGGGAAGTCAAGGGAAATCTAATGGAGAAATAAGGAAAACAAACAGATGAAGGGAATGTTTTGGGATTCTGTAGATCACAGTGAGTGTTTTGAAGTGAATGTGTGACAGCAAAATTAAGTGTCAAAAGAGGAAAAATTACATCCAAAACACCTCCCCGTATTTGTTATGTTGCTATTTGCCACAACTGTCAAACATTCAGATGCCAATAAAATGCCTGAATAAATAATTCCATTTTGGCTGTGGCAGCTGGCTTACAATATGCATTTTGGAGGCTCCTGGAAAGATGTTATTTTTATTGCTTAGAAGAGAAAAACTGTACCTGGGGAGGCTAACTGGTAACCAATTAATCAGACAATTGATCTAATGGAAATGAGCTTTAATCACATTGTTAGATGCATTATAGCAATTAACTAATGCTCAAGTTTAAAATACGCAATGTAAAATTCATTACTTAGACAAAGAAGGGTGTCATTAATCCCTGGAAAAACAAATAAGTACTTTTCAAAGCCTTCCTGAAGCCTGCTGCTGTTTGGGAGAGACATGGGCACAGCAGCAGGGCTGAGTGCACGGAGATCCTGTTAGAGGTGATAACCGCCAGGGCAAGGAACTGCATGTGAAGGAATGCATTTCTGTTTCCTCACACACGTCAGCCCTCCTCTTGAGTCACACCTGGGAAGAACTTCCAGAGAATTCTAGAATGTCCTCCCTGTAGTGAAAATAATCAAGGTAAAACGAAAGAGACTTCTTTGGGCCTTTTATACATTTTTTTTTAATAGGAAGAAACAAATCCACATATATCTCTCAGTTTTCAATATAAAATTTGTAGAGATACTTTCAGTCATCTATGTTGTCTGTAGGCAATAGGAACATTTTTAATAAAATTGTTATTAATTTTTCAACAGCTATGCAATAATCTACATAAGCAAGTACTCTATCAAAATGAATTCCTTTCATCATACATATTCATAAAGCAGAATTTGAAATGTTTAAGCACCCACATAATATAGTCCCAAACACAGTAACAGATTTGAAGTGCAAAACAGAGCAGAAGAGCCCCTGAATAGGAATATGTCATTGCTACCAAATGATAGAGCACCAAAGAATATTTGAGCGACCATGAGCCAAGCATTTGCCACTTACTTCTCTCACAACCAAATAAGGTACTAATACTATTCTAAGTTCACAGATGAGGAAACTGAGACACAAGGTGATTGAGTTATCATAGTCACACAGTTTGGAAGTGGCAGAGTAAATGTAGTGCTCGACTGGATGCGGTCTAACCGCCTGACTGTCTTGGAGCAAGAACACAAAGAGTATTCCACCATCAGAAGCCACATGTGTGATTTTTGGGGTAGGTGGCAGGGTGTGGGTAGGAAAAAGAGCACAAGATGGGTGCCTGGGTAGCTCAGTCGGTTAAGCATCTGCCTTTGGCTCAGGTCATGATCCCAGGGTCCTGGGACAGAGCCCCACATCAGGCTCTTCTCTCTCCCACTCCCCCTGCTTATGCTCTCTCTCTTCTCAAATAAATAAATAAAATCTTAAAAAGAAAAGAAAAGAAAAAGAGCACAAGAGATGAAGCAGAAGTGATAAGCAGGGGTTAGGCCATGAAGAAACTTGAGTTAACAGAAATTACAAAACTATTGCTAATGATTCCAATAAAGATGGTGACAGTCATCAGGCTCTGGCTACGGCTACGGCTATGTATGATACATCAAAAAAGAAATGAATAAATCACAGTTAGGGCCTCAGCCAAATGCATCAATTTCCTGTCCTTTGAAAAAACAAATACTACTCAGTAGCCCTTCTCTGACAGATACTGGGAAATAAGAAAGATTTGTTTAGTTGTAATTAACCTTGGTCATCCTTCCTGAATTGTTGCTTATGTGCCAAAAAATTCTATCTATACTTTGTTTTCAGAAGTTTTGGCCCAGTAGCCTTACATTACTGATTGTAGTTTTCTCAGTAAAATTCTCTGTTACATTCTCAACACCTACCAGGATACAGACTTTTCTGAATCAACCTATGTTTGTATATGACTAATTAGGTCATATTTTCCCTTGATAGACAAAACACATCTCATTACCTTACACAGTCATATTTCTTGGGTGTTATTGTTCACAATAAATCCACACATGCATATTATAACTTAACAAAGTAATTTTTATTTCAGAGAGTAGGTAACTGAGAGCTGTAATATACAAGTATTTGGCATTCCAAAACCTTTTTAAATGCACAGGTTGCATACACTTTATTACAGTGGATATGTAAATGATGATGAAGATGATGATGATGATGGTAGGTAGGTAGATAACCCAAAGTGCCCTAGCCTGGATTCTCCAGGATGCAAATCCTGATATGGATATAAGCATGAAGGACGATTATCAGGGAGTACATTTAGGATCAAGACCTGGAGAAGGGAGGGGAAAGAAGCAGCATCGAGCTGGTAGAGAAGACCTGGGATGTAAATCCCAGGTGGCCATACACCCCAGGACTGAGATGACTATTGAGAGCTATCCCAAGCTGACCCAAGAAACTTTCATAGACCCATGTTTGATTAGTCACTGGATACATACTCTAGAAAGAGGTGGGACCATGGGCAAGTAAGGTTTCTAAAACTGAGGCACTCCTACAAATGGGTTAAGGACTTTCTTTAAGTAGCACTCTCAGCTCCTAGATGAATAAATAAATATTTTATCCTAAAGGGAGATCTGTGTGGCGTATCATACTATTCACCACACAAAGGTATAGCAATTCTATAACATACAAAAATAAGAAACACGGGTATATGTAACATATATATTAAATATGTACATATTATATATTAAATGTGTACACATACATATTAAGTATATATATGTGTATACTAAAACCATGCATGGTGGCAAATGTCTCAATATTTTATCTTGTTAGGAATTACCCAAAATCCAGGGCACCTACGTGGCACAGTCACTGAGCTTCCAACTCTTGGTTTCACTCGGATTGTGATCTCAGGGCTGTGGGATCGAGCCCTGTGTTGGGCTCTGCACTCAGAGCAGAATCTGCTTTAGATTCTCTCTCCCTCTCCCTCTGCCCCTTCCATTCGTCATCTCCCTCCCTCCCTCTCTCTCTCTAAAATAAATAAAAAAATCTTTTAAAAAATAAATTATCCCAAATCCAAAGGTTATCAATTTAATATAAATTCAATAATTTAAAATAAACTAAAAACCAGACTGCTGCCAGATGGTAGCATAGGAAGCTCTTGAACTCATTTTCTCCCACAGACACACCACATCCACACCTACAAATGGATCATTTCTCTCTGAAAAGGATTCAAGAACTAGATGAACTGCTCTCTACAACAAAGGATAAAAAAGACCACATCAAGCTGGGTGGGAGAGGCAGATACACAGTCTCACCAAAAATCCCACCCTCAGTGCTATGACCCACAACAAAAAGGGATCTCACCAGCCTGACACTTCTCTCACAGGAGGTTGGTGCCTTGCACCAGGCACCCCAACCCTTGGGATCTGGCCAGAGAGACAAGCCCTCAAAACGATTTAGAAAACCAATGGGGCTGACATCCAAGGGACCCAAAGTGCCACAGGAAACTGAGATTCTCTTCTTAAAGGGCTCATGTGTGGTCTCACTTCCCCAGAGACCTAGTGAAAAAAAACCGCAGTTTGAAAAGTGCCTAGAGGAAAGAGATTCTTTTGCTAATCTAAAAACATCTGCTAGGGGGATGGGGACAGGTGAAACGCTCCCTAAAGATGGAGGCTCAGGTGGATGCCACTTTTACACTCTCCACCCACCCTAACTACCTTGCTAAGACAGGTGGCAGTGACCAACCAGTCATGACACTATCCTGCTGCCTTCCTGAAGCCAGAGAGTGTGGAGGCCTGCAGCACTACCCTACTCCCTGGAAGGGGCTGGCAAGTGTGTGTGGTCACAGCGTTCTCATTCTCCCTCTCCCAGGTTAAGGCCAGTGCACCTCACGAACAAGGCACTCTCTCACTGCGTTCCTGAAGCCGTCAGTATGCACAGTCAAGATACTTTCCCCCTCCTTTCTGAAGCTGGTGAATGTGACCCACACCCTACACTCTCCAGTTGCCTAACTTAAAGCCAATGGGTGTGCTCAATCAACACAGGGTGTGCCCTTTGATCATCTGACACTGGATGCCAAGGAGCCTGGTGTTCCTAATCTCCATGGGAATGTCACAACCAGTAAGACAGTTCCTGGCAGGCCAGCACCCCAATGCACTGCACAGAAAACAGACTGAAACACACCCTTGTCTTCCTGTGAAAAAGGCCTATTCACTTAACCTGGAGTGAAGCCTGGAGCATCAGCCTGAGGGTCAGTCTTTAGATTTCCCACACATCTAGCAGATAACAACATGCTTCCAGGGAACATAAGCAGGGAGACATCATCCTTATGTACCACCTTGGCCTCACTAAAGCTCAACAAGACTTCTCAGAAAGGAGTTTATACACTTATCTGGAGCCCTATTTATTTTATTTTATTTTAATTTATTTTATTTTATTTTATTTTTTTGCAACTATCATCCAGGGGACACCTCCAATACTGTTGATCTGGAGGCCAGTGAGGATTATGACTACAGATGTATATATTTATATACTTCAAGAGCTACTGCCTGAGGGTCTGGCTTCTAATCAGCCTGAAACTAGGTACTAAATGAAATTTCTGCCCTTGGAACACTGACAGGTCTCAGCACACCCTCAACAATGGGGATATATCAAGAATAAATAAGACTGTTTATGTAATCACAAAGGTTCAAGAGATAACAAGGAGCCAGGTTTCAACAAGGTTGAAAGTTCATCACCTACACAAAGCCATTCCTTTAAGACTCAGAGAGATGACTGTTTCACCTGATGCATAGACACAGACTCTGAAGTAAAATGAGGAAACAGAGAAACATGTTCCAAATGAAAGAATAAAGACAAAACCTCAGAAAAAGACGTTAATAATATGGAGACAAGTAACCTACCTGAAAAAGAACTCAAAGTAAAGGTCATGAAGATGCCCACTGAACTTGAGAGAAGAATGGATGAACACAATGAGAACTTCAACAAAGAGAAAGTATAAGAAAATACCAAACAGAAGTCACAGAGCTGAAGAATACAATAACTGAACAAAAAATATACTCCCTGAGCACTATGGTCCTGGGGTCGCCATAAAATTTCACTTTAATTAACTGGAGTAGTTCAAAAAAAGTCTAACTTTATACCTAACAGAACTAGAAAAAGAAAAACAAACAAAGCCCAAAGTTATTAGAAGGAAGAAAAGAATAAAGGCCACAGTAGAAATAAATGAAATAGAGACTAAAAAGACAATAGAGAAGATCAATGAAACTAAGAGATGGTTCTTTGGAAAGATAAACAAAATTGACAAATCTTTAGCTAGACTCAACAGCAACAACAAAAGGGCGAAGGCTTAAATAAATAACATGAAAAATGAAAGAAAAGTTAACAACTGATACCACAGAAATACAAAGAATCATAAGAGACAACTATGAACAATTATATGCCAGAAACCTAGGAGAAATGGATAATTTCTAGGAACTTACAATCTTCCAAGACTAAATTATGAAGAAATAGAAAATTTGAAGAGACCAATTACTAGTAAGGAGATTTAATCAGTAATCAAAAACCACCCAATAACAAAATTTCAGAATCATATCCTCATTGGTGAACTCTACCAAACATTCAAAGATTTAATACCTATCCTTCTTAAACTCTTCCAAAATACTGAAGAGGAAGGAATGCTTCTAAACTCATTTTTTGAGGTAAAAAATATCCTGGTATCAAAACCAGAGAAGGACACCATACACACACACATACACACACACACACACACACACACACAAAATTATGGGTCAATATTCCTAATGGACTAGGTGCAAAAATCTTCAACAAAATATTACCAAATTCAACAATACATTAAAGAAATTATATAACACGATCAACTGGGATTTATTCCAGGGATGAAAGGATGAGTCAACATTCTTGAAAGTCCTAGTCAGAGCAATTAGACAAGAAAGAAAAAAAAAAAAAAAAGAAGGCATCCAAATTGAAAAGGAAGAAGTAAAACTGTCACTATTTGGGGTGCCTGGGTGGCTCAGTGGTTAAGCGTCTGCCTTCGGCTCAGATCACGGTCCTGGCATTCTGGGATTGAGCCCCACTTCAGGCTCTGTGCTCGGCGGGAAGCCTGCTTCTCCCTCTCCCACTCCCCCTGCTTGTGTTCCCTCTCTCTCTGTCAAATAAATAAATAAAATCTTAAAAAACAAAAACCAAAAAACTGTCACTATTTGCATGATTTTATATACAGAAAACCCTGCAGATGCCACCCAAAAAAACCTGTTAGAACTAATAATCAAATCTGTATACTAACAATTAACTCTTAGAGAAATTAACAAAACAATTCCATTTACAACTGCATCAAATGAATAAAATACCTAGATATAAATGTAACCAAGGAGGTGAAATACCTGTACAGTAAAAAATATAAGACATTGATTGATGAAATAAGCTGAAGTAGACACATAAATGGAAAGATATTCTGTGCTCATGACTGGAGGAATTAATATTGCTAAAAATGTCCATAGTGTCCAAAGCAATCTACAGATTCAGTGCAATCCCTATCAATATTCCAATGGTATTTTTCATAGAACAAGAACAAATAATTCTGAAATTTGTAGGGAAACACAAAAGACCGCAAATACCCAAAATAATCTTGAGAAAGAACAACAAAGTCAGAAGTATCACACTCCCTGATTTCAAACTATACTACAAAGCTATAGTAATCTAAACAGTATGATATTGGCATAAACACACATAGATCAATGGAACAGAATAGAGTCCAGACATAAACCCACATGTATATGGTCAGTGAAATTACAAAAAAGGAAGCAAGAATATACAATGGGGAAAGGGCAGTCTCTGTAATGAATAGTGTTGGAGAAACCGGACAGCTAAATCAAAAGAATGGAACTGGACCACTGTTTTATACCATATAGAAAAATTATCTCAATATGGATTAAAAACATGAAAGGCCTGAATGCATCAACTCCTAGAAGAAAATGCAGGTGGTAAGCTTCTTGACATCAGTTTTGGTGGGTTTTTTTTTTTTTTGGTTTTTTTTCTTTTGGATCTGACTCCAAAGACAAGGGAAACAGAAGCAAAACAAAACAAAACAAAACAAAACAAAACAAAAATAGTACTACATCAAATTAAAAAGCTCCTGTACAGAAAAGAAAAACCATCAACAAAACAGTAAGGCAAGAAATAACAAGTGTTGGCAAGGATATGAAGAAAAAGGAACCCTCAAGCTCTGTTGGTGCTTCCACTACTGTTGGTGGGAATGTAAATTTGTGCAGCCACTATGGAAAATGGTACAGAGGTTCTTCAAAAATTTTAAAATATAACTGTCTCATGACCCAGCAATTACACTCAGAGTATCTATCTGAAGAAAATGACATTAATTTGAAAAGAAATATGCACCCTTATGTTCATTGCAGCATTATGTACAATAGCCAAGATATGGAAGTAACCTATGTGTCCATCAACAGGTGAAGGGATAAAGAAGAATTGGTGATTTCACTTACATGTGGAATCTAAAAAACAAAAACACAAAATGGAAACTAGACTCAGATGCAGAGAACAGACAGACTGGTGGTTGCCAGAGGGACGGGAATTGGGGGAGGTGGCAAACAGGGTGAAAAAAGTGGAACAAGTACAAACTGCCAGTAATAAAATCAATAACTGATGGGAATTTAATGTATAGCACTGGGAATATAGTCAATATTGTATTAATTTGGTATGGTGACAGATGGTAATCAGACTTATTATGGTGATCATTTCACAATGTATATGAATCTCAAATCACTATGCTGTATACTGAAACTAATATAATATTGTATGTCAATTATTCATCAATTAAAATAAATAAATTTAACTGAATATCCTAAAAATTCTATTTCAGCTATCTCATGCAGATAATTACTATCGGCATAAAAAATTATCAAAATTATTATTTAATTTAATAGAATACATTTTTTTAAATCCTTAAATTTTCTGGGAATGATGTTATTTATCTGCTTAGCATACCAGAAACATATAAGAAGTATATTTAAACTGAAGAATTTTTTTAAAATCCACACAGATAAAGTCAGAGAAAAGACATAGCTGTTTTTAAACCTAAATGTAAAGGGGGTACCTGGGTGGATTGGTCAGTTAAATGTTTGCCTTCAGTTCAGGTCATGATCTCAGAGTCCTGGCATCAAGCCCTGTATAGGGCTCCCTGCTCGGTGGGGAGTCTGCTTCTCCCTCTCTCTCTGTGCCTCATCAGAGCTCGTGCTCTCTCTCTCAAATAAATAAATAAAATCTTTAAAAAAAATTGTCACATTAGTCTGAATTGTCTAAGAAGTCTCTTTAATTATGGAAACTGGTATTCTGTTTGTTGTTTTTTTAAGTGCAATTTAAGCTGGTATTTTCTATGAGAAGTGGGTTGGTTTTTTTGTTTTGTTTTTAGGGTGCCATATCTGAAGCATCAGTTACTTAGTATTATTTAGTTTCTTTATTTTCTAGGGATTTTTATATTCTCTTATGTTAGACTAATGCAAACTTTATTAGTTTCCAAAACCCAAACAAAACACAGCTTATTTTAAGAGATTTTATATCTAAATTTATTTATTTCTCCAGAAGAAAATATTTCAAACACAAAATGAAGGTAATAGGTTTCTGCAACTATGAACACATAGGCACACAGCTTGATGCTTTAGTCATGGACTGAAATAAACACAGAGAACAAAAACTCACAAATCTAAATCTCAGAAAGAAATCTTAACCTTTGCAGTTGAAAGTTGATGTATTCTTGAATACACAAACAAGCCAACAAACAAAAATTTTCCGTCAACTCTCACCCAACAGAATAGGTCTCTCCCTGAAAAAGATCATCAAGCAGGCCACAACACCAATTTCACAAGTATCACTAGAAAAATAAGAATAACTTCTGAGTCCTATGAGAACCAGAACCAGACAAAAAAAACAAAAGCACAGAATCAGGGGGGAAAGAGAAACAAAGAGTAAGTGAAGGTAAAGTTCTATTGCCACTTGGGATTTGATTCAGGAATGAAGGAAAGATGTTTATTTTCAGGTTACTCAGTTTTGGCTCTGAAAAGTGAATTTACTTGAACACCTTGGTGAAACTGCCAAAGCAGTCAAGATACAGTTTTCCAAAATTTAAAAAACTGAGTTAGAAAGAACTTGTGAAAAGATCTGTTTAACTCATTGAGGAAGGAACCAACAGGACAGTAAAGTTGATTCATTGTAGGCATACTCTGATGTATTGTGGATTCAGTTCCTGACCACCACAATAAAGCAAATACCTTAATAAAGTGAGTCAAATCAATTTTTAGATTTCCCAGTGTATATAAAAGTTATGTTTACACTATACTGTAGTCTATTAAGTGTGCCATAGCATTATGTATAAAACAACCCCCTAATATCAGGGCAGATGTGTGGCTCAGTCAGGTTAGTGGCAGACTCTTGATTTCAGTTTAGGTCACAATCTCATGGTTGTGGGATTGAGCCTCACCTCAGGTTCCACGCTCAGCAGGGAGTCCGCTTGAGATTCTCTCCCTTTCCTCTCCTCTCTCTGCCCCTCCCCCCTCATGGCTCTCTCTCTTAATAAATATACCTCTAAAATTTTTTTTAATTTAAAAAACCCAATGTGTATACCTTAAGAACACTATTACTAAAAATTACTAGTCATCATCTGAGCTTTCAGTGAATCATAGTCACTAATCACAGATAATCATAATAAACAATAATAAGAAAAAAGTTTGGAATATTATTAGAATTACCAAAATGTGACACAGAGATACAAAGTGAGTAAATGCTGTTAGAAAAAATGGTACAGGGGCGGCTGGGTGTCTCAGTCGGTTAAGCGTCTGCCTTCCGCTCAGGTCATGATCCCAGGGCCCTGGGATGGAGCCCCCCAATAAGGCTCAGCAGGGAGCCTGCTTCTCCCTCTCCCTCAGTGCTCTCTCTCTCTCTCGCTCTTTCTATCAAATAAATAAAATCTTAAAAAAAGAAAAAAGAAAAAAATGGTGCAGATAGACTCAGGGTTGCCACGAACTTTTCAATTTGTACAAATACAGTATCTTCGAAGTACGATAAAGCACAATAAAACAAGGTATGCCTGCAATGTTATCTGCAAAATTACTTTAAATGTTGCCTAAACCCATATATCCTCCCAAGAGGGAGCATTCCAGCTTTGCAAGGCTCAGCTTCAGAACAGGATGTTCCTCCTCTATGGCCATCTCAGCAAAAGCTGTACTGGCGCAGAGATTCACTGCATTTGACTGTCTAGATGCCACGGGCCATTCTACTCTGTCTGCTGAGGTAGCGTCTGTCCAAGCTGAGCTGCCTTTCCCGCTTACTCAAGTATCTCCTGAAATGCCTGTCATTGTTTTTGTTAGTATTTTGGTTACACATTTTTATTTTAATCAACTCCACTTTTCTCAAAATGCACATTCTTCTATTTTGCAGAATATGTAAATTCCAGGAATGCATATAATGTGCTATGGCAGAAACACTTAATTAGAAGCAAAATGGCTGAACCGAACCTCTCATGGGCTAAGACAAAAATTTATTCAAATTTTATTCAAAAGTTACTCTTGAAAGAACCAAGAATCCGTGAGTCTCTTTTATCTGGTGTCTACTTTGATGAAAAATCACCCATGCCTGATGACTTGTCTTTCCGCATCAGTCTTATTCTGACACATCAGAGCAACACTCTGGCAACTACAAAGGAGAACAAATATTGAAGTAAGGAGTATTTTCAGGCTTTTCCTCTGTTTGTTGCTTAGGAAATTATACCCCAGTAAATAATAAAGCACTCTACAACTTATTCTAAAAAAATTTCTGGTTTAAAGTTTTGACACAGCACGATATGGCTGATTGTACCAGTGAATTTTTCCCCCTTAAGTCAAGAAAAACTGCACAACAATAATTACCTAATTAAGATTTGCATAATTATGATTACTAAATTCCAAGAAAACTGTTGTAGTAACAGTATAACAACTTCTCTAAGGCCAATTAAGTTGTGTTTCCTTTCTGCTTTAATTTATTTTAATCCAAAAGAGCAATAAACAGGATATGTCTAGTTGATGATTTAATTAACTGCAGTATATTAAGAAGTTAGGAATTGTTATGATACTGAATACCTCAGTGCCCTTCAAGCCTGGAAGCTTTATTCCTTATTCTCTTAAAGGGTTGGGATTTTCACCATTTTCAAAAGTAAGGCTATATACCAAATCAAGATCAACACACAACAAAACTTAATGATTCAGAGGTGTTTGTTGAATAACAGAGAAAGGGAAGGAAAAGGGCAAGATCACTTTTAGTAAAATAGAAAGGATTATTTTAATATCTTTGAAAGTCATACTGGAAAAGCAGCAATGAAAAGCTGAAACTCCATTTACTTTCTGAAATGGGCAGAAGCATTCAAGGACAGAGGAAACAGGATCAGAGAAGGTATGAGATAGATTATATTCAAGGTCTTCAATTCATGTGGTTAGAAAACATTGCTAGGACTATGCCTGAAGAGAAGGACAAGAGAAAAAAGATGTTAAAATTTCACAGAGCAAAATCAAAGGTATCCAACACAACTGGAAAAGGCGGCAAACCCCAGAGAAATATCAAGCCATCATTTTATAATGATAAAAATCTGAAAACAGTTTCTTATTCTTTTTCTATGATCTTAGGTTTAGGAATGTGTTTCATAGATGCCAAATACGGGATCACATAATCCATCATGTTTGACAACAGCAATAGACAGTCTGAGAAACTCAGTATCCACACGTACCCTGTCTCGGTTGAATCCTCGATCCTTCTCAGTATTTCTGATCGCAATTAAATTTCTAACTCTTCATTCATCCATCTTTTACATCTTCCTTAATTTACCAGTTCATTTTCTTTTAAGAGATAAAGAGGCGTAACTCTTTATTTCCTTTCACTTTAAGAATTTTTGACCTCAATGTGGTGATGCACTCAGTTAAAAAACCACTACCAAAATTTCCTATTAAATTCAAAAGAATTGTATTTACTTTCTTTAGAACAATCAATGTTTAACATTTCGTGAGGATGATGGGTTCACACAGTTTTACAAAGCTGTCATCCATGACATTTTAAAGAGATTTGTCCTGAGCATTTCAATCTACGAAAAAACTTTGATATTTAACTAAAATATCATCAAATGGGGCTTGCTTTCATGTTTTCATCATTTTTTTAAACATCAAAGACATCTCTAAGCATTTATTTTCTATTTACTATCCCTTCGGATATGTAATTCTTTTTATTCCCCCTTCCAACACCTGTTTACATGTACGATAATCACAGACCCAGGAATTCCAGATTTTGAAACGGAGCTGTATGTAGACTCCCGATTATCGCCTTTGCTAATATGGGCTAACACTAATTTCATTGCTTTCTCACAGCTGTTAAAAACAAACCTGTGAGAACTAATACCCAGGGGTTATCATCACTGGAAACTAGCAAATGTTTACTGCCTCTCACAGAGAAGCCCCACCCCCATTTCTTCTCCTCTTGATATTCTGACTCAGAGTATGTCAGAAAAATGCAAAACCCAATGAAAGAGGCACTTGTCATCTTCGCTGATTCCCTGAACAGAAGCTCTGCTGCAGATAAGTAAACTGATTTTTAGAAATGTAAATGACTTGCCCAAGAGTGGTAATACACATTTTTATTAAAATTAAAATGTATTTTCCTTTATACCACGAAGCCGACCTTTATAACTTCTTTTTTTTAAAGACCCTTGCTAGCCTGGATTTCTTTCTATAGCTTCCAAGAAGTTACTTCGTGTTATCCTTGACTTTCTCCAAACTGAACAACTCTAGCTTGAGTATTTATACATCAAATGTGAAAACTGAATACTTTTCATCTACCATGAGGTAGTATTACTAAGAACACTTACTTACTGAGACTTACTAACATACATGAAGTATTTTTTTTAATGACCATACAATAAAAGATCTAATGTTAAATCATGTGATAAAAAGCCAGTAACGCAAAGCTGGGGGCATCACAATACCAGATTTCGAGCTGTACTACAAAGCTGTGATCACAAAGACAGCATGGTACTGGCACAAAAACAGACACATAGACCAATGCAACAGAATAGAGAACCCAGAAATGGACCCCCGGCTCTTTGGGCAACTAATCTTTGATAAAGCAGGAAAAAACATCTGGTGGAAAAAAGACAGTCTCTTCAATAAATGGTGCTGGGAAAATCGGACAGCTACATGAAAAGAATGAAACTTGACCACTCTCTCACACCATACACAAAAATAAACTCTAAATGGATGAAAGACCTCGATGTGAGATAGGAATCCATCAACATTCTAGAGGAGAACATAGGCAGCAACCTCTACGACATTGGCCAAAACAAACTTTTTCATGACACATATCCAAAGGCAAGAGAAACAAAAGATAAAATGAACTTATGGGACTTCATCAAGATAAAGAGCTTCTGCACAGCCAAGGAAACAGTCAAAAAAACTAAGAGACAGCCCACGGAATGGGAGAATATATTTGCAAAGGACACCACAGATAAAGGACTGGTATCCAAGATCTACAAAGAACTTCTCAAACTCAATACACGAGAAACAAATAAACAAATCATAAAATGGGCAGAAGATATGAACAGACACTTTTCCAATGAAGACATACAAATGGCTAACAGACACATGAAAAAATGTTCAAAATCATTAGCCATCAGGGAAATTCAAATCAAAACCACACTGAGATACCACCTTACGCCAGTTAGAATGGCAAAGATAGACAAGGCAAGAAACAACAATTGTTGGAGAGGATGTGGAGAAAGGGGATCCCTCCTACATTGTTGGTGGGAATGCAAGTTGGTACAGCCACTCTGGAAAACAGTGTGGAGGTCCCTTAAAAAGTTAAAAATTGAACTACCCTATGACCCAGCCATTGCACTACTGGGTGTTTACCCCAAAGATACAGACGTAGTAAAGAGAAGGGCCATATGCACCCCAATGTTCATAGCTGCATTGTCCACAATAGCCAAATCGTGGAAGGAGCCGAGATGCCCTTCAACAGATGACTGGATTAAGAAGTTGTGGTCCACATATACAATGGAATATTACTCAGCTATCGGAAAGAACGAATTCTCAACATTTGCTGCAACATGGACGGCACTGGAGGAGATAATGCTAAGTGAAATAAGTCAAGCAGAGAAAGACAATTATCATATAATTTCTCTCATCTATGGAACAATAAGAACTAGGAAGATCGGTAGGGGAAGAAAGGGATAAAGAAAGGGGGGTAATCAGAGGGGGGAATGAAACATGAGAGACTATGGTTCTGAGAAACAAACTGAGGTCTTCAGAGGGGAGGGGGTGGGGGAATGGGATAGACCACTGATGGGTAATAAGGAGGGCATGTATTGCATGGTGCACTGGGTGTTATACGCAACTAATGAATCATCGAACTTTACATCAGAAACCAGGGATGTACTGTACAGTGACTAACATATTATAATAAAAAAAATTTTAAAAAAAAGCCAGTAATTGACAACATTTTTTGCCTTCTTATGTTTACTTTCAAAGGTTGTCTTATTCAGGGAAGAAGTTCTAAGTGTTTATTGTAGCTCTTTTTTCCCTAAGGCTACCTCTTGTTTGTCAGGACCTCTGCCTTTCTGTCTTGCCTCAAGGAAACAATCTTACTCTATGATAAAGTAGAAAAAAATAATCTGTGATTAGAGAAAGCAAGTGAACAGATTGTCTGCAAAACAGAGTTTTAGGAATGATTACTGTTTTTGAACAGTTTTTATATGGAAGCATATTTCTTGTAGTTTCTTGTTTTGAGTTAGAAGAATTTAATATCTTCTCATCCAAATCAAAAACCCCAAATCAAAGAAAATGGGGCACCAAAAAAACACAGATGTTCAGAGCTTAGCAGTTTTAACATACAGACTATTTACAGACAATTTAAAACTCTTGTATTTAGTTCAGAAAACTTAAAAGTCCAATTTAAGATATGTTTAAGACTTTAAGAAGAAGGATACTTTTGAAGTAAAGAATCAAAATTTGAACCTAAACCCTTTGTAATTATTGTCATTAAAAAAATCTATGGCATTTTGTTTTTATAGCCCTAATTTTATGGTACTTGGTCAAGATTAATTCTGCAAGTGTTTCATTCCCAATTTGCAGGTAGTCACAATGACAGAATCAGCAATTCAAAATGTTGTTTGTCAATTCTGAAAACAATTTGGGATTTTGTTTGTTTACTTAACCAGTTTTATTATAGTAAAGATTCTTGAGAAAACCAATAAGCATTTAAAACTGTTAATGTTAAAAAATATCAAAAATATCCATCAACGATATGCTTGAATTAACACTTTACCTCTTAGATATCTCTTATATAACATATTAATTCAAACTTATCATTGATGGATATTAAAGGTTATCTTGATTCTTTTTCTCTCCCCCTCTCTTGTTAAGAAAACATGAGATCTTCCACCTATAGGATGTTTCTATTTTTCAAATAAAATAAAACTGACAATCCTTCACACCCAGTTGGTATTCATAAAATAGTATAACTTCTTATTTCTTCTTTCATCAGATAATTAATGAATACCTATTATATAAACTCTATGCCTATCCTCACAAGGTTTACAATCTAGGGCTAGTAGGCAATTATCAAAGGGCCTGAGGGTATTTTAAACAAAGTGCATAGAGTGATATAGGAGTCTTTAAGAAGATACCTTTATACATTTAATCAGAACTCCTGGCCAGAAAAGGCCTCCTGGAGGAGTTGGAAATCTGAAAAAATGAATAGCAGTTAGCCGGATGACAAGTGAAGCAAAAATCTTCTAGATAGAAGAAACAACATAAACAGCATATATGAGGGTCAGGAGAAGAGATAGATGATAGAGATGAAGACAGAGATGGAGAGAGAGAGACAGAGACAGAGAGAGGGAAATATTAGAGCACCTCAGGATGTGAAAAAATAAAATGAGAGATGAGACTAGAGAGGAAGCCAGTGGCCTCAATATACAGGAGATTTCATACAAAGTAGAGCCAGTGGTTTCGTCTTTATTCTAACACCAATAAAGTCATTGGAGAATTTTAAATAGGAATGTGACAGAATTAGATTTGTGGTTCACAAATGAGGTTCACAAATACTGCTACAGACTATTAGTCTGGCTGCAATGTAAAGAATGAATTAAAAGGAAACAAGCCTGGAAATAAGACATTTGGGAGTCTGTTGTCAAAATCGAAGAAAAAGACAAAGTGGCCTAGACTGGGGAGTGGCTGCCCATATGGAGAGACATTTATGGAGATTTAATGTGATTTGTGGATTCAATGATTTGGGGAAGGGAGGAAGGATGGAAGAATCAAGGATAACTCCTCTTTTTTTTTTAAGATTTTATTTATTTATTTGACAGGGAGGGAGAGAGACAGCCAGCGAGAGAGGGAACACAAGCAGGGGGAGTGGGAGAGGAAGAAGCAGGTTCCCAGCTGAGCAGGGCCCGTTGCGGGGCTCAATTCCAGGACTCTGGGATCATGACCTAAGCTGAAGGCAGTTGCTTAAGGACTGAACCACCCAGGCGCCTCAGGATAACTCCTCTTGACTTAGGCAAAGGGTGCATGAAGGCCACATTAACTGAATGATACAAAATGGTGCACCTTTGATGGTGAAAAAATGATTTCAGTTTGGGAAATGCTGTATTTGAGATGTCTTTGGGTCATTTGGGTGAAAATTCAATATTAGAGTCAGAATTATGATTGAGATCTTTAGGATTTACATAGAGAATGAGCTCCGTTGCCTAGGAAGAGAAAAGGGGTGAGCAAAGAACCTGAGAAGCTCAACTAATTAAGAGAAGAGTAGAAAATAAAGACCTGAAAAGAAAATTGAGAAGAAATGGCCAGCTATTTAAGAAATTTAAAACAGAGTGGTATAGTGTCATGGAATCCAAGGAAAGTTGATGTCACATTTGCTAGGCAAAACAATGGTCCTGGGAAATGTCCAGGTATGAATCCTCAGAAACAATGAAGATGTCTTACGTGGCCAAGGGACTTTGCAAGTGGGATGAAGGATCTTGAGATGGGGGTATTTTCCTTTATTGTTATCTAGGCAAAGTCAAGGCAATTACCTGTGTCCTTATAAGAGGGAGGCAGAAAGGTCAGAGTCAGAGAAGATGTGAGGATGGGGACAGAGGTGATAGAGATGACACAAAGAATACGGATGACCTCTAGAAGCTGGAAAATGCCAGGAAATGGATTCTCCTCTAGAGAAAAGAACGTAAACCCACCAATCCATTTCAGACTCTAACCTCAAGGACTGTAGCATAATAAATTTATGTTGTTTTAAGCCACTAATTTTGTGGTAATTTGCTGCATTTACAGCAGCAAAGGCAAAATAATAAATGAACTATGTAAGAGTTGATTTAGCAATATAGAAATCACTGATGAATTTTAAAAGAGGAGTATTCTTTAGAGAAAAAGTTGTGAGAGGGAAGTGTTTTGAGTGATTAAAACGAGGAAATGGCTTTTTTGGATTTTCTTTCATTATGTGTCTGCCCCGGGTATGTTAGGTCATTAGCTTCATCAGGTCCCAGTCTGGGATATATGAGGTAAAAAGAAAATACAAGGAAGTCAGCACCGTGTTGTTTCTTGCGGCTCAAGATTCCTATCTGGTCTGCCTTCCTCTTTCCACCTTCTGAGTCTTCTTATGTTTATTTATACATAATATCCAGGATTTTTAATTGTACTTAACAGAAGGAATGGAGGAAATAACCCAGATTGATTTTTTTATATTTATATATTTTTCCTTCCTTGTATATCTGTTTTCCCAAATTTCTGCATTGGACATGAATTAGTTGTGTTTCAATTCAATGTGTTTTTATAAATACAAGACTTAGGCACACTATGTGTCACATAGCAATCAACATACTAAGTAAAATTTATTTTGCATAAAATAAAAAAATTTGAAACAAAAATAGACAAATATATTAAATGTCCCCAGTCTCATATAACATTTGCCTTACCAATGACACAACCTTTCAATGACATTTTCTAAAATGTATTCTATACAAAATGATTTTCAAAATACTTAACAACTGGTACGGAACAAGCAGAACTCTTAATAGTGACCGCCTAGCAGTCCGAAAGGAAGCAGGCTAGCACAACACAGTAGGGCATATCAGCCTTAGTTCTATCAGGAACCTGGTAAAAATCCTGCAAAAAAGTGTTCCATGGACAACTACCTTTGGAAAAGAAAGCTTACTATTTCCTCCTCTTGGGAATTCTTGTCAGGGAAAAAAATAATCTCTAACTTCACTAAATCTAAACTTCTATTTCATCATGAAATTATTTTCTTATGAAAAGCTTTTTTTTCTTTTCTGGCAGCATACATTCACAGCCTGTAGAATACATTTTGCAAATGCTCTTGCAAGTGCTTTTATGCTAAACTATTATTCTGCCAAGCCATTTCTTATCCATATCCTTTCCTACCAGTTGATAGTTATTGCCACTTAAATAGAATTTATTCTGTAAAATGACTAGTTCTATATCCTAGTGTGTTTAAGAAAAGTGACACATCTAAAATTAAATCATATGAGATATTAACACTTCCCTGGACCTATGGATACATTCATTTACTAGATGCATATCAGCAATAAATAAAAGCAGCATATTAGAAAAAAGGTGAAAGGGAGAACTAAAATCACATATTGATTTCTGCAGTCACCTTTTATCAATTGATAAGAGCTCTTTGTTGAGAGTTCTGCGGCTGGATCTCGGCTCAGATGGAAATTCCAAAGTGTAACTGGCGACACCTGCCACAGATCACAAGTGAATAAAGGAGGATCTGCCTGTCGAGTTCTTTGTGTCTTTTTATGGAATAAGGTTGAATAAGAATTAGATAGCACGTTGATCTAATTCATCCTTCATATTTGAAGTAATGTTTTGATTTTAAAAAGAAAATACAGTTTAGACATTTTCTCAATCTCTTGGCTATTGGAGCTGAGATGGGAACTTCCTTTGGCCTAACAATAAATCTATGCTGTTTTCATTATAGTGTATTGCAACATTTAGAGAGCTCATGAAAGAAAGTTATCCAAATATGTATAACAAGATAACTCTACTGGTAATTACACTGAAAAAGTTAAACATCTGCAAGTTTTAAAAAAAGGTAATATGCAATTAAAACTTATTACTGAACACAGCAAGTACAGTCAATTGATTCTCATCATTTTCAAATTAGTTTTATTATATATCATAAAAATAAGATTAAAAGATTGTTATAAAATGTAATTTATATATGGCCCAGAATATATATATATTTTAAGTGAATCCAAGTGCTTCCATAGAAGTTAAGAAGATATTTCTGTGAACAGAAAATGAAAGAGAAACATCAAAGAGAGAGAAGTCCTAAAGCGGCAGGCCCTCTTGCTCTGAGTCCAGAAGCAGAGAGAAGTGGCCAGGGAATGAAAGTGACCAACTAAGAGCAGAACCTGAATTATATTAATTGCTTAGAAATGAGCCAGGACTGGACTTCCTGGTGCCTGAAAGGTGGCTGAAAACTGCTATAGACAATTGAATGCAGGCCTAGCTTCCATAAAGCTACCAACTTGAGAAGGCAGGTTACAGCTTCAAAATCTCATCCTAAGCCAAGCAACTCACTGGACAGCCTACGTGATCTGTGAAACTCTCCAAAAGCCCTTAGAGCGAAAAACTCTAAATTACTAATCTAAGACCCCTATCTGGAAGAGGACCCAGGAGCCACATAGTGGCAGCCACAATACTACTAATCAATAAAGAAAAGAGCAAAGTGAGAGAAAAACAATATCTCGTTGAAGACACAGTGCAAAGTAAACGTCTAAAGTATATGAAGATAAATAATGCTACAAATAGCGAAACAAACCAAAGCAAAAAATATATGTATTATGAAACATGAGCAGGTAAAAATGAAAATAAACAAATAAACATTTTTGAAATTAAGAATGTAGACACTGAAATTAAGCATTAATAAATCAGATATAATATTCTTCAGTTAATGAGTTATTAAATTTGAAGAAAGTGACAGAATATTCACTATGAATAAGGGCAGGGAGTTAAAGATATTAGGAAGGAAGGAAGGAAGGGGGGAAAAAAGGAAGGGAGGAAGGGAGGGAAAGCGGGAGATAGAAAAGAGACTCGAAACAAAAGGACATCCAATTACCAAACTGGAATTTTTAAAGTTTACATTAGAAATGGCATAATAAAATACAACCTTACCAGAAATAATTACTTACCAAACAATACGAATTGCATTAGCAGAATTCTCATCAGCAAAATAAATGTTAGACAATATTGACAACATCTTCAAAGAGCTGCAGGAATTCTATACTCATTCAACCATCACATAAAAGTGTGAGGGTTCTACACCTGGCAGTGTGGTAGACTGAATTCTCTGAGAAATGCTCTTACAAAAAATCAACTACATACTGGATAACATAGTTCTCAAAGCATTCATTGTTTCCAGGAAGTGGGAGAAATCTGTTATTTCTCACTCAGAAGAAACAAACTATGATTTGAATGTGCAAGAAGTGAGAGGTAAGCAAGTGGGAAAAACGTTATTGCTCCAAGGGCACATCCCTTAATACTATTGAATTATACCTTAACCTTTGGGCCAGCAAACAAAGTAAAGAAACTGAAGATGAGACGTTTAATTTAAGCTAGGACATCTTAAAAGTCTAATATAGTCCTACATCTATGGTACCCTTGGGCTCTCAACAGAAACAAAAACTGAAGAAAGCATTCCCAAGTTAAGCCCACAGTATTTCCAGATTCAGATCAATCAAGTTAAGTTTCTAAATACCATCAAGCGAACAAGGAGGGAAGGCATCATGAATGAGGCAGCAGAGACAAGGAAAAAAACCAAAATTTAACTCACCAAACTCTTAAGACAGTGGAATTGCAAGGTGCAAAATGTAGAATATAAAATGCATAAAGAAATAAAAGATGAATTCATAGATAGAATAAGCCACAAGAGATTTTCAGAAATCATCAGGAAATTCTAGAAAAGAAAACAAATGGAATTTCTACATATGAAAACAGTAATTGCAGAAATGAAAAAAAAAACAATTAAACAGATTAAATAGAAAAATAAGAATAGCCAAAGAAATATTAGTAATGGTATAACTGAAATATTATACACAACAAGGAGCAGAAAACCAGGGGGATAAAAACTATGATATGGAAATATATATACACATGGCAAATAGAATGAAAAGATTCTATATATTCAACTGGAGTCCTAGAAAAGGAGAGAAGAGAATAGAAGAGAGGCTTGTCAATAAATTTATAAACTTGGCTAAATCAACAAATTCACAAAAAATAGAACTATAAACTTTTAAGAAGAAGTAGAAAGACTGGACAGACCTAAAATTATAATAAAAGTTGATCAATACCAAAAAAAAAAGAGAAAAATCCCAGGCCTGAGTGATTTACCAGGGAAGATCTAATATACTTTAGGTGATAAAATCTTTCCAATTTTATATAAAGCCTTCCAGATAATAGGAAAAAAAAAAAAAAAGGAGAGCATATTGCCCAAATCATTCAGTAAAACCAGTACTGGTCTCAAACCTTGATATATAGCTTTGATAAAGACAGTTCAAAAAAAAGAAAAATAACAGGCCATAAATGCAGAGACAAGATTTCTGAACAAAATAATACCAATCCAAATCAAACAATGAATAAAATATGTATTATACTAAGAACAAATTAGAATTATCCCAAAAATCCAAGAATGATTTAACATTATCAATAAAATTATTAAAAAGGTAAGGAAAAGCATATGAGCATTTCAATCAATGAAGAAAAAACATTTGAAAAAAATTAGACACTCATTCAGGATAAAAAATTTAGCAAGGTAATAAGAGAAATTAAGTTAATTAATCTGGTAAGCCTGATAAAAGCCTGGTGAAATATAAGAAGCATCTCTTTTGAAGTCATAAATTTGACAAAGATTTAATTAAATCAATTCCACATTTAGTTGAGATGTCTAACTAGCAGCATTGGACTAGAAAAAAATGAGAAACTAGGGATTTGAAAGGAAGAAACAAAATTCATTATTCACAGATGATATAATTGAGAGAATTTAAAATAATCAACCTTAAATTTATCAGAATTGATGAGAATACAGCCAGGTCATTGTTTAGAAGATTAATATACAAAAAACATTTCTGTTTTTATATCCCATTAATAAACAATTAGGGGGAAAGCCTTGTAAAAATAACATTTACATTAGCCACACATACTGTAAGGTTTTTAAGAACATATCTAGCAAACATTGTTTCAAGAGCTATAAAGAGAAAATTGTACAAGCATTAAAAGACATTCCAGATGATAAACTAATGGAAACATATGCCATGAATGAAGAGGCATTTTTTTTAAAATGTCAATTCTCTTCCAGTTGATCAAAAGATTCAACCCAATCCAAGCCAAAATTACCATAGGATTTGTTGTAAAATTTGATAAGCTGATTCTAAAATGTTTATAGAAGAGCAAAGAGCCAAGTATATCCAAGTACTCATAAAGAAAAAGAATAATGAGGGCAGACTTGCCCTCAATGAAAAAGGTGCATATTATAATACTAGATGAATTAAGACAATGTGATTTAAATTAAGGGAAATCCAAACTGCTCAAAGGAATGGACTAAAGAGCCCAGAAACAGGTCCATATATAAATGGACAAAAACAAATGAGAGAGGTGGCATTTCAAATCACTGAGAAAATGAGGTTCTCTTTAATTTACAGTGATGATATACAATTTATGGTAATGACACACAAATCAGTGCACATGAATTCATTACTTAAATATGAAAAGCAAAACTTCAGGGTTTTTGTAAGAAGATATAAGGGAATATTTTCATATCTTATAATTCAAAGATGATTTTTAAGGCATTATGATGTTAACTATAAAAAATTTAAATTCCACATTACTTCCTAATGAGTCATACAAATGTATATACACTAAAACTTTATTTAACCACTATGGTTGCTTTTTACATTACAAGCAGATGGTTCACAGACCATAATGAGCTGATTTCAAAACATTTTCAATAATAAATAATCTTGCAGAGTAAATAAACCCAACTAATAAAGGTAATCTACGAATATTCAATAATTACTCTCTAGAGAAAAAAGAAATTAACTTGAGTGACATGTGCATAATTACAGAAAAAGGACTAAGGTGAACTAGAACTGATATTTTTCCTTTGTGTCCTAGTAACAAGTACGTATTTTCTTTCCAGACCAATTTTTTCATCCTAAAAACTTCCAATTCTAAATGAAATATACCTCAACCCCAAAAATCACTCTTCTAAACAATTTAAGCAAAGATATTACAGGAGAATATGATGACCTCCGCCTTCTTTTATTGTATTCAAAGCATATTTCTACATTTTCAAATATTATCGTTACAGGGCCTGGATCTTCTCCTTTTATACAAGTCCCGGAAATTTTGCCTTTAGCCATCACATTGATCAAAAGCAACTGAATTCCTTTAGTCAATTAAAACTTTCCTGGGTTGTTCAAATCTCCCTGACCACAATCATTAATGCTGAACAACTTGACATGTAGTCCTTAGAAATAAACCTAGATAGTATATGTATATATAAGCTGCTATTGTCCTCAGTGTTACACTGACTATTCCCTACAAGTAACCAGACAGACTATGTTGAAAAAAGAATACCAGTGGACAGTCACATAAATGCTTCAATAAATAACCTTATGGATATTAGTTTTCGACCTATTAATTTTAAAGAAAAAAGGAACACATGCCAACAAATACTTAATTCAAAATTAGTTTTTACAAATAATATTCTCAACTCCAATACCTTTTGGTAACATTCCCCATTATGTGTCTTTGAAATTTTGCCATCTTATTACCCCAAAATCAATCTAAGAAAGAGAGAGAGGGAGAGAAACAGCATTGATCTTTTTTCTAGCAGTGCTGACAAATACTTTAGAGTAATGAAGAGCAGATTAAGAATCATAAAACTAATATTTCGAAATACTAATTATAATATAAATCTCATGTGCAATTTCCCCAATGATTTTCCAAACACTGAAAACCCAATGGGGTTGGTGAACTGGTGGTCATTACAATACCTTTTAGTGCTCCTACAAACCATCTGCCCAGGTCTGTGGTGTTTTATACACCAAACGTAAGAGTCAGTTCTGCATGACTCTTCTCAAGTAGGCTGCAAACTCCTCAAAGGCAAAACTGTTTTCTTCTTATTATGCTGCCCTTACAGTGCTTTATGCCTAGTTGGCTCTGTGTTCTTAATTGGGGCAAGAAAACTAAAATTGAAATTAGGATTATACTGTGACTTAAAACAGCAGATCAAATTGACATTTGTGTGGCACTCTCTTTACTCCCACCCTTCTTCAATTACTCTATATGCAAATATGCTACTTAAGTTCATGCATTTGAAGAAGCCCCTTAAATGCAAATAGCTACTCTTTCGGGCTCCATGTGGCCACTAAATAAAATATATTTCTAAGGCTTTGTTTAAAACATCTCAAAATAATATACTGGAAACAATTTTTAGTTTCTGTTCCTAAGATGAGCGCACAAAAACATTTTGATCAAATCATCTTATTGGCCCTTTACAAAGCAGTCACAGAGGCCTGGTTTCACATTGAACAAGCACTTTTGACTAAGGCTTTTAGGGCTTTGAGTCCTTTTTGAATCAAGTTACTTAGTATTTTAGGTTTTGTTCTTTATGGTACTACGAACACCCACCACCCCCCTCAAAAATATAATCATATCTACTGCCATGCATTCCAGAATAAAAACTGTTACAGCATCTTTTTACTAAGTGACAAGTCACTTGGGCTTTCCCCAGTGGATTTGTGCTTAAGCAAACACCTCTAAATATAATCTCACATTAGTATTAGCCTACCTAAAAGACAGTCCTTCTTTATAATTTCTAACATCTTCAAAAGAAATGCAGATACAGAAACTAGAGCTTGTGGTGCTCAAAAAGATAGACTTTGCCTGCCAGTCTTAATCAAACATTGTGAATTCTATAGACTTCTCTGTATCAATAGCTAAAAAAAAAAAATCCACAAAAAAACTCCATAAATAGGACGGCAGTGGAAAGTAGTATGCTGCTTCTATGATGGCTTGGCATAAAATTTGTTAGATTCTGGTCTGCATTCTTTCAGCATCATTTACAGCTGCAAGAAAAACCAACAGCACCTCCAACAGCAAAGAAAGGAACAGTGAACTCTGCAATTCATCTTATGTTCATTTTGATAAGAGACCTGTATTCATGTCAATGAAATTCTGACAAGAAGCAGAAGTAGCAATGAGTTCATTTCTTTAAATTTTTTTCACCCAAACAGCCTGAGAACTTAGCCCTTCACAGAAAGACATTTCTGTGACCATTTTATTAAATGTTAGCTAAGAAGAAATGTTTCCTATTTTTCATACATGTGGAGGGGGGCTTACACAAAAACAGCTACCCTGAGGATTAATTTTTATAAGTCCTCTTACCATTGCTTCCAAGAGCTAATGCTAGTGTTCACATGCTGAAGTCATTTAAAGCATTGTCTGTTAATTCACATTTATGGTATTTTTGCAAAATTTACTAAATCATCCCTTATTAGATACTCAAATATTGCTTTTATTCAAATGATGATGTAAGAAATTCAAACATTTCCCATTTAAAGTTTCACTAGAAGCTAGTATTTCAGCAGAACTGCCTGTTTCAATTTTCTAAGAATTGCTTAGAAAATCTCCCTTTAATGAAATCATATTTAGTATTAAACCTGGAAGATAATTTAAAAGAGAAAAAAAGAAAACAAGAGTTAGAGACACAAGAGAAGATATTTTGATAAGTACAAAAAATCTCAACCTGAACTCTGAGTCATCCAATTTGATATAAGTTGCCCTCTAGAAGAAAACAGTGAACAACAAAAAACTATTTCACTTATTTCACAATAAGTGAAAATTCTATGATATAAAGTTAGAAATTTTCTACACTACTGACTAGAGTTTCAGTGTCCTCAATACATCAATCATCACGAGAAAATGTTTCAAGTTAGTTTTTACAAGAAAAGAATACTTGCAGTCCGTTTTGCTATTATAATGTATTCCACCATCTAAGAAGTTCTGAAGCTACAATTTGGGATAATTATTTATATTATAAGAGTTTTTTCAAGTTCATAAAAAGATTCATGACAGGATTATTTTAAATATAGCAAACCCCACCGTGTATTATGAATCTGCTTAAAGATTATTTTCTATTTTGTCACAGATCAGATAAAAATCTGATAAGAATAACTGACAATTTATCAAAAGTAGAGATCTAGCAACTTGGAAAACATGGAGTTATAGTTCAGTTTTCAACTTCATTTACCCTTTTATCCTCCAGAGATTTATCTTTGTGAAATACGTCAGAGTGCAGAATACAATTAACTATTTAATTGTACTCTTCTTAGTCGTATAAGAAAATTTAAATATATTTATCGTTTTTTCATCTAACAAAAACATTCTTGGAGTACTTACTATGTACTAGGTACCGAATGGGAAAAGCAGATATACAAAAGAATAAGCTAAAGAAGACATGGTGGTATTAGTGAGGTGGTGTTCACCGTTTAGTAAAACACACGGACAAAGGAAATAATGTATAAAAATATTCTTTATATTGTGTTACAGGAGTACAGAATGGAAGAGGTCAGGGAAACCTTCACAAGAGAATATTTTTTGAGCTGGATCTTAAAAAATAAACAGAACTTTACCAAGTAGAAAAGTAACAATCTCCATCAAAGAGGTACAAGTTGTAAGGGCAAAGTCATGTTCGAAAGCATGACACGTGTAGAGAACAGTGAATACTTACGGTATGAGGTCATTGAAAATATGGAAGTGCTGAGAAAACAAACTGGGATGAGGTATGGGGCCATATTATGAATGGCCTTTTAAGCTAGGCTGAAGAGCCTGTCCTTTATCCTTTACAGATAGGGATCCAGGAAAGGTTGAGAAGAGAAAAGGATAGTACAAAATACAGCTTATATAACAATGTACAAAATTTCAAGGATTAAATAAAAGAGAGTTTGGAGGCAGAGGACTCTGAGGTCCTGGGTGTCCTGATAATAGCCTGGGTGAGAGACAGTAAGGGTGTCTGGCAGTACAAAAGAAGATAGAAGTGATTTTAGAGACACTTAACAAGTAAAGCCAAATACCGTTTGGTACTTGGTATCATTTGAATGTAGTAGATTAGGACCATTTGGGGTTTGTAGATTATTGAAAGGAAAGCGTTAAGGATGACGTAACTCCATTTGGATGTGGTTCCATTTTGAAGGCACTGTATATAATTTGGATGTGGTAGATTGTGGAGAGAGAAGAGTTCACATACAAAATGGGAGTAAATTAATTAATTTATTTATCTACTTATTTATTTTAATTAATTTATTTGAAAGAGAGAGAGTACACATGCCACAGAGAGAGCACAAGCGGGGGAGGGGGAGGGACAGAGGGGGAGGGAGAGGGAAAGGCAGACTCCCCACTGAGCAGGGAGCCCAATGCAGGGCTTCATCCTAGGACCCCGGGGATCACGACCCGAGCCAAAAGCAGTTGCTTAAACAAATGAGCCACCCAGCTGCCCCCAAATAGAGATAATTTTAAGTGTCTAAGACTTTGTGTATACTCCAGAACAAAATACGTGCTACTCTGTGCCCCCTTTTCCTTATCAATGACACTGACACTCTCTAGTTCCAAAATCGGCTCATATTTTATTTTTTTCCAAAAGATTTTATTTATTTATTTGACACACAGAGAGAAAGAGAGAGAGAGAGAACAAGCAGGGGGAGCGGCAGGCAGAGGGAGAAGCAGGTTCTCTGCTGAGTTTAACCAACTGAGCCACCCAGGCTCCCCAAAAATCAGCTCATATTTTAAACACAAACCTGTAGCTACTCAGTGGAATAGCCCTCTTCATCCTTGTGTGAATGTGGGTTGGAGATGCCTCTATCCATTTCAACCCAGCCTCCTCATTGCACACCTACTGTCAGACTCCCTTGATGTAAATTCTCCCTATCACATATTCTATCCTATTCTCTAAGTTCAGCAGTGCCAGGCTGCAGCAGTAGCACCAGGAGTAATGGCAAAAATTGGAAAATTCCAGGAAAATAGACACCTGTCTTCATCCGTTCTGGTTGCAGTAATAAAAAATACCATAGACTGAGTGGCTTCCCAGCAAAGATTTCTTTTGCATGGTTCTGGAGGCTGGCAAGTCAAGATGAAGGCTCCAGAAGATCTGCTGTCTGATCAGAGCCTACTTCCAGGTGCATAGCCACCTGCCCCATCTCTGTAATTTCACACAGAAGAAGGGACAAGGAATTTCTATGGTGTCTCTTTATTAGAGCCTTAATCTCATTCACGAGGAGTCTGCTCCTATGACTTAATCACCTCCCCAAACCCCCATCACACTGGAGGTTAAGATTTCAACGTATGAATTGAGGGAGGGGCTACAAAAACATTCAGTCTATAGCAAAATCCCAGCTCCAAAGTGTTTAACATAGAACATCTCTGATGGGGGATGCACTAGTTACCTACAGCTGCCATAACAAATTACCTCATACTTGGTGGCTTTTAATAGCAGACGTGAATTCTCTCACAGTTCCAAAGTCCAGAAGTCTGAAATCAAGGTGTTTGCAGGGCACTTCTCCCTTTGAAGGCTCCATGGGAGAATCCATTCCTTGCTTCTTTCAGCTTCTGGTTGCTCTTGGCGTATGGCCACAACACAGTATCACACTGCTTCATCTTCTGTCTCAAAACGCCCTCTGCCTCTCAGTTATAAGAATACACGTGATTGCATTTTGGGCCCACCCAGATCTTCCATGATAAACTCCTCCAGATCTTAACTTAATCACACCTTTTGCCATATAAGATAATATTGACAAGTTCTGGGGATTAAAATGTGAACTTATCTTTTTGGGAACCATCCCTCAGAGAATTCTACTGTAGAGAATGTTCATTTGAATGTCCAGAACAGAACCATCAATGAACATCAACAAAGCTCTAGGCAGAATCTCCAGATACAATAACCTCAAGAGAGCTGCAGGACCAGCGTCTTGGGACTCCCAAAAGCTATCCAGTCTGCCACTTGAACCAACACTCACCCAATGGTAACTCCAGTATACAGGTGCTAGAAGCAGTAAAATATCTTCCAACATTCGGAGGCCTATTTTTTTTTTTTTTTTACTGGGTAATTTCATTTTTCAAATACCTTTTCTGTCTGGCTTGGCACTTTATAACATAAAGATGAATCATGGCCCTTTATGGCTCAAAAAAAGTTCATTTCTGTGATAATAATTATCATTATTACTAAGATATTCATCTATTGGTCTGTTGTAGACACTTAACTTTTTAACATTAATTTTGTTGTTAGAAAAAGCATTTAACCTCTGTGTTTCAGTTTCCTCAGCTACTAAGACCATGGAACTATATATTTTGCTATGTTACAGAAAATACATGATGAAGTAGGAGGAAAAACATAATGGCTGAATATTACCCACAATTAATGGATGTCATATATAAAAATATATGTAAAGCATAATATTTTGACATAACCAGATACTAAAACAAAGAAATCCTCTCAAAAGTACCCAAAGAAAAAAGACAGCTCATCTTCAAGCAAACAGAAACACTTGCTATACTGCTCATTAGCAAGAATAGAGGAAGAAGACAATGAGTCTTCCCACTGCTGAGTGAAAATATGGAAACTGGAATTCTATGCCTGGCTAAACCACAATTCAGAAGTTAAGCACACACATAAAAAAAAGATTTTTAGGTTTATAAAAATTACCACTCACACATACTTATATTTAAGAAATGATTGCAAGACATAATTCGGGAAAGTTAGAAATTTATGGTAATGAAGGAGTAGGATGCAAGAAACAATGGTAAGCAAAGAAATTAGCCAGCATGAATAAATCTAATCAAGCATTAATTGTTCAAAAAAACTAACAATCACTACTAATGTAGGGATAAAAAATTAGGAGCAAATAAAATATGAAAAAGTGATAGCTAATGTACTTCTATGTGCTAGAAATTCTTTAAAGTACTGTATATTTATTAACTAGTTTAATTCTCTTAACAAATCTATGGAACATTTACTAATAATATCCTCACTTACAGATGGAGATACCACATCAAAACAGGATAAGCAACTTGTTTAAGAGTCACAGCTGGCAAAGAGTAAACCCAGGATTTGAATCTAGGGAGTCTGGTACTGTCACAATGAATTAGTGAGAAAATTACAAAAAAAACTGTAGACAATAATAATATATAGCATGGAGAAGAGTGATTGGTGTTGAAATTATTCAATTTTCTTCTCTCACTTTGGGAGAGATTAGAGACTCTGATTAAAGTTAGACTATATTAAGAAAAATAAACAAAACAAACCAGGTCTCTTATGTGTTACTGGCAGAAAGTGGGGTGGTACTATTCAGTAAGTTTGAAGATATGCATACCCTATGACCAAACACTGTTGCTCCTAAGTATGTCAGAAACTCTTGCTCTACTTGCTCCATAAGCTCCAGGAGATATATACACCTTTATTCATGGAAATAGTGTATGTAATAGAACAAAACTATGAACATTAAAAATATCTACTGAATGAAGAATAGTATTAAAATGTGGATATATTCAAATAATGCAATGTAATACTGCAATGAAAACAAATGAACTATGGCCACCCACAATAAAAAGGATAAGGATCAGTACAGTAATATTAAGTAAATAAGAAATACTGTGAGCCTATTACCATTTCATTGAATTTTAAAGAAATTAAAATTAAATAATTTCTTATATAGGTTAAATACACTTAGGATAAAACTATTGGGAAAAAATTAAGAGAAAGACAAAATTAAAATAGGAAACCCAATAAAAGGGGGAACACGTAAGTAAATGAAAGCTATTGTCACTAATCTAGCTCTTCAGTTGTTTGGTAGATTCCTCTGTGTGAATGAATAAATCAACTGGGTTTATGCAAGTGCCAATGATGAGAATATGTCAATGACCAAGAATTATGATTTCCTGAACCCTTGAAACTATACTTATTTATTGGAAATGTAGAAGGAGGAGAAGCCATGAGTAGTTGGTCATTTCTGTGAGGAAGGACCCATAGAATGAGAGAAAAAGCAGTCAAAAATGAGACAATGTTGGAGCTGGGTATTAAATATTACATTTTCTTTTTATTCTTGCAAGTCATTTTAGTAGGCACTTGTGGGGAAAAAATTGGTTTCCTGGAATCAATTTCCAACCCTGCTACCAAATCACCCTGTGATCATGGAAATGGAAAGATAATTGTATTTCACAGCTGTGCATGTCTTTCAGGAATGTATATTAATTCATAATCCTCATAGTGTAACTGTGAAATTACAGTCTATTAATGGATCTTACCACTATTACTAAGCACCTAATAAATACTCAATAAAGCTCAGTCATTGTTATTATTACCATTAATATTGATGTCATTTGGTGTATTTAAGTATGAGAAAGTTACTATCTAAAATCCATTGGTTCTTAAATATTATTCAGCATAAGAATTTCCTGAGGGTCTTAGCAAAATGCAGAATTACAGGATTTATCTGTGGTTATTCCGATTCTTCTGTTCTGGGGTAAGGTAGAGAAATCTGCAAGTGTAAAAACCTACCCAGACAATTCTCATACAGATCATCTTCCATCAAAACTTTGAAAAGCATTTAGGAGGACCCCAGAATATGCTAACCTGATGACCAAGAAATTCTACGTAACCTGATATACTTACTAATCTAATGCATGCAAGCCAGGCCCCAGGCATTTTTAATCCATCACATTATGATCTGGACTGCTCTAAGAAAATATGGATGAATTTAGCAATCCTTAGCTCCAAATTATCAAATTTAATCCTGAATCTCAGAAGGAAGTTCTGTTCAATTGGAGAAAGTTCTGAGGGATCTATACTAAGTAAATCACTGGACAGTGATGACTCAGATACTTTTCCAGAAATTCCAAGACTAATACAGAAGATAAACATATAAGCCAGCACTGCTTATCAATCATAAAAGATGTTATCATAGCGGTAATGTCAAAGATCAATTGGAACATCTCTAATTCTATCTTTTGAGAGTAAAGAAGATTTCACAGAGGTGGTAAATCTTGAACAAGATTCATAAGGTAAATGGGAACTTTAATCTCCTAAAACATAAGAAAAAGAAAAGCAAAATCAGGTCATATAGGACACCCAGTGCAATACTTCTGTGTAACAAAGATTCAAAAGTGGGTGCTGGGCCCACTTTAGAAATCTCAATGCTAACTATCTACAAAACAAAAAGACAACCTACTGAATGGGAGAAGATACTTGCAAATGATACATATAATAAAGGGTTAATATCCAAAATTTATAAAGAACTTACACAACTCAACACCAAAAAAGCCCCAAATAATCCAATTTAAAAATGGGCAGAAGACCTCAGTAGACGTTTTTCCAAAGAAGGCATGCATATGGTCAGCAGACACATGAAGAAGTGCTCAACACCACTAATCATCAAGGAAATGTGAATCAAAACCATCAGATATCACCTGACAGCTGTCAGAATGGCTATCATCAAAAAGACAAAAAATTACAAGTGCTGGCAAGCATGTAGAGAAAAAGGAACCCTAATGCACCATTGGTAGGAATGTAAATTGGTACAACCACTGTGGCAAACAGTATGAAGAGTCCTCAAAAAAATTAAAACTAGAGGGGCGCCTGGGTGGCACAGCGGTTAAGCGTCTGCCTTCGGCTCAGGGCGTGATCCCGGCGTTATGGGATCGCCCCACGTCAGGCTCCTCTGCTATGAGCCTGCTTCTTCCTCTCCCACTCCCCCTGCTTGTGTTCCCTCTCTCGCTGGCTGTCTCTATCGAATAAATAAACAAAATNCAAAATCTTTAAAAAAAAAAAAAAAAAAAAAAAAAAAAAAAAAAAAAAAAACTAGAAATAATCAGATGGTTCAGTAATCTCACTACTGGTAGTTACACAAAGAAAACAAAAACACTAACTTGAAAAAAAAAAGCACCCCTATGTTTATAGCAGTATTATTTATAATAGCCAAGACAGAAGGAAACCTAAGTGTCCATCAGTAGATGAACAGATAAAGATGTGGGTGTGTGTGGGTGTGTGTGTGTAATGGAATAATACTCACCCACAAAAAAGTGCAATCTTGCCATTTGCAACAACATGGATGGACTCGGAGAATACTACACTAAGTGAAATAAGACAGACAAGGACAAATACCATATGATTTCACTTGTAGGTGGAGTCTAAAAAACAAAACAACAACAGAACAGAAACAGACCCAAAGACACAGAGAAAAAACTGGTGGCTGCCAGAGGGAAAGGGAGTGGAAGGGGGTGAAGAGGTTGAAAAGATACAAACTTTCACTTATAAAGTAAAGGAGTCACAAGGATAAAAAGTACAGCATAGGGAATATAGTCAATAATATCGGAATAACTTTGTATTATAGACAGATGGGAACTGTACTTACTGTGGTGAACTTTTTGTAACCTATCTAATAGTTGAATCACTATGCTGTACACCTGAAACTAATACACTATGCATGTCAACTATTCTTCATTAAAAATAAAAATTAAAAAAAGAAAGAAAGAAACCTCATTGCTTAACTAAGCCCTGTATCTAAGGTCACCACCCTGTTAGGGTGAAATTTGGGAATGCCTCTGGACAGGTGCCACTCCCCTAGTACTTAGCAGGGTTGAAGATAATTTTCTAATTTATTCAAAATATGTACAAAATAAATCAAAACTAATTTCTGTTTAAGCTCACAAAAGAGTTTGTTGTTTGTGCTAACTTGTTTTTCTCTCTTCTGAAATTAAATACATGAGTATTTTTAAGTGGTGTTGGGGAACATTCATATCTTATTACCTCTAAATGAATTTAATATAATTTTTGATACTGCCAAAATCCAGGCAAGGATAAAATGCATCTCCAGATGCACTATCAAATTAATTCTGCCATTTTTTTCCTAATGTATAACAACCATACACCCCAGTGTATTCTTAAAGTGGTGAAATAGTCTAACAGGGCTCTGAGAAAGCTTTCCACAGAGCCAATGTCCACACACTGTCCTCTCCTTATGTCTCCTACTCTTCCACTGGTGACCTATCTGAGGAAGCCATGTACACACTTTCATGGGCATGGCAGATGTTGGGGGACACCACACATGCAAACTGTATTATTTTGCCCTTTCTTCCTTTTTCCTTGAAAGTTGTTTTTGATGGAAAAAGAAGAATATGCAAGAATAAACTGATCAGAATTTGGCTGTGAGTTTTTGCTCTAAGTTCATTAGGGTTTTGTTTTTTTTTTTTTATCATAATAAGTGTACTCTTCAATCCCCATCACCTATTTCACTCATCGCCCCACTCACCTCCCCTCTAGCAACCATCAGTTTGTTCTCTGTAGTAAAGGTTTTGTTTCTTACAAAGAGAATGTGGAACACATGGTCAGTTATTGAAGTCACATAGAGGACTAGGCCATAGGCAGAAATAGAAAGCTGCTGGAAGGTGAGGAAGTTGAAAAAATCCTAAGTCCATCTCAGATGGCCACTTCGTTCTTAGTAAGTCAAAGACCTGGAGAAAGGCATAAATGATACACTTGGTACTTAGAAATAGTCTAAGAATGCCAAGGCGATGCAAACCAGGGCTCCTTAGTTCAGCCTGAGTAAAAATGGTGGCCCTAAATTCTGTTTGCCATTAGAAGATCCATGTTCATTTCTACGTGTTCGTGTAATGATTCACAGTGTTCCCTTTCAACTCCCAAAGGTGTCCCAACACCCAGACAGAGAAAGACAAGTACTGTGCATCTCACTTATATGTGGATTCTAAAAAGCTCAAACTCATAGAAACAGAGATCGGATGGATGGCTACCAGCTTGCCAGAGGGGGGGAATTAGGAGGTGGGGGAATTAGGTGAAGGTGGTCAAAAGGTACAAATTTCCAGTTATAAGGTGAGTAAGTTCAGGGAATGTAATATACAACATGATGACTATAGTTAACAATAATGTATTGTACATTTGAAAGTTGCCAAGAGACTAGATCTTAAAAGTTTTCACCACAAGAAGAAAATTATAACTATGTGAGGTAATGAATGTTAGTTAACTAACCTTGAGGCAATCATTTTGCAATATATACATAAATCAAATCATTATGTCGTACACCTTAAACTTACACGATATTATATATCAATTAATCTGGGGGGAAAAGAGTTTTGACTCAGTCCTCACTTCTTATATTCCACAATTCATCAAGTTGGGACTACTATTATTCTCATTTCACACATGACAAAACTAAGGCACTGAGAGGTGGAGTGACTTGCCCAGGGTCATAAATCTAACAAAAGGAGGAGCCTGGATTTAATCCTAGTAGTTGAGCTCCAAAACCCAGACTTCTCCATACAAGTCAAACTACCCTTCAACTATGAGATGTGTACAAAGCAGTACCTTTCAACCAGGAGAAACTTATTATTTTCCCCATTTCACAAATGGGAACTCTGAGAAAGAGAGAAAAACTTCAATAGCTTTTCTAAGGTTATAAACTCAGGCAGTCTGGATTCAAAATTTGTACTTCTAACCTCCATTCTGTACACTTTCCTGAAACATTTTGAAACTTAGATATCCAAGAGAAGACTAGAATTTTCAGGAGGTTGCACACACAGACATCAGCAGATGATTCTTTTTCACACTTATGGTGAGTATTAAAACATCACAATAGAAATCTCATCCTTCTATAAAAGAGCACACATAGTCTTGCATTTTTCAGTTATGTTTCAGATGGTTCAATGAGAAAAAGTTGATGCTCAGTGTTACAAGATGTTACATTTGGATCTTGGACAAGTATTTCTTTCTTTCCTTTCTTCCTCCCTCACCCCTCCCTTCCTTTCTTCCTTCCGCCTTCCTTCTTTTTTTTTTTTTTTTTTTGGCACCTTTGTCTTTCATTTGTGAAAAAAGAAGCAAAGCTAGGGCAATGCCAGTCACAGTAGGAGAGCCTCAGTAGGACAGCCTCAAAGTCTGAATATTCTGTGGGTTTTGCCTCTAAGAATCTTACATTTGTCCATTAATTTATCAGAATCAACCCAGGAACCTGGGAGCAATAGCAAGAAGGGTTAATACCTTCTCTCCACTGTAACTGGCCTCTAATAAGCACACTCTTCTACAGTCACACCTGGAAGCTGCCGTATGCAGAGCACAGCAGTGGCCATCAACTGTGATATGTGATCTACCGAATTTACAAACTAGAAACTCAAAATATTCACACATTCCTTCGCCCACCATCGCATCTTCTGCATGTTGTGAGACTAGTCATATTCTGCCAATTAGGCTAAGGAAGTTTAACCCAAACAGCTGTTTAACGTCTTATCTGTAATGCTCACTCATTATTCCCCAAGAACAACAAACCAACTGCAGTGTGTATAAAGAAATAAGGAGGGAGGCTGCAGGAATGTGTAGAAACACATGCCTATACACACACCATACACTGTAACACTGCAAGTCATCTGAAATGTACACATGTGCCATATCCTATTACATTTGAAGACAATTAAATTAATAATTTAATTTGTGTTACAGAGGTATTTATGTGAAAGCCCAAATAAAAATATTTATGTTATTTAATGCTGACATTGGAACTAAAAAAAAAAAAAAGTTCAGCATGTAATCCCTTCTCAAATGTGCAAGTGATTACAGGTTTCAGACTAGGAATGCTGTGCCCACCCAACTCCACACCCTCTCCCCAAACAACCCTGTGAGGCAGATTCTTTCTCTTTTCTTTTTTAATTAGCAGTTTGCTTTTGATTTTAAACACATCTTCTTGTCACTTGTAGCGCTCTCCAGAAATGAGAGTATCAATTTAATTTTACAAGAAACAACTCAACTTATAACTAGGAAAACAAACCAATCAAGAGAAAGCGGTGGAGACCACGAAACAAAAGAAAATCAAAGAAGGTTTCTCTCTGCTTTAGATCTATTTCCCATTATAGTTTAATCATTATCCTTATTTTTTTTAATTTGTTAAATATAAAAATTACCAGATTAAAGGTGGAATATGCTCTTTATTGCAAAAGAAAGAAAGAAAAAAGAAGGAAAAGAAAAAAACCTGATTTATATAAGCTCCTAAGTATTTAAACATTTGAATGAATCCAACTTCCTAATATATACAATCCTATATTTTTACTACCTCCTTCTTTGTCTCTTTCTTTCCCATTGCTGGTTTAGCAATCTTATTTCTTCCTCCTATAACCTATAATAGTAATTAACCTACACACTGACGCACAAACATATAGCCCAGAAATACTTTGCCAGTGATTTCAACGGTACAATCTACGTCTCTAGTTCCCATCAGGCACTCCTCACACCCCAAGCTCCTTAGCGTGCAATATCTTTGTGGGGAAGTAACTGCAATGAGGAGGTCCAATGACAGGTTTGCTCAGAGTATGCATATTTCACAAAAGGAAAGCTAAAAATTTTTAAAGAAGAGGGAGGGGAGGAGGAAGAAGAGTTTGGGGAGGGTAACTACATGTGTTGTAACTCTCTTTGTAATATGAACTATCTTTGCTATTCAATCAGAGCAAGCATATTAAAAATTAAACACCCCAAATTATACCTTGACAATGATTTAGTACAAAAGACTTGGAAAATGTAATTGGATTCAACTTTACCACTTGCTGGTTATGTGAACATGGAAAAATACTTAATCTCTCTGAGTCTTAGTGTATAATCAGTAAAAGGGGAATAAATACAATCTATGTCACTGAGATGTTATTTAACCAATGAAAATTGAATGAGACAATGAGTATGAAAGGCTCTGTAGACTCTGATATTCTAAAGATATCTGATTGTGGCCATTGCTATGTATGTTCTTGAAACATACAAAATAGAGCTCCAACACTATTAATATGCTGTCTTTACTGAAACAAGCAATTTCTCCTCACACAAGGCATTAGCACCTCAGTAGTTTTTTGCTGATTCCTCCAGATGACCTGTCTTCAGTCTCCCAATTTCACTCTGTTTTTCTTTCACTCACAGTGGAAGGAGCTATTTATGTCCTTCAGGAACCTAGCCATTTGGATGGAAAGGGCTGGCTTCCTACTAGTGTCACCAGAAATACAGAAAGATTTCACCAGAAAGATCCCCTTGGGAAACCAGATTTCCATCTCTGGTGCACTCAGGTTAATGCAAATGGAAGCCAGTAAACCTGTACCCTTCTAAACCCAGCAGGAGGACCCCAGCAGTTCAAGAACACAGTTTGTGGCTGCCCAGAGCAATAGTTTTGCTTACCTACCCCACTAAGAAAGAGAACATCCTGTGCTTTTCTTTTTTGTGGTACTTACCTGTCTTACAATGGGCATTTCCTTTTCTCAAAAATATTAACTTTCTTTCAATAAGGCAAATATATAAAAGTGCGAGGAATACGTTTTTAAAAAATACTTTTTAAAATACAGTATCTTCAAACTGCTCAATGTCTAAGCAGAAAAATAAATAAAAATCATCACAATAAAATGGAATGATAGATATATGCACAAGGTAGAATGATAGCACTGCATTGTTATAGCTGCTGTTTTGTTTGTCTTGTTTTGTTTTTGACATAAGGAGGGTAGTCAGAAATCTCAATGAAAGTAATATTTAAACTTCAACTTGAAATATGAATAAGGAATCCTCTGTGTTGAGTAAAGAATTTCAAGAAAATGCCAATCATGCTTCCAGTCAAGTCTCCAAATTGAAGAACACAAGAGTCTGGGTTAAAAGCACCCACTTAAAACTCCCACACCATAGATAAAAAGAGTTCATATCAAGACAAATCATCACAATGTCTCAGGAAATCAGCAACAATGATAAGACACTCATATATCAAGAGAGAAAGAAATAGGTCACATACAAAGGAATAGAAATAAAAATGACACGCAACTTTTAAAATGTTTTAGGAATCTAAAACACTATTTGAAGGAAAATTATTTCCAACTCGGTATTCTATACCTAGCCAAATAGCAATCAAATGTGATGAAAGAATTAAGGTATTTCAGATATATTAGATGTGAAAAAGGTTAGCCATCTTGTACCATTTCCTGGAAAACAACTGCAAAACCACTTCACTGACTAAAGAAAAATAAGCCAAGAGAGATGAAAGTGTAGGATCAAGAAGCAGGGGGATTCAACAACACGGGAGAGAGGGAATCCCAATGATGATAATAAAGGTATACAGCAAGGAGATGTAGATGCATGGTAGGCCTGGAGAACAATCAGTACATGTTGGAAGAGTGAGTCAGAAAGTTCCAAAGGTGATGTCTCTTAGGAAAAATAAATTAGATGGGGAGATATATTGAGATGGCTGAACATACTGAAAAGAGACTGAGATTTCTAACAAAGTGCTTGTGGTTGAACTTATGATGAGTATTCAAAACATTACACACATGTCAGGTAACAACAGACATTGGCAAGGAGGCAGACAAAGGTACAAAAGTACAAATTTTCCGTTATCAGATAAGTAAGTTCTCAGGATGTAATGTACAGCATGGTGCTATAGTTAACTATACCATATTGTATGTTTGAAAATTGCTAAGAGAGTAGACCTTAAAAGTTCTCATTATAGGAAAAAGAAATTATAACTATGGGAGGTGACAGATGTTAACTAAACTTATCGTGGCAGACATTTCAAATTATGTATATATATTGAATCATCAAACTTAAACTAACACAATGTTATATGTTAATTATATCTCAATACAACTGGGAGAAAAAAGAACAAACCAATAGAAATTTTGGCAAAAGATGTAAAGAGAAAATTCACAAAATAAGAAAGCAAGTGTTTGAGAAAATATAAAAATATAAAAAAAGATATTCAACTCATCATTAAGCAATACCATTTGATTAATACAAAAAACAATATCATTTTAGATCATACAATTAGCTAAACAACAACAAAAAAGATGGACAACCTGGAACTTATGAAGTTAAGGTCAATAGGCATTCTCAGACAGTTGCAAAAAGTGTAAATTGCTACAATCTTTATGAAAGATGAACAAAAATATTTAAGCCAAGAGATTATTTGCAGAGTGGATTCCTCTGTATACCTTCCATTTCTGCCCTTCTATATGCATTTTGCACATGGTTTTGGCACAGCAATGCAGCAAACCTATCTCAACTTCCTAAGATCTTTTTCACCAAGCTCCCTTTGGCTAACTAGTCCACCTTCTATTGTTCGAGATCCAAATTTTCTGGATAGCAGTTGATCAGCATTATCTGGGAGATACACATTCCTGGGCTGAACCCCTCGTGTGCAGAGGAAAGAGAACACCTGAGACAAACCTGATACACACTCCTTCACCCTGGCCTGTGGGTTGGAAGAATTTACCTACAAGGACAGCTGAGGACAGGTGGTTGCCTCAAATACCACTTGGAGATTGTGTATTGCACAATGTGTCATGGTTATGAGAACAGACTCTAAAGCCAAAGATTTCTACGACTCACTAGCTGGGTGACTTCTCTGGCCTGTTTCTTCAACTGTAAAGTGGGGATAATAATTACATGACAGTGTTGTTGAGAGAACAACTGGCATAAAATACGGGCTTCCTGTCATTTTTACTGTAAATAACCTAAGAGAAAAATACTGTGGTCTGAAATATGGCCTAGGAAATGGAGAAGGGAGAGCGTGCAGAAAAGAAAGCTTAGACGGGGATTTGGCCCTCCTTGTTTGCCTTTATTTCAAGTGTAGTTTTAAAGCATTCAGACAAAAAGAGGAGCCTTTTAGGTTGTCTCCTAATATTTACATGTACATTTAAACTATTCGCAAGGGAACATGCATTTCAGTGAGAACTTAAACACATGGCAATTCCTTCAGGAATTGAAATTTTGCATGTCTATCTTCTCAGTAACCAAATGTGATCTCTCTTGAAATATTTTAGAGTCTTCAAAACCTTCAGTAAAACTTTCATCATGTTGCTTTGTGATGTTCAAACTACATGTTCATGTTGTTTCTTAAATCCATAATAAGCCCTAAATTTTGCTCAGCCTTCAGGAAATGGTTAGCTACAATGACACTTTTAGCAGTTTCCCCTACTTCAGGGACAAGAAGGCAGAGTTTGATCCCAAATGAATAACAATATAATGCAAACTTTATGGACTTCATCTCCATGGATTCTCCCACTATCAGATCCTTCCAATATTCCATTCGTTTTCAAAGTTAGAACTGTCTCCAATTCACCTTCTGTTCCTGGCACTCTTGACTGGTTTCTTCTGACTCCACTGTTCCCTAACTTTCCCAGTCAAAACAGTAAGACCTTGTCCAGTTGTGCTCAAAATTCATTCCCAAAAACCTGTCAAAGGCCTCCCCCTCAAAGCCTCAGGCATCGAGGTGTTTCTCTTTTGTGGGCATACCAACTTAAAGGATAAAAAGCATCATAGAAGATTATCTTGTAGTAATGGTTTTTAAACTATGTGGAGAGTTTAAAATTGTGTTAAGATTGTGGAAACCTTTTACCATTTGGCTTCAGGACTAGAAGTACCAACTCTCATTGAAAGAAATCTGCAATAACATTAATAAAAAAAAACCTGATCACTCAATATTCTTTATAGCTCACTGGAAGGATAGTATGTTGGTTCAGACTACTGATTGGTTGATTGTCTCAAGTTAGAGAAACCTACTCCAGCCAATATGAAAAAGCCAGCCTACAAGGATGTTATATACAAGGGCAGAGAAACTGGCAGGCCTCTGGAATGGACAGGATTCTTTTACTCTCCTTCTTTCTGCCAGTTTATTTTATTCTCTTTCTCACACTTGCTGTCTCTCATTTTCCCAGCCACCCCACCTTCCCAACTAGTTGTCACTTTCGTAGAAACCGGAAAATGTAGCCACCAGTACTAAATACCCAGAGAAAGGATCCAATCATACCCCTATCGCCTAGCTTGTGCCAAAGAGAAAAGAGTTCCTACATAGGCAACCATGGTCAGAGACAAGGTTTATGTGGTCTAAGCACTGATACTTAGGGCAACCCCTTTAGGTAAGTTAGGCAACCAACAGGAAGGCCACACTACTTTTTTTTAAAAGAGCTAATAACCAGGGTACCTGGGTGGCTCAGTCAGTTAAGCATCCAATTCTTCATTTTGGCTCAAGTCATTATCTCAGGGTTGTGAAAGAGAGCCCCCCATCAGGCTCCTTATTCAGTGGAGAGTCTGCTTGAGATTCTCTCTCTCTCTCTCTCTCCCTCTGCCCCTCCCCCTACTCATGAGCTCTCTCAAACAAATAAATATTTTTTTTAAAAAGAGCTCATGGGGTGCCTGGGTAGCTCAGTCAGTTAAGTGTCTCCTTTTGGGTCAGGTCATGATCCCAGGGTCCTGGGATCAAGTCCCACGTTGGGCTCCCTCCTTAGCAGGGAGTCTGCTTCTCCCTCCACCCTTCCTCCCTGCTCATGGTCTCTCTCTCAAATAAATAAATACAATCTTTAAAAAAAAAAGTTTGTATTTATTTATTTGACAGAGAGAGACAGCCAGCGAGAGAGGGAACACAAGCACGGGGAGTGGGAGAGGAAGAAGCAGGCTCCTAGCGGAGGAGCCTGATGTGGGGCTCGATCCCAGAGCACCGGGATCATGCCCTGAGCAGAGGGCAGACGTTTAACCACTGTGCCACCCAGGCGCCCCTCAAATAAATAAATAAAATCTTAAAAAAAAAAAAAAAGAGCTCATAACCACTGGGGAAAATGTTTACCATCTGCAACGTACAGCTATTGGGTTGGCTGCCCTTGTCTAATGATCAATTGAGAAAAAAAATCAGTCAACTTCTTCATAAAAGAAAACTTTTTTTGTGTTTAGAAAGAAGAAAAAATCCCAAAATATAAAATATTTCCTACATTGACTTTTAAATTGTTACAGAAACAATAAAACTTTACTAAATAAATAAAAAGAAAAAAAGGAAAGATTTCTAAATGCCAGGTTAAAATGGCAGACTGAAACATGTATTGGAAAATAAATTCTCAAAATTCATTTAACTGATGATAAAGGCATATAATAGGGGATGAATCCAAAACCACTGTAAGATTTGGAGTGGAGAGGCTATCCACAGGCCAAATATTTTGATGGCTTTTTGCACAATAAAAAGCAGCAGATTACACAGGCAGATAAACCATGCAAGACAAATGAAGCCATACATTAGAAAGTGAAGAGGAACACGTGTCAGCAATTGTAGCAACTATTCTTTCTAGAGAAACAGAAAAGCCTGCAGCTAAGAATTGGCAGGCCTAGGGAGTAAGAAAGTACTATAGAGAATAAATCAAAGAAAATAATTTAAAAAACTGTCCACATTACTGCAACTTGGCTCCTCCAAAGAGGCCCCCATTCCTATGTGAATAGTGAATGACAGGTCTTGAATGTTCAGTAAGCATAAGCCGGAGAACTGTTTTCTAAAGAAATTGAATCAATAGCCTGGGAACAGCAAATGTAGCATGTGTGGAATTTTGTGCCCAGATTAAAGTTGTTCTTCTCTTAGGGATCCTGCCATCTATATATTTTAAAACAAAATCTGCTCATTGCCAATAACACCACACACACACGCACACAGTGCCCTCCTAGATAAGGAAAATATTTAATGTTTTGATAAAGAAACAACTCTATACAGTGGCACAAAAATATTATTCAAACAGTTCAGGTCAATCAACATTGTGTTTCATTCATAAAGACGAATGTAAACCCAATTATTATGAGACAATTAGAGGAAAAAATCATCAATACAAAGAAAAACATCAAAAAGAACAAGTCAAATAACTAATCCTGGAGAAAACACAGATAAAAAAAAAGATGTTGGAAAAGGTTCTGAGACAAAATATAAAAGGATGCACACTAAATGAGGGAGGCTGCCAGTATTAGATAAGTTTGAGCCCACATGGAACTGTCTACTGCACCAGAGAGTGAAATCACATGTGGACGGATGGGATGTGACTCGGTGCACCGTTGGTGTCTGCTCCACTCTTTGCTCCACTCTTTCCTTTATTGATACCGTAAAACATCCGTGTAACAAGAACAGAATGCCATGAAAAAGAAATAGAAAATATCTCTAAATGATTCTTAGAAATTAAAAATATTATTAGTGAACTCAGAACTTCAGTAGAAAGGCTGGCTGACAAAGTTAAACAAACCTTCTAGAATATATAGCAAAAAGACAAAGATATGGAAAACACAAGATATCCAATTCCCAATGAAATTCTATCTGTTCGTATGTATACCTGGATACATAATAATTAAATTCTAAAACAGCTGAGAAGAAGATAAAATCTTAAAAGTTTCCAGAAAGAAAAATAAGACATCCTACCAAATATTGAGTTTTAGTGTAGCAGATGTTTCTGGTGCCCCCGGTCCCCATCCCATCCTCTTGGCCTGGTCTGATTTCAGCTGCACCTGCAGAAGATACTCCAGGTGAACTGGGACTCACCTCACAGAGACACCATCCCACCTCATGCACACACTATGTAACTTTCCTCTTTCTGTCTCTAAGCTTTCTCCAACCCGACAGGACCTCACTGTTCTCATGCACAAGCATATTCCAGACTGCAAGGTAGTTAACTCACCCAGGAGAACCTTACCATCAGAGGAGCTAGTAAACAAAGATCCAGATCCCTGTCTATCCAGTGGATAAATTCTGGGTGGCATTATATGTGCTTCTCAAAAGGTCCCAGCAGACTCAAGCTCCTCTAAACCACATCAGTGAGCTCATTAATGCACATTAAGGTTATCTTTTCATCCCTCCTCACCTCACTACTCTCCTCTCTCAACCCTGTTTTGTATCTGTCTCCTTTGTTCAGACTTTAGTTTGGGGAAACTCAAACTAAAATATGCCTGGTGGCAATGATGAATGAATAGTTGCAGCAACCACAGCCTGACAAGAGCAAGGTGACCTTTCCTGCCGAGAACTAAAATCTAAACTCTTATGGCATAGGTTTTGGGACTAGGCAATAAGCAGAAGCTAGAGGGGTCTGCAGGAGACTGTTAGCATATATTGAAAGGACTTCAAGCAGGCTATTGATGAGGGCTTCCAGACAGTGAAGAAAATGTTATTGGAAGCTAAAGAAAAGAGGCATTTGTTATGTAGTGGCAGAAAACTTGGCAACACTGTCACCTATGGTAATAAGAAAACTAGAAAGAGTGCCTAGTGAATTGTGGATGCATGGAGATATGTGAAGGTAACATTTCCAGCCTCCACTGGCTTCTTTTAGCAGCCTAAAATAAAACATAAGAAAAAAAGAAATAAAATAAAGAAGAAACTCTTTAGTTAGTTTTTGGTTTTGTTTTTTTAGCAGAATTTGAACAAACCACAAAGGGTCAAGCCTTCTGGGATCAAAAAGGACTGTTTTTTCATCTTCAGTCTCTCCAGAGAAAGATTCTTAGAGTATGAATTTCTTCAAAACAAAGATCGAACCATAAAAGATGTAAGTTCCTTGAAAATCTCAGAGACAACTAAGGCAGGAGCTCAAAGACAATTTCAGATAGACAAAAGGCCTTGTAGACATACAGCTTCTCTGTTAGACATAAAGGCTTCTAATAATTTTAAGAACATCCTCCCACAGGGGACCAGAGGTAAAGAAAGACCTTCCCCAAAAGGTTTATGGGTGTGGCTATTGTCTAAAACAAGTTTTCTCAACATTGGCACTATGGACATCTAGGGATTTACTAGGGATTCTTCGGATTTACTAAGATAAACTACCTCTACCCAGGTCTCTGTCTTAGGTTCTGCTTTCATGAGGAACTTGAATTAAGACCACCAGATTGATAACAACCTTATTATGGGCCAATTAAGTCTTCGATGTGAGGTGATGTGGGAAGGTTGTTGTGTTGTCCTGTGCACTTTCGATGTTCAGCAGCATCCTTCGACTTTACCCATTAGATGCCCATGGTATCCCCCCTTGCGTTCTTGACAATCAAAATGGTTTCCAGACCACGTCACCAGGGGGGAAGGGATCAGCTGCATTTCAGAACCACTGGTTTAAAGTAGATGATAATTTGATACACAGGAAGTCCACAAAGATTTTTAAAGTATGATATCAGGTTGGACTGAAAAGAGAGAGAAACAAAACAAAATAAAATGAAAATCTGTCTTTGGACATCTAAACAGGAAGCAGCCTAAGAAAGCTACTTAGTTGCAAACACAGGTTATTTCTATAAAAAGGACAATCTTCCTATCAAAAGTGGGGTCTATCCTCACCCCCCACCTTAAATCTGGGCCGGCTCTGTGATTGCTTTGGCTAATAAAAGATAGTACAAGTTATACTATGCCAGGTTCCAGGTCATAGCTTTAAGAACTGGCAGCTTCAACTGCCAGTCTCTTGAAATACTTATTTTTGGAATTCAATTGCCAAATATGAGAGGCCTAAGACATTTGGAAAGGCAATATGTAGGTGTTCCAGTGTAAAGCCTCAGCTAAACACTTAAGACAACAGTCAGCAACTGCTAGCCATATGTGTGGACCATCTTGGACATTCTGGTCATTTGAGCCTTCTGATGACTCCAGAAGCAGCCTCTATTTGATTGAAACCATAGGAGAAATCCCAAGCAAGAAATATGCAGGTTGAGCTTGGTCAACACACAGAGCCACAAGAAATAATAACACACTGTTATTTTAAGCCACTAAATTTTGCATTGGCTTGTTATCCAGCAGGAGATAATGTGTAATCTGGGAAGAACTTCTGGGTAATCTCACTGACTTTTCAGAGATTAAGTTTTTGGTTGTATCACTAGGCAAACAATTTAGACCAGCTGAAATGCTGGCCAAAGATGACAAAAATCTAGGAAAAGTGCTAGAGGAGAGAGCTAATAAATATACATCATGGTCTTAGAAGAGCTGTGACAGTACTGGAAACTAAAGTTTGTTTCACTAAGACTCCTAGATTACAGCTAGGTATCATCCCGCAGTATCAGAAACAGAGTGGACTTAAATGTGGGACATAAGGAGATCTATGTAATGCAAGGAGTAGATCAGACACCCATGGTGCACTGAGTCACATCCCATCAATCCACATATGATTTCATTCCCAGGTGCAGCAGACCATTCCATGTGGGCTCAAGTTTATCTAATGCTGACAGCCTTCCACATTAAGTGTGCATCCTTTTGTATTTTGCCTCAGAACCTTCTCCAACACTGTAAGAACTTGGAACTGCTGACACAACAAATGGCAGTGGTAAGGGGAGATTTAATGCACTTAGAGAGAAACCAACAACCAATGACAAGTGGTAGCTTGCATATTAATGCTCCAGCCTTCTGTACTGCAAGTGAAAAAATCTAGGCAGTATTATGGACCCTTTTCAGAAGATGCTAAAGTAATTGAGCCCTGCTGCCCACAGCAGCTACTTTGAGAAAGTACCCTTACATTGAATTTTATTCTTTACCAATCTCATTCTTCCCATTCTCTCACTTCTGATTCTTCGGATTTACTAAGATAAACTACCTCTACCCAGGTCTCTGTCTTAGGTTCTGCTTTCATGAGGAACTTGAATTAAGACCACCAGATTGATAACAACCTTATTATCAACACAAGTATATACAAGAAACCTGAAATCTAGATTTCTATACCCAGCCCAATTATTATCAAGCATGAAAGCAAATATATTTTCAAACATGTAAAGATATGTAATTTGGTACACATTTTCTGGAAAAGATTAAAGGTGGAGGTAGGAATCTGAAAAAAGATTCTGGGAAGAAGACTTGAATCCAGCAAACAATAGAACTAACTCAGGATTGTGTTAAGTAAAGAAATTCTGGGTGGTAAAATTGGCTTTTTCCCATGTCTAATTCCATCAGTATTAACACATGTTAATACCACCACAATGAGGATACAAAACAGTTTCCTCAACTCACAAATCCCCATCATGCTGCCCCTCTGTAGCACTATTTCCCTGCCCCTGACCTCAGGCAACCACTATTCTTCACATCATCACTATAGTTTTGTCTTTTCCAGGACGGCATAGAAATGGGATCATATGGTGTATAACTTTTTCAAATAGGCTTCTTTAACATAGCATAATGCCTTCAAGATCTATCTGTGTTGACATGAAAATCAATATTTCATTTCTTTCCATTGCTGAGGAGTATTCCACTATATGGATGCACCATAACTTGTTCTGTCTATTCACCCACTGAAGGACTTTGAGTTATTTCTAGGTTTCGGCAATTATGAAAAGAGCTGCTATACATATTTGTAGACATGTTTCCTTGCAAAAGTTTGTTTTCATTTTTCTAAGGTAAAAACCAAAGAGTGGAATTGCTGGATCATATAATAAGTATGCATGTAACTTACAGGAAACTGTAAGCTTCCTATAAGGAAGTAGCTGTGTCATTTTGAGTTTTGAGTGATCTTCCTATATTCCAGATTTAAGTCCTTTGTCAGATATGTGATGTCCAAGTATATTCTCTCAGTTTGGAGCTTGTCTTTCATTATTGATTGATTTTAAACAAGCAGTAGAATGTAAAAATATGAATCCATTTGATCTGTCTCATGTAACATTCCCATTCTTTTAAAAATGACATAGAATTACATGCTTTCTCTGAGGATATATTAACAATATTTAGTCCTGTAGTAGATTGTATGTATATAATCATAAAATTATAGCAACTCTTTACTCATTTGCCATTTTTAAAATCCAGCCCATAAGGACAGCATGTTAAATTTGTTTATAATTGAATTCCATTAATTACTTGATAGAATGTAAATGTTACAAACTGAATAATCTATAAGGAATGATATGGTATACATAATGAATATTGTGGGTTATGAGGAGTAGATGGACAGTGGTAAGGGAACTCTGATTTTATCCTACTTCATAATGATCTATTTTGATTTAGTAGACAGAATAATTAAAAACAATAATGTAAGTAGCAAAACTCAGGAGGCAAAGAGATAAATGTTGGTAGATGAGCTAACTCCTCATTCAAAAGAAAATGTGAACATAATATGTAGTCACAAGATTGTCTCAATTAAAAAAAGATAACAATGACTTTTTTACATGTTGTTCAATGCTATTTTAAACTGTTCAAACTTCTATAAGCATATGTTAAATAAATAAGTATATGCACATATATTTATAGTAAAATATATTTCCATATTATGGGTGGAAGAATAAAGATAAAGAAATTTGGACTGATAAAAAGAAAATCATAAAAAGGACATTGAGGTGATGGAAACTGACATTCGTGGACTGATAGTTTCAATTTGTGGCCATTGGGGACATTACAACTAGAGAATTTTTTAAACACTTTGAAATATGGCAAATGTTTTGTGTCTGAAGATTGAGGAGTCAGCTTTCTTCCAAAGTGAGATATCACTAACTATGAGTGAATATTTCCAGTTAAATGAAAAAAAAAAAAAAAAAGGAATACATCTGGATATCCAACCTTTAAGTGTTAAATACTGGCTAGTTTACATATTCAGCAAGAGCATTTAAGTTATTAACAGAAAGATAGCATAATCAAATAATTAGAAAATTCCTCTAACTACTCAAGACACTTAAATAAATTTGTTCTGCTTAATAGTTGTTTGGATGGGAATCTTTCTTTCTTTCTTTTTTTTTTTTTTTTTGTAACTGCTGTTGGTGAATTCCACGGGTACATTTCTAAGTTCACAAACACTTTGCAAGCCTCCCACAAGTACCCACCTTCCAAGCTTCAATAGTTCTCATCAGTGAGCTATAGGGAAAAGAGAGATAATGATACCTTTATATTACCATTTGAACTAAATATTTGGTACCTGCTTTAGAACCTATAGTTAGAGGATAGAGTCATAGCAGTGATTGGGGGAAGTGAGAAAGAGAGAGGGCCACTCAGGAAGAAAAAGGAAGTGCTGTTTAAGAGCAGGTGACACTGATACTAATGCTATAAAATCCAATTATATGGATTTGTGTCTAAAATAAACATCTTAGGACTACTCTGAAACTTCTGTCAGTAGTCACCGTGTTGTCTTTAGTGACAAACAGGCATCAAACGAATAAACTCACTAGAGGGCCACTTTACTCGCTTCTATGTCCAGTAAAAAATGTCAGCAGCTGTGAATGTATAATTGAACAATGATGAAAAGAAACTCAAGTTTCCCATATCAACTAAGGAAAAAACTGTCTACATGTGGGTCCATCTACTCACTATTGCCTCCTGCTATCTCATAGCAAAAAGTGGACCACTGGCCTAAACAACAGCAGTATATTGCCTGAACTCCAAGAAACACAGAATCAATAAAAAAACTAACTTTTGGTAACTAACTCATAATGAAATAAAAGTTTTAGAGCTCGAAGGCTAGCTGTTCGTATTTTTCATGATGTTCAGCAATCATTACTCCAAGCATTGTCAACTATTTTTTATAACAAATTTCTCTAAATTCTAAAACTAGGAAACCCATTATAGCATTTCAAAAATAGGCCATAGTAAGTTTTTAAAATGTGTTTGCTTTGGGGTGTCTGGGTGGTTCAGTCAATTGAGTGTCTGACTCTTGATTTCAGCTCAGATCATGTTCTCAGGGTTGTGAGACTGAACCGCTAGTGGGGCTCCATGCTCAGTGGGGAGTCTGCTTGGGATTCTCTTTCCCTCTTCCCCTGCCTCTCCTCCCCTCTCTCTTTCTGTCTCTAAAATGAATAAATAAATCTTAAAAAGAAAGGATGTGTTTTTGTTTAAACCTACTGTATGAGTCATTACAGTTAAAACCAATGATTCCCAGCCAGAGAACAAGAGAGACCCACACAGAGATGAATCACGGACTACCAGTATTGATTTAAATTATCTTTAACTTGCTTAACTACATATAAATATATAACAGTATAAATCTTTCATGTGCCTAATTCTCTCCCGACCATAAAACCAAGCATTTATGGCAAATACTAAAATATTTAAGAAAATAAAAATTCAGAGTAACAGCATTCAGTAACACATTAAATTAATGTGATGGATGATATTTTGCTGAAACTAAATTAAAACTCACAATATAAATATAATACTGACTGCTATAGTATAAGTTAGTTCAGTTTCAGCAATCTAGTGGTGTTCTGATGGCACAATCCCCTTGTCACTTTTCTCCAAACTACCATGTTGCCTCTGTTTCTTTGTGGTATCGTTTGACCTTCATTCTGTACAAGCATTACAGTTACATTTTAAGTCTGCCTCCATTTTCCTCTTCTCAGTCAACGACAAAACGTCATGACTCCACCTCAATGCCCTTTCATAATACCAGATCCAAGTTTTTTATGTAGCTTAATAACCTAAAGTCCTAATCTACAAAAGTGTTTTAATAATAATTTACCAGTATAAATTTATCTGTTAACTGTTAAAAATTTAAACATGAAAATAGTGTTACATAAGGAATGATTTTATTATTTTGATATTGGAATCCAGTGATAGATACACTTAAAACATAAATTCAATAATAAATATAATGGCAGATAGTAATCATTTTAACATTAGGAAATGTTAAGATAATTGCAGATATACCTAATACATTAAATGCTAAATGCTATCAATTGTGATAATCACTTATTTTGAATAGAATCACAAAACTAATACTAAATTAACATCTAAATTCATTTGGAAATATTTTGTTTTAATTTAATCATTAGGTATCCAGAATATTCTTAAATTAACTTAAAAACTAACATTAAAATAAAAAGACAAATTTATAGGGTTTGTGAATCATCTAACATTTCCTGCCAAAACATATATGGAATTTGGTTTGAGAAACACTAGATTAAACAAAGCAAATTTTAGGAGCCACCTGTGGGGGAAAAATCTTAAAGTCTGAAGTCAATGTATTACTTGGAAACATGAGGCAACAGTTGGAAAAAAATGCTTCCACAGATGTGAGGATCTCAATTTTTCTGACTTATTTTTTCACCAATTTATTTCCAGTTGTATTAAAACAGAGATAAACAGTAATTCACTGATAAGCAAATCTGCAAAATTAATTAAAATCATCCAGTAATAGCAACTTTAAAGATCCATATGGATATAACTCTTGGTACTTATGATATTATCTTTAGAAATGAGAAAGACCAGGGTTTCCCTAATAGTGATAGACAATTTTATGTAGTATAAAAACAGACAATTTATGCTCTGTATTTAACACAGTATATCAGCCCCAATTGAATGTTGAGGGTAATTTAGAGCTCTCGTTCTAACTTCATAACTCCATATAAATCTGGAAAGAATTTTCCCACATATGCAAAGTGAACATGATGAAGTTTAGCATAGCTATACTTAAATATACCCGGGAAAGGAGCTGAACACCATTTCTGACTTTTGGTTAGGAGACTGTCTGAGAGAGAAAACTCTGAAACCAACATACGTATAACACAGTGGAACAAGCATGTATAAAATACACAGGACTTGGATTTTAGAAAAGTTATTTATTTCTAAATTCTGTTCCCACCACTCACTTGCTATGTAAGCTAACACAGGAGGTAATAAGAATTAAGTATGTAAAGTAATATGTAATATGAGGCATCCTTTTTGTATTCAGTTGGAAAACTTAATTTTGAGTATTGCTCTTCATGAGATAAAAAATGGTGATATCACAATGTTATATAAGTTTTCAGTTTAGTAAACTAGAATAAGTGTTTTTCAGTAAAGACATTATTCCATCGTTATCTGGGCACAAGAAGATCTCACCTACCTTTTCTGATTTCTATCTGATTCTTTATAATATAGAATAGTAGCCCTTATGAAAAGAAAGATTAGTTTGCATTCATAATATTTATCTACCTTTAGACATCAACTTAATAAACATTTGTTGAACATCTTCTATATTTTAACCATTGTGAAAAGAAACAATGGTGATATAAAGATGTTTAAAGAATCTCATTATCATGGACCTTTTACTTTAATATGGAAAAAGATATACATAGATGTCTATCTAACCAGGCAGCATCTGATAAACATAATAGAATAGGTACAAAGTGCGATGGAAGAAAAGAAAAGATGTCTCTCTAGATGATTTTCAAGTTGGAAAATCGTGGTAGAGTCCTTACAAAATGTTGCATTTGGACTATACCATGGCAAAAGAACTTGTGGGGATGCATGCATATTATAAAATATGATCTAGGTGAAAGAAATCATAAACCCAAAGAAATTGAAAAAAAAAGATTTCATGTTTACAGAACAGTAAACAGCTTTGTATGGAATGATTTTGAGGTTCTTCAGAATTGTTTTGTAGGAGATAGTTGAAAATAGACTTGTCAAATCACTGAAAGATTTGACAGTTAATTTAAGGAATACATATCTTATATATATAACATTTTATATTTTTGAAGAGAGGAAGGCCATGAGTAGACATAGAAGTGAGGAATGGAAAAAGACCAACAAGAAACACTGTAGGATCTGAGTTGTCGCTGAACTAAGAACGATAGAAAGGAAAAAATAGACAAAAACATAATACACAGAATCTACAGAATTCCCCGAATGGGTGTAGATACAGAGGAGAAATGCATTATGCAATTTTGAAGTTGGGATCTCAGGCAAACTTAGGAAATGGTGGCACTGTTACAAAGAGAACATAAGAAAAGAGGACAGAAATGGAAAATAGAAATTAGGGGGAAATGATAAGCAGGTGAGGACTGAGAAGAGGCCATTAAATTTGTTATTTAGATTATCAAGAATATTTACAAGAACTAATGTGAGGGCAAGAATTCAGAATGCAAAGAGTTTAGAATGAAAAGAGACTCTCATTTCTACGGTAGTTTATATTAAACAATCTCAAAAATCTTCCCCATAAAAAAGGAAATATAATGAATAAATTTTAACAATTGTTTTCAATGCCTACTTGATCCTGCCAGAAAATAATGGAAATTCCAAAAGCTAAAAAAGAAAAATATATTAAAAACCAGTGTTAGAAGTGGGTACTTAACCTGCAGCTAACCACGGGTCATTTCCCATTCTGTGTTACTTACTGTCCTGCATTCTTATAGCCACTCAGAGGATAAGACATTGTGTCTTGAACCCACAAAATGAATATTCATAATTTAGACTGTAGTATAAAACACAAAGAACTATATTCTCAGTAGATAAGTTGACTTTTAAAAAAGGATGATAACAAGGAAATATATTTGGGTTAGTCTTTATTCGAAATGTGGACTAAAAAAAATTACTTCCTTGAATTATAAAAAAAGTGCCTGATTTTATGTGAGTTTAGGTTTGAATTTATACTCCCCATATGATCCCGGAAAACCAAGCTGAGAAATTCAGTTAAAATGGCCCTGGTTTTTAGCACCTTAAGGGTGCACAGAAAAAAAAATGCAATTCACTTCTAAACTATTTAAGTGGCATAGGATTATTATAGATAATGGCAAGCACTTCAAACAGTTGCTCACAATCCACAATATCAAAACACAGGAAGAAATTAACCACCACAAAAGTAAGCAAAAAACCACAATACCTTTAAAAATCAAGGACTTTAAATATTTAACTTATCAGGAAAAAAAGTTAAAATGATAATAGAAATAAAAGTCATTGAAAACATGAATTATAATAATATATTATAAAAAAGAAGTGTCATATTTGTAAAAAGAAATTAAATATAATGTATTTATTTGCATTTAAAACACAATATGGGATAAAAAAATAGGTTGGACACAGGAAAAGAATTAGTTACCTGAACTAAAGAAGTATCCAATGAAATTTCCTAAAATATGGTTCAGAAAGATGAAATTATGGAAAATATTAGAAACAGTTCAAAAGCACTGAATGATTAAGTCTAAAAAGCACCAAAATTACAGCATTAGAAGAAGGAAGAGTACATGAAAGAGAAACAATGTTTCAAGCTAAGAATTTCCCAGGGACATCTAGATTATCAAATTAAACCACAATTTGTTCAAACTGAACTGAATAAAAGCAACTCAACTTTTAGTTGAAACTACAAACTATACTAAGAAAAAAATTTTAAAGCACTTAGAGAAAAAAAGATGAAATACTTCAAAAAACAGCAATTAGCTCAACCACAAAGTGTTCAATATCATAGCAAAAGCCAAAAGACAGTGGGCTGATATTTTTAAAGCATGGAGAAGTAACACCTGAAAAAATCAGATTATTATATATTTTCTATATTATTAACAATATAAATATAATCAAGACAAAGGGAAAAATCAGGCCATTTTAGACAAACAAGTTAAAGCATTGCCACCAACAAATATCACTTAAGAACTTCTAAAAATGTACCTTAAGTGGAAGGAAAATGAAATCAGAAGGAAACTCACAAAGATACAGCAGAAATATGGGTAAATGTAAATTAAAGTGACTAAAGAATAGTAATACTAATTTGAGGGTTAAAAAGGATAAAATAGAAACACTAGATAACTATGATGTGGAAAATGAGAACATGATGATTGAAACTAAAAGCTTCTTTTTAAATCCTTGGATGCTATGGAAGTTGTATATGTATAATTTTAAGAGTAAACTTTAATATTTAGATCCAAAAATAGAGGATAAAGAATAAAAGGGATACAGAATATCTGAAAATCTAGGGAAAAGAGAAAAAGTAGAAGCAAAATATGAATGCATTTGGTTAGAAAGCACTAAAAGATGATACAAAAATTACAAATATGAGTTATTATAAGTAAATGCAAATATATTTTCCTTTTAAAAAATGGAGATTTTCATGTTGAATTTTAAAAATGTTATTAGACAGTGCTAAAATCAAGCACGTGTTAACAATGAATCGATAATCATACAGCACAGTAAAGACAAAAATCAGGGCGCAGGTGGTTAAGTGTCGAAATCTTGATTTCAGCTCAGGTCATGATCTCAAGTCAGGAGATCAAGCCCCACATCATTGGGATCTGTGCTCAGCAAGGAGTCTGTTTGGGATTCTCTTTTCCCCTCTTCCTCTGCTCCTCCCCGCTACGTGCACAGCACTCTCTCTCTCTCTCTCAGGTATTTTTTTAAAAAAAGATAAAAATCAATTACCAAAAAATAACTACAAAACACACTAATACATGTGGAAATGTAAATTGTAAAAAAAACTCAGAAGATATTATTTTAAAAATGAAAAATAAAAGAAATAAATTACAGTGAAAAATATGCAAAAATGGGATGCAGCTAAACTATACTCAGAAAGGAATTTATAACCTTAAATTCTAAATATTAAATTCAGAAGGTTAAAAAAAAGAAGTAAACACAAAGCCAGAAGAAAGCAATAAGGAGCCGAATTAATGAAATGAAAGAAATAATATGCAATAAAGATTCAAAGACGTTCAACAAACTGACTCTGTTCTTTGAAAAGACTAATAAAACAGAAAGCATTGACAACACTAATCAAGACAGAAAAAGAAAAGGAAAGAAATAATCATGACATTTTAAAGGGGGCAGTATACGTAAAAAGGCAGCAGAGATTTAAAAATAAGTAGAATATTCTGTGAATCTTGGGCAAAAGAATTTAAACAAAATGGAGAATTTGCAAGACAATTATAATTTATTTAATTTACAAAAGGTGGTCTACAAACAAATTTTTAAAATCCACACCAAAAAATCTCATTTTAAAAAGACCAAAATCATTTTATAATTGATTTCTAACAGACATGTAAGAAATATATGTGTTAAATTACTATATCGTACACTTGAAACTAATATAGCACTCTATGTTAATTAACTGGAATTAAAATAAAAACTTAAATATATATATATATATATATATATATATATATATATATAATTGTAATTTTAGATGATGTGTCAATTAACTAGTTGATGGTATAGTTGCAAACAATCCTAAACATCTCAGTGGCCTGCAACAAAAAAGACTGGTTTATTTCTCAAATATATCTTTTATGTCCATTCACCACATGAATACACAAGAAATATTCCTATGAGGAGAGAGTGCAAATCAAATAGCAAACAAGGATGTAATCAATATTCTTACACAAAGGACTAACTGGTTCAATCTACCAAAGTGAACTTTTCCATGGAAGACAAATAGATGGACTGCTCCACAACATATTTTAGGTAGTGAGAAAATTTAGATTAAAAAATTAGACACCAACATAAGGTTAAATTTTAGTCCAATATTTTTCCTGAAGATAGATACAGACATTCTAAGTAAAACATTATTAAGCCAATCCGTTAAGCCCAGAAAAGCAGGTGTTTAACATTAGAAGATATAGGAATCTAATTAACAAAATAATAGATAAAAGGAAAATGTATCTCAATAAATGCAGATGACTTGGATAAAAATCCATCACTCATTTATAATTAATGAGTCTAGGAAATCTATTAAAGAAATTAAATAAATAATCAATAACTTCCTAAAATAGAAAGCACCAGACCTAGAAGAGGTCATTGGTGAATAATACTAAACATTTAAAAGAGAAAATACAACAAGTCTCTATAGTGTATTTCAGGAAATAGGAATACTTTCTAACTCATTCTATGAGGCCAGCAGTACCCTGATACCAAAACCAGACAAAGACATTACAAAAAAAGGAGACTACAGACCAATATCCCTCATGAACACAGAAGTAAAAATCATCGACAAAATATTAGCAAACTGAATCCAAAACGTATAAAAAGAATTATATACCATGACCAAGTGGAATTTATCTCAGGTATGCAAGGCTGGTTCAACACTAAAAAAGCAATTAATATAATCTATCACATCAACAGACTAAAAAAGAAATCCTGCAGTCATATCAATAGATGCAGAAAAGGCATTTGACAAAATTCAATCCCCATTCATGATAAAAACTCTCAGTATACAAGGAATAGAGGAAAACTTTTTCAGTGTGATAAAGAATCCCAAAAAGCCTACAATGCTAAAGTTTAAAACGTTTTTTAAAAAACATGAAGTGTCAAAAAATAATTCACAAAAATAGAGAAAATACTTGCAAAACATATGGTAAATTAAAACAGAAAACAAAGCCAAAATGCAACACCTCACCAGTTGTTTAAACACATTAGTCTCATGCAATGAGAAGTCCGAAGGTAGGAGGGATTGCAATGGACTCCAAGATACCATCAGGGATCTAGGCTGTAGTTTCTTTTTTCTCACTATTATTAGTAAATATATCCTCACACTGTTGCCTCATGGCTTCAATGCAGCTCACAGTTCTCTTATCAGTTTGGAAGGAAAAGATAGGAAAAATGCAGAGAGCCGACTGCTTTCAACTTCAGATGCCTTGCTTTTTTTTTTTTTTATCTTTTGAATAGGATGCCCTTCTCTTGGAGTTCCACTGACATCTCATTTATGAGAATTGTATCAAATGGCTACCTGTCACTACAAAGGTGCTTGAGAAACAAAGTATTTTCAGCCAGGCTCATTGCTGCCACAGACAACATCAGATTCCTTAGGAACGAAGAAGAGTGTGTGTGTGGATATTGAGTAAATGTATAATAATACCTACCCCATTTATTTGCCAGAATATATAAAAGATTCGTACAAATCAATAAAAGGAATGAAAAAATCTCATTTACATTTGCATCAAAAAGAATAGAATACTTAGAAATGAATTTAACCAAGGAGGTGAAAGACCTGTACACTGAAGAAAGAAACTGAAGAATTAATAGAAAGATATTCCATGCTCATGATCTGGAAAAATTAATAGTGTTAAAGTGTCCATATTTCTCAAACCAATCTACAGATTAAATCAATGCCTATCACAATTCTGTTTGTTTGTTTTAAGAAATAGAACAAACACTTCTAAAGTTTGTATGGAACTACAAAAGATCCAAAATAGCCAAAGCAATCCTGAGAAAGCAGAGCAAAGCTGAAAGTAATACTCTCTCAGAGTCTAAAAGATATTACAAAGCTAACAAAAGCAGTCTGGTATTGGCATAAAAATAGACATAGATCAATGGAACAGAATAGAAAGCCCCAAAATAAATCCACAAGTATATGGTCAATTAATTATGACAACAAGTAAGAATTTGCGATGTGGAAATGAGAATGTCTTCAACAAATGTGCTGGGGAACGCCTGGGTGCCTCAGTCAGTTAAACGTCTGCCTTTGGCTCAGGTCATGATCCCACAGGCCTGGGATGGAGTCCTGCATCAGGCTCCTTGCTCAGCAGGGAGTCCGCTTCTCCCTCTGCCTGACACTTCCCCTGCTTGTGCTCTCTCTGATAAATAAATAAATAAATAAATAAATAAATAAATAAATAAAATCTTAATAAATAAATAAATAAATGTGTTGGGAAAATTGGACAGCAACATGCAATAAGAAAAAAAAAAAAACAGGGGCGCCTGGGTGGCACAGCGGTTAAGCGTCTGCCTTCGGCTCAGGGAAAAAAAAAAAAAAAAAAAAAAAACAGAACTGCCCCACTACCTTACACCACACATAAAAATTAACTCAATATGGATTAAAGACTTGAAGATAAGACCTGAAACCACAAACTCCTAGAAGAAAACATAGGCAATAATAAATTCCTTGAAATTGATCTTGGCATGAGAAAAAAAAAAAAAACAGAACTGCCCCACTACCTTACACCACACATAAAAATTAACTCAATATGGATTAAAGACTTGAAGATAAGACCTGAAACCACAAACTCCTAGAAGAAAACATAGGCAATAATAAATTCCTTGAAATTGATCTTGGCATGAGTTTTTGGATTTGGCACCCAAAGCAAAGCCAACAAATGTGAAAATAAAAGAGTGGGACTTCCTCAAACTAAAAAGCTTCTGCACAGGGGCGCCTGGGTGGCACAGCGGTTGGGCGTCTGCCTTCGGCTCAGGGCGTGATCCCGGCGTTACGGGATCGAGCCCCACATCAGGCTCCTCTGCTATGAGCCTGCTTCTTCCTCTCCCACTCCCCCTGCTTGTGTTCCCTCTCTCGCTGGCTGTCTCTATCTCTGTCAAATAAACAAATAAAATCTTTAAAAAAAAAAAAAAAGATATCTGAGGATGAATGGCTATTCGCCCTCAGAAGACTTTTCCAGTCTGAACATAGAGTTGTTGATCATTCANGGAGAAAATATTTGCAGATCATATATCAGATTAGAGGTTAATATCCAAAATATGTAAAGAACTCATACAATGCAATAGCAAACCAACAAACAAAACAACCAAAACACACACACACACACACACACACACAAACAAACTGAAAAAAACAAAAACAATCCAATTTAAATATGGGCAAAGGATCTGAATAGACATTTTTTCAAATAATAAATACAGATGGCTAACAGACATATGAATAGATGCTCAACATCACTAATAATTAGGGAAATGTAAATCAAAACCACTTTGAGATATCACTTCATACCTGTTAGAGTGACCATTATAAAAAAGACAAGAAATAACAAGTGTTGGAAAGGATGAAGAGTAAAGGGAACACTTGTGCACTGTTGGTAGGAATGTTAATTGGTGCAGCCACTATGGAAAACAGTATGGAGGGTTTTCAAAAAACTAAAAAGAACACTACCATATGATCTAGCAATTCCACTTCTGGGTATTTTGTCTAAGGAAAACTAAAACACTAAGTCAAAAAGATGCACACACCTCCCGCCTTCATTGCAGCATTATTTAGAATAGCCAAGATATGGAAACAACCTAAGTGCCCATTGATAGACGAATGGAAAAATATATATGTATGTATTATTCAGCCTTAAAAAAAATGAAATCTTGCCATTTGCAACAACATGGATGGACCTTGGCGATATTATCTGAATTCTCCTAACTCAGACAGAGAAAGACAAATACTATATGATCTCATATATAGAATCTTCAAAAACAAAAACAAAAAAACAGCTCATAGATACAGACAACAGATTGGCATTTGCCAGAGGCAGGAAAAGAGGGAAGTATGAAATGGGTGAAGGGAGTCAAAGATACAAATTTCCAGTTATAAAATAAATAACTCACGAGGATGTAATGTACACCATGGCAACTATAGTTAATAATACTACATTGTATATCTGAAAGTTACTAAGAGAATTAATCTTGAAAGTTCTCATATAAGAAAAAAATTTAACTATGTATATGGTGACAATATCACCTAGACTTAATTGCAGTGATCATTCTGCAATATATACAAATGTTGAATCATTATATTGCACATCTTAAATCAATATAATGTGGTATGTCAATTTTGCATTTCAATTTAAAAAATAAAATAAAAAAGACTACAAATCCAATGTAAAAAGTGAAAAGATACAAATAGTCGACAGAAAAGGAAAATCAACTAGAAATATGAAATACAGAAACTCAATGTTAGAAACTTAGTAGAAAAGAAGGAAGTAAAAAAAGGAAAATCAAATTTAGATATAACTTCACATCTGTGAAAATACTGTTTTGGCAAGAATAATAAATGATAATTTTTATATGACACTGATAAAGGTCAATTATATCAAATACTGCTGGGCCGCTGGATAAACTGAGGACAGAAAAATGTCCTTTGGCTTGAAAATATTAAAGTCACCTCTGATCTTGACAAAGCAGTTTTGACGGACTGGTTGGGTGGGTTAGGAAGCTTAACTGGAGAAGCACTGAAAAGTAAAAGGAAAGTGAATGCAAGGAAATGATATGTAGAAGTTTAGCTACAAAGACGCAGAAGAAAATACAAGCTGGTAGCAAGTGGGCTATGAGGTTTTGAGGAATGTTTTCTCGTTTTATTCTTAATAGAAATTCGAAGAGTATGTTTCTGTACTGATGCAGTAAGAGAGAGAAAAGTTGAGGATGTGGATGTTCCACAATGATTTCAGATTCAACATCTCCAATTCTGCCTCCTTCCTCCAATCTGCCTGTCCGCCCTCGTCCTTCAATCAATTTAGAGAAGCTCCACCTACTGTTACCTAAACCAAAAGTCATCCTAGACTGCTTCTCTCCTGGCATTTTCCATATGCTGTCCATCACTAAGTGATACAAAATTTACCTCCTAAATTATAAAAGTCCCTGTTTTCCCCATCCTACTACCAAGGTCCTGATTTAGTCAGTCTCAGGTAATTTTCACAGCTTCTATTTGATCTGTCTAGTGTCACTCTATAATAACTACCATCTATATTTCTGTCAAATCGCTCTCTAACACACATGCCAATCACCTGCTTAAACACCTCTGATGGCTTCCCAACAACCAAGCTTAATTCCTAAGCTTAGTTTCTTGGCATATCACACTAGTGTTCTACGCTATAGTCCTACTTAGACATATACTCTGGCACTTACTATAAATCTTCAGATCTTCAACTCTTGGCTAATACTGCCCCCATTTGACCCTACTGTTACTCTTCTTCAAAAATTCAGCTCAGCTATAACCTCCCCCTGGGAATTTCTGCCTCCTCAACTTCACCATCCTGAACCGTTCCTCTATGGTCCTGTGGTGGGCAGAATCCTAAAATAGTCCCCAAAGATTTTCTGCCTATTCCCAAGACTATGAATGTGGTAAGAATTCATTCAAGCCCTGATTATGTTAATTAATATAAGGGATTTTGCAGATGTAATTAAGGTTACTAATTAGTTGACTATGAGTTAATCAAAGGGGAGTCTCTCCAGGTGAGGCCTAATCTAATCACATGAGTCCTTTATAGGCAGAGTTGTCTTGGGCTGGCATCCTAAGAGGAAGTTGGAAAGATTCCAAGCATGGGAAGGAGTCAACACACTTGAAGATAGGGGAGGTGGGGAGGGCACATGATGAGGGATCTCTAGGAGCTGAGAGAGGCCCCAAATGACAGCCAACAAAGAAACAGGAACTAGAAGTCAACCAGAAACCTGACTAAGCTTGGAAGTAGATTATCCCCCAGACCCTCCATATAACAGCCCAGACTGGTTGATACCATTTTTGGCCTTGTGAGACCCTTAGCAGAGAATCCAATTAAGCCTGCTCAGACATCTAACTTACAGAACTCTGAGATAATAAATAAGTGCTGTTTTAAGTTTGATAAGTTTGTGGGGATTTGTTGCACAGCAATTAAAAACTAATACAATTCCATAGCTCCTTACATTGGCTCTCTTGCATTACATGTTTACAGTGTTCTCTCCTCAATTAGTTTGCGAGCTGCTTAGGATAGAAATCATGTTTAAGTGATGTCTGTATTCCCAGCATCTAACACAGTACTTGACACGTGGAGGGAGGAGAAATGCTCAAAAAAGTATAAACTGAACATCTCAGGGAGATGCTACTATGTCAGCTGAATCCTACAAGAAGCAAACACTGAGATGGAGTTAGGAGTGCAAGGGGCTTATGGAGGTGGGATTAACCCTTGCAAAAGCTAAGAGACAGAAGAAGATGAATACAGAAACATTTCAGACTTCAATGCAAATCTGAAAAAGTCATGGCCAACCCAGAGCAATGAGTGGAGCTTTGGTACATGGTTCCTTTAAAGCTGAGTCACATGTTGGGCAGAAGTGACCAGGCCCAGTAGCTCCACCCCGCTCAGTTATGGACCAGGGGCTGCCTAGGAAGCGTATTGCCCTGTCTTGAAAGCTGAGGCAGATCCTGAAGGTGCCCAAACTAGAAGCTGTCAGCTAACTGTACTTCTTGCATGTGAAGAGGAACTTCTTCCCATGAAGATCTAAATGGTGTGCCTTCACAGCGACCGCACAGTATGAAGATCACTGTCTCTTAATTACAACATTACATAAGCTCTACTCATCAAAGTGGAACTTCCACTGCCTTCCAGAACAGTGCACTAAAGAAAGGACTCCAAAATGATCACATCCATGACTCTAAAATTTAGTTAAGAATCAACCCACCATTTTACAACAAAAGTTATAATGATTATACTTGCTCCTAATGTGTATGGGTGGTTGTGTTTTTCTCAAAGCAGTAAAATTATTAGACAATTATGCTTAAATTCAGTTAAAATGTCCTCAAGGTTTTAGCCAAGAAAAAATATTTTCACCTCAAGGGCATATGTCCAGCTCAGAGAAAAATTCGTTTTAATAAATGCTCGTGATAATTTTTAAAGGAGCTTGGTTATCTTAACATTATTAAAATGCAATTTTAACGAGAAAACTATTTTCTTAGATTGCTGTATCTGAACTCATAGATCTTTGTTTTAAGGCCATCTTTCTTAGTTGTTTCAACAACTCTGTTTGGAATTAAATAGGTGTGAATTCTAAGCAAAACTTTTCAAAGCTTCCATTATCATTTCACAAGTATCAAAAAGAATTAGAAGTTGTTCTTTTTTTTTTTTTTTTAAGAGTACTGAGTGTTTTAGAGGAAAGGAAGTTTGGCAACACACTAAAGGAAGAGTCATCTTCAAAAGCAGCTGCCAAATCGTGTTCTTTGATGGGTCTCATATTTGAGAATATCAACATCATATCTAGTGATAATATGATAATTAAGGATACATATTTTCCCCAAGCCTTCTACATTCTTATATATATGAGTGTAAAAATACCCAGTACAGACTGTTCTCAGAAATATAGTTTTAGGCTTAATTATATCAAATGACATTGTTGCAACCAAAGCCTGGATTCTGATACCTTTGGTAATATTGGTTCTCTACCACCAACATCTCCCCACCCAACATCTGGCCTGGGAATTAGAACATATCTTAATTGCCATATTGAGGTTTAGTTGTATCGCATTAGATAATTAAAAGAATTTCTGGAGGTACAATAGTTCTACCTTATCCACAGGGGATATGTTCCAAGACCCCCAGTGGATGCCTGAAATCACGGATAGTACAGAACCCGATATACACTTTTTTTTCTATACATACGTACCTAAGATAAGGTTCAATTTATAAAATAAGCACAGTAAGATATTAACAATAATAACACAGTAAAATAACAAAAATTATAACAACATACTGTTACAAAAGTTATCTGAATGTGGTCTCTCTCTCTCTCAAAATATCTTATTATACTGTAGTCACCCTTCTTCTTGTGATGATGTGAGTTGATAAAACGCCTACTCAGTGAGATGAAGTGAGGTGAGTGACATAGGCACCGTGACGCAGCGTTAGGCCACTACTGACAATAAGTCAGAAAGAAGACCATTTACTTCGGGGCTGTGGCTGACTGCATGGGTAACTCAAACCACAGAAAGCAAAACCACAGAAAAGGGGGACTATGATGTAAAAAAATCTCAGAAGAAGTCACCTTTAAACTCACTTACCAGAATTCATTATTTTTCTGGCTTCAATTTCTACTTCTTTCCTAATCAGCATGGAAAAAAATGTCAATTTAAGGGAAAATTTAATATCACTTCCCCACCTTTATCATCAATAGTAAGGACAGAAGCCCAGAGCTCCCTGTGCCCTGGCATACTGCCCACATTTTCTTAACCCTTTTACTTGCCACCCCTAGATGACCATATCAGTCTTCTTTTCAAATCTTAACATCTCCTCACATGTGCTCACTCTCAGATGGTGGTCTTATTTCCCGTCATTTAGAAGAGCAAGGCCATCAGAAGAAGTTTTCCACATGATCCCATTTCCATATCTACCAACCTGCCTGCGTCATCCACTTGCACATCCACTGCCTCCTCTCCCATTGCTATGGATGAGTGTTAGCTCCTTTATGAACCAGACCTTCCTGGCACACTAGTTCCCTTCTCATATTGTTTCCTCAGGAACAACTCCCCCCTTTTCCTGTGAGCAATATCCCTCTCTATAAATCATTCATAGGAGCACAGAAATGCACTGTTGCAACTTCCATTTAAAAAGAAAAAAAAAAAAAAGAAAGAAAAGCGAGAGAGAAGAGAGTACTCTTGACTCACACCTAGATCCAGCAAGTACTCTTTTCAAAAGGAAAACTCCTAAAAGCATATAGATATCCTCCCTGTCTACTTTCTCTCCTCTCTCTTTACCCAAAATGGCTCTGGTGAAGGTCAGCACTGTACAATTAAGTAATCAAATTTTGGTACTTAACTTAGCCTATAAACATAATTTATCATAATTGACACTTTCTCAGCTACCTTCCTCACTTGTCTTCTAAGGTGCCCCTCTTTCTTGGTTCTCCTCCCATCACACCGGCTGCCTCATTTCTTCCCCACCCTCCGTATTTCTGACCAAGTATCTGGGGCTCAAGTCCCTGGGTATAATTTCCTTTTCTGTCTACACACACTTCTTTGGATATCTCCTTTATTCTTGAGGCTATCAATACTATCTATATTCTGAAGGCACCTCCCCCACATACTTCCTGCCCTGATCTCTCTCACAAAACTCCAGACAGTTATGCCCACCTACACTTGGATATCTAATGGAAATCTCAAATTTATCATGTAAAAACTGAAGCCAGAGCCTCTCCCTTTCATGAAAATTGATCTTCCTTAAATTTTCCTCAATTTAGTCCATGGCAACCTCCTTCTACTTATAGCCAAAGAAATTGGAAAAACTTTGGTTCCTCTTCCTTTCACACTTCCCATTAATCCATCAGCAAATCCTGTTGAATCTACTTTCAAAATATATTCAGATTCTGCCACTTTTTAACCACCTCCATTTCTATCACCCTAGTGCAAAACTACAATAATCTCTCCCCTGAATTACTCCAATAAACGTTTAACTAGGCACCCTACATCCATTCTTTTTTTTTTTTTTAAGATTTTATTTACTTATTTGACAGAGAGAGACAGCAAGAGAGGGAACACAAGCAGGGGGAGTAGGAGAGGGAGAAGCAGGCTTCCCACTGAGCAGGGAGCCCGATGCGGGGCTCTATACCAGGACCCTGAGATCATGAGCTGAGCCAAAGGCAGACGCTTAACGTCTGAGCCACCCAGGCACCACCCCCCCCATCCATTCTTAAACCTGTACTCCTTATTCTCATCCTAAGCAAGATCACATTTCTTCTCTGGTCAAAACGCTGGAGCAGTTTCCCATCTCACTGTATCAGTCAGGGTTCTGAAAGAAACTGAATCGGTAGAATAGAACCAACTGAACAGAAAACTGAACCAAAATAAAGAGATTTAGGGACATCTGGGTGGCTCAGTCAGTTAAGCGTCTGCCTTCAGCTCAGGTCATGATCCCAGGGTGATGGGATCAAGTTCTGCATCGGGCTCCCTGCTCATCAGGGAGCCTGCTTCTCACTCTGCCTGCTGCTCCCCTTGCTTGTGCACTCTCTCTCTCTCTGACAAATAAATAAATAAAATCTTAAAAAAGAGATTTATATAAAGGAATTGGCTCATGTGATTGTGGAACCTCGCAAGCCTGAAAATTAGAGGGCACTCCAGCAGGCTGAAAACTTAGGTAGGAGCTGATGTTGTAGTCATACGGCTGAATGTCTTCTGCTCCAGGAAACCTCAGGGTTTGCTCTTCAAGCCTTTCACCTGACTGGATTAGGTCTACCACATTACCAAGGGAATCTCCTTTAAATTCAACTGATTGTAGATACTAACCACATCTACAAAATAGTTTCATGACACCTAAATTAGTGTTTGATTAAATACCTGGATTATAGCATAGCCAATTTGATGTATAAAACTAATAATTACATGACTCAAAGTCAAAAATCCGCAAAATCACCTCAAAAGCCCCATATAATCTAGCCCTGTGTTTGCTCTCACCTCATCTGCCTCCATTCTCCCTCTGATTTGTACTGCTCCAGCCACATTGGCCTCCTTGCGTCTTCTCAGACTCATCTGGTAGGGGCATCTGGATGGCACAGTTGGCTCAGGTCACAATCTCAGGGTCACGAGATCGAGCCCTGGGTCAAACTCCATGCTCAGCACAGAGTCTGCTGGACAATCTCTCTCCCTCTCCCTGTACCCCTCCCCTGCTCTCTTGGCACTCTCTCTAAAATAAATAAATATATCTTAAAAAAAAAAAGAAAAGAAAAAATTCAAGTACATTCTTTCTTTACGAACACTTGTTGTTCTTTCTGAAATATTCTTCCCTAAGGGTCTGAAAGACTCCTCTTCACTTTGCTTAGATTTTGCTCAAATGTCACTACCTTCATCTCATTCCTGCTTTATTATCCTCCACAGCACTGTGTCATCACGGTCTGACATACAATGTACTTCCGTGCTTATTTGTTTATTGTCTATCTCCTCCCACCAGGATGGAAGCTCCAGGAAGGCAGGGATCTTTATTATATTCATGAGAACAGTGTCTGAAACATAGTAACTATTCAACAACCATCTTTTAAATTAATTTATGTTTTTAAGCATTTCTTAGAGATTTCTATATGATTACACTGAAGGATTTCCAATGATTGCAGTGAAACGGCATTGGACGGTAGATTTATAAGCCTGAGTCTAATGGTGACTGTGCCATTCGCCTTTCCTCCTCTATGGGAAATCACTTCACTACTCCAGGATACAGAATTCCCCAACAGTAGAAAAAGGAAACTGAATGAAGTTCCTTCCACTTGAACAATCTCATCTTGCTCCTTTCCTCCATATCTTCTTCATTTAAATAGGACCTCAAGAAATATTATAGGTCAACAATTTTTTCCAACTCTTTTACGTTATACTTTTCCCAGCTATAAATACATTTTATGTACTATACGTATTATAATTATATTATTATTATGTGTAAGTACATAACTATTACAAAGCATAAGGGAATTACCTTGTAACTGAAGAAACATAAATAAGTTAATACAGACATGGTTGTAGAGACTTATTAGGCCAAAAATTAAGAATGCCTTCTCCGATGTTACCCTCCCTGATTCCAATGTTATACACACAAGACCACATATTACCATAATTGACTGCACACTCGGAGGGTCTCTTCCATATTTCAGAAGCTAAAGACAGACCTGCAAGCTTTGGCAGGTCCATCTCTTAGTAAAGACACCACCTTTTCTTCCTCCATACTTGAGGGCTTTCTGTTTTCCTTACCCTCTATGTAATACAGCTACATTTTTTAGTTTCCCTTCCTCCTGGTCCCTCTGCACCTCCTGTCTTTCTGGAATAAAGCAGCAGTTAAACATAAGTAATCACTTTTTTGGAGCTGCCCTAAGGCCTTATGAATTCCATCATCAGGGCCTCACCAGTCTTCCCTGCCTTTCTTTATAGGAAGTACTAACTGGCGTCACTAATTGGCAGTTTCAGCAATTTCAGCGACCCACTTTCTCTTTCTCCCTCCCTCTCAATAAGACACGGAATTATAAGTATTCATTGTCCATAAGACTTTAAGTCAATATAGTCAATACTTTACAACCCTAACAACAATCAATACCAGAGGCTTGTGCAACACTGCAGTGCATTTGCTCTTGCCTGGGAAACTTTCATTTCCTACGAAAGAGATAGAATGAAGAATCTTATACGATCAATACCTCAGATGTTGAGTTTCTCTAATCCTTTCAGCTCTAGGAAAGGAACCATGTCAGTTATAACTATAATATGAATTTTTACAGGGTTTTACTTTCACTAGCTTAATAATAGATCACATTTCTAAACTATGCAGGAAAAAAGATTCCTAGCTAAAATTCCAAAGTTCAGCTTAGTTCTAACTGCAATCACAGGCACAAGTAAATTGATGCCAATGCAAAAGAGATGCATAGAGACCAATTAGAGGGAAAATCTAAGAATGAACATAGACACAAAAGGCTTTAATTGAAGTTAATCTCACATTAGAGAAACCCATTAAGTGAACAAGGCAAATAGAAACAGTCATTAACAATGCAAATGTGCTTGAAAAGTAAGCCTCAGCCTTTCAGGCAATGCAGACCAGTCCAAAAACTCTCACTTCTGTATCTCCATCAAGCCCTTAAAAAAAAAAAAAAAAAAAAAAAAAAAAAAAAAAAAAAGCGTGTCCCAAGATTGAAAGACTACATTGTTAATTCTAGATTACTTCTTTTTTTATTTTTTGTTTTTTCTTTATTTTTTTAATGTTTTTTATTATATTATGTTTGTCACCATACATTACATCCCCAGTTTCCGATGTAAAGTTCAATGACTCATTAGTTGCCTATAACAGTCAATGCACCATGCAATACGTGCCCTCCTTACCACCCATCACCAGTCTATCCCATTCCCACCCCCTCCCCTCTGAAGCCCTCAGTTTCTTTCTCAGAGTCCATAGTCTCTCATGCTTCATTCCTCCTTCT
>NC_048218.1:51008269-51012088 GCF_002007445.2 Ailuropoda melanoleuca
AAAAAAAAAATAATTGGAATTAAACCAAAACAAAACACCTTGGGGGAAAAAAGAGGGAAAGGGAGCAAAAGTCATTCAAAATAGTAAGGGAAAAGTAAAACTTTCACTATTTGAGGATGATACAATACTATACTACCAGAAAGACTCACAATGAAACTATTGGAACTGATAAATAATTTAAGGTCATAGGATACAAAATAAATATACAGAAACTCCTTAAAGTTCTATACACTAATGAAGACGTAACAAAGTGAAATTTTTAAAAGTCCATTCCAATAACAATTTAACCAACAATAATAAAAATACTAAGAATAAACTTAACGAAGAGATGAAAGATCTGTACTCTGAAAACTATATAACACTGATGAAAAAAATTAAAGATTGCACAAACAAATAGAAAGATAAACCATGTGTAAGGATGGAAAGAATTAATATTGTTAAAATGTCCATACTACACAATGCAATCTGCCGATTTAATGCATTCCTATCAAAATGCTAAGAACATTTTTCACAGAAGTAGAACAAACAATTCTAAAATGTGTAAGGAAACACAAAAGACCCCAAATAGCCAAAACAACCTTGAAAAAGAAAAGCAAACCTTGAGTAGCCACAATTCCAAATTTCAAGATATACTACAAAGTTGTATGAATTAATATAGTATGGTAGTGGCACAAAAATAGACCCATAGATCAATGGAACATAACAGAATGAAGTAATCCCATAATAATATGGTCAAATAATCTTTGACAAAACAGGAAAGGATATCGAATGGGAAAAATACAGGCTCTTCAACAAATGGTTTTGGAAAATCTGGACAACCTTATGCAATAGGATGTAACTGAACTATTTCTTACACCATACACAAAAATAAGCTCAAATGGATTACAAACTTAAATTGAGACCTGAAACCATAAAAATCTTAGTATAGAGCACAGACAGAAGTTTCTCTGACATGGGCCATAGCAATGTTTTTCTTTCTTTTTTTTAAGATTTTATTTATTTGACAGAGAGAGATACAGCAAGAGATGGAACGGAAGCAGGCAGAGTGGGAGACGGAGAAGCAGGCTTCTCACTGAGCAAGGACCCAATGTGGGGCTTGATCCGAGGACCCTGGGATCATGACCTGAGCGAAAGGCAGATGCTTAACAACTGAGCCACGGAGGACCCCCATAGCAATGTTTTTCTAGATATCTCTCCTGAGCCAAAGGAAATTAACACAAAAATAAACTATTGGGACTACGTCAACTTAAAAAGTTGCTGCATAGAGAAGGAAATAAGAAACAAATCATAAAATGGGAAGAAGATATGAACAGACACTTTTCCAATGAAGACATACAAATGGCTAACAGACACATGAAAAATTGTTCAAAATCATTAGCCATCAGGGAATTTCACTTTTTTTAATATGTATTTATTATATTATGTTAGACACAATACAATACATCCCTGGGTTTTGAGGAAAAGATTGATGATTCATTAGTTGCATATAAAACCCAGTGCAACATGCAATATGTGCCCTCCCTACCACCTATCACCAGCCTATTCCATTCCCCCACCCCTTCCCCTATGAAGCCCTCACTTTGTTTCTCAGAGTCCAAAGTCCCTCATGCTTCATTCTCCCTTCTGATTACACCCCTTTCTTTACCCCTTTCTTCCCCTACCGATCTTCCTACTTCTTATGTTCCATAGATGAGAGAAACCATATGAAAATTGTCTTTCTCTGCTTGACTTATATCACTTAGAATTATCTCCTCCAGTGCCATCCATGTTGCAGCAAATTTTGAGAAGTCATTCTTTTTGATAGATGAGTAATATTCCATTGTATATATGGACCACAACTTTCTAATCCAGTCATCTGTTGAAGGGCATCTTGGCTACTTCTGTGATTTAGCTATTGTGGACAATGCAGCTATGAACATTGGGGTGCATATGGCCGCTCTCTTCACTAAGTCTGTATCTTTGCGGTAAATACCCAGTAGTGCAATGGCTGGACCATAGGGTAGCTCCATTTTTAACTTTTTAAGGGACCTCCACACTGTTTTCCAGAATGGCTGAAACAACTTGTATTCCCACCAACAATGTAGGAGGGATCCCCTTTCTCCACATCCTCTCCAACAATTGTTCTCACTTGCCTTGTCAATTTTTCCATTCTAACTAGTGTAAGGTGGTATCTTAGTTTGGTTTTGATTTGAATTTCCCTGATGCCTAATGATTTTGAACATTTTTTCATGTGTCTGTTAGCCATTTGTATGTCATCATTGGAAAAGTGTCTGTTCATATCTTCTGCCCATTTTATGATTTTTTTATTTGTTTCTTGTGTATTAAGTTTGAGAAGAACTTTGTAGATCTTGGACACACTGTTTTATCAGTAGCATCATTTACAAATGTATTCTCCCATTCCGTCGGTTGCCTCCTAGTTTTTTTGACTGTTTCCATGGCTGTGCAAAAGCTTTTTATCTTGATGAAGTCCCACAAGTTCATTTTATCTTTTGTTTCTCTTACCTTTAGAGAAGTGTCATGAAAAAAGTTGCTGTGTCCGATGTTGTGGAGGTTGCTGCCTATGTTCTCCTCTAGGATTTTGATGGATTCCTGTCTCACATCAAGGTTTTTCATCCATTTACAGCTTATCTTTGTGTATGGTGTGNTTTTATTTGTTTCTTGTGTATTAAGTTTGAGAAGAACTTTGTAGATCTTGGACACACTGTTTTATCAGTAGCATCATTTACAAATGTATTCTCCCATTCCGTCGGTTGCCTCCTAGTTTTTTTGACTGTTTCCATGGCTGTGCAAAAGCTTTTTATCTTGATGAAGTCCCACAAGTTCATTTTATCTTTTGTTTCTCTTACCTTTAGAGAAGTGTCATGAAAAAAGTTGCTGTGTCCGATGTTGTGGAGGTTGCTGCCTATGTTCTCCTCTAGGATTTTGATGGATTCCTGTCTCACATCGAGGTCTTTCATCCATTTGGAGTTTATCTTTGTGTATGGTGTGAGAGAGTGGTCAAGTTTCATTCTTTGGCATGTAGCTGTCCAATTTTCCCAGCACCATTTATTGAAGAGACTGTCTTTTTTCCACTGAATGTTTTTTCATCCTTTGTCAAAGATTAGTTGCCCAAAGAGCCGAGGGTCCATTTCTGGGTTCTCTATTCTGTTCCATTGGTCGATGTGTCTGTTTTTGTGCCAGTACCATGCTGTCTTTGTGATCACAGCTTTGTAGTACAGCTCGAAATCCGGCATTGTGATGCCCCCAGCTTTGTTTTTCCTTTTCAACAGTTCCTTGGAGATTCGGGGCCTTTTCTGGTTCCATACAAATTTAAGGACTATTTGTTCCAGTTCTTTGAAAAATGTCCTCGGTATTTTGATCGGGATAGCATTGAAAGTGTAGATTGCTCTGGGTAGTATGGACATTTTAACTATGTTAATTCTTCCAATCCATGAGCATGGAATATTTTTCCATCTTTTTATGTCTTCCTCAATATCTTTCAAAAGTGATCTATAGTTTCTAGGATATAGGTCCTTTACGTCTCTGGTTAAGTTAATTCCAAGGTAACGNTACAAGAGACTCATTTTGAACCTAAAGATACATCCAGACTGAAAGTAAAGGGATGGAATACCATCTTTCATGCCAATGGACCTCAAAAGAGAGCTGGGGAAGCAATTCTTGTATAAGACAGATTGGATTTAAAACTAAAGACTATAGTTAGAGATACAGAAGGGCACTATAATATTCTTAAAGGATGTATCCAACAAGTGGATATGACAATTGTAAATATATATGCCCCCAACAGAAGAGCAGCAAGATACACAAGCCAACTCTTAACCA
>NC_048218.1:51013554-51287374 GCF_002007445.2 Ailuropoda melanoleuca
TTCCATACAAATTTAAGGACTATTTGTTCCAGTTCTTTGAAAAATGTCCTCGGTATTTTGATCGGGATAGCATTGAAAGTGTAGATTGCTCTGGGTAGTATGGACATTTTAACTATGTTAATTCTTCCAATCCATGAGCATGGAATATTTTTCCATCTTTTTATGTCTTCCTCAATATCTTTCAAAAGTGATCTATAGTTTCTAGGATATAGGTCCTTTACGTCTCTGGTTAAGTTAATTCCAAGGTAACGTATGGTTTTTGGTGTTATTGTAAATGGGATGGATTCCCTAATTTCTCTTTCTTCAGTCTCGTTATTCGTGTATAGAAATGCAACTGATTTCTGGGCATTGATTTTGTATCCTGCCACCTTACTGAATTGTTCTATAACTTCTAATAGTTTGGGAGTGGATTCCTTTGGGTTTTCCATATAGAGTATCATGTCATCTGCAAAGAGAGACAGTTTGACTTCTTCTTTGCCGATTTGGATACCTTTGATCCCTTTTTGTCTTCTGATTGCTGTTGCAAGGACTTCTAGTACTATGTTGAATAATAGTGGCGAGAGTGGGCATCCTTGTCGTGTTCCTGATCTTAAGGGAAAGGCTTCCAGCTTTTCCCCATTGAGAATAATGCTTGCAGTAGGCTTTTCATAGATGGCTTTTATGAGATTGAGAAATGTACCCTCTATTCCTACACTCTGAAGGGTTTTAATCAGGAAAGGATGCTGTATTTTGTCAAATGCTTTTTCTGCATCAATTGAGAGGATCATATGGTTCTTGAGTCTTTTCTTGTTGATATGATGTATCACATTGATTGATTTGCGAGTGTTGAACCATGCTTGCATCCCAGGTATGAATCCCACTTGGTCATGATGGATAATCCTTTTAATGTACTGTTGGATTCTATTAGCAAGGATCTTGTTGAGGATTTTGGCATCCATATTCATTAGAGAAATCGGTCTGTAATTCTCCTTTTTGAGGGGGTCTTTGCCTGGTTTGGGGATCAAGGTAATATTAGCCTCATAGAATGAGTTTGGTAGCTTTCCTTCTGTTTCTATTTTTTGAAATAGCTTTAGGAGAATAGGTATTATTTCTTCTTTGAATGTTTGGTAGAATTCCCCAGGAAAACTGTCCGGGCCTGGAGTTTTGTTATTTGGAAGGTTGTTTATCACTGACTCAATCTCTTCATAATTAATTGGCCTGTTTAAAAAATCAATTTCTTCCTGTTTCAGTCTTGGAAGTTTATAGGTTTCTCACTTTCACCCTTCAGAATTACATGGCACCTCTAAAACTGAGGATCTAGACAAGTATATTTAAATGTTGAAAACTGAATCTCCAGTTTAGTGCTGCAAATTCCCCCAACACGTCTGCAAATTATTGACCATTTTTGGATCCCTACTAAATTCAAGGCCCTGTCCTAGACCCATTACATACATTATCTCAATTAAATATCTGAGACCTGCAAGGTAGGCATTATTATTCACTTTTTATGGGTTAGAATACTAAGGTTCAAAAAGGTTAAGACAATTTACCCAAGGCTATTCAACTGTTCTTTCTACTGCTCTGCCTAAAAATGAGTCACAACTGATACTCAGTGAGGCATAGCTTTTTTTTTAACTACAGGGAATTTGGAATCTCATGGGAGGGCTACAACTGAAAAGGAACCTCTCATCTGCCTTCCCAGATCACAGAGAAGCGGTGTCTGGGACTCCTGCAAAAGGTCACAGTGAGATTAGGAAGAAGGTCGAAGAAACCCTTTCCAGGGCCTAGCTGCTGAGCACCAAGATGGCTGAGCAGGAAGGGAATAACTAAAAGTAACCTTTTGGTCACTGAAATACACATCATTTTCTCCATGCATCTGTGTTTCAACATTTTGTGTCCAATTTACTGATCCAGTTTGCTGCTAACCGTTGGGTAGCACTTCAGAGATCACACTGTGTGTAATCACTGACTGCCTCTCCATACACACCCAGCAGTCCTGGAGTCAGGTTGGAAACATGACATACTTCAGAATCACTATCAATTACTGAGTACCTATCGTGTACCAACGACTCTACTGGGGGATCATACATTGCCAAATAGCTTCACAACACCCTTTAGACAAGAGGAAACTCAAGTGTGATTTAACTTTCCCCCAAGCCAAAAAGCTAGTAAAGTAAAGCAAGGCATAAATAAATGAATGAATAACTGAGAAAGAAGAAACAGGGCTTTATTTAAAAAAAAAAAAATGAATTGCTATGGGAAGGTGGTACAGTCCAAGTCACTACAAGTCTGCCAGCTCCTTGTTGCAGTCACACTGCCAACCGTAAGCACCTTCCACATAGAATTTCTGGGCTCCCACTGAGGAGAAAAGGCAATCTAGGTCTGATTTCACACCTAAAATTAAAGTTAAATCAATAGCATCTGTGTTAGTTTCCTATTACTGCTATATCAAATTACTTCAAGCAACACAGATTTACTAGCTTACGATTCTGAAAGGCAGAGGTCCAAAGCAGGCCTTACTGGGTATAAAAATCAAGGTGTTGGCAGGGCTGCATTTCCTTTGCAGGCTCTAGAGAAAAATCAATTTCCCTGCCTTTTCATCCTGTAAAGGTCACCTGCAGACCTTAGCTCATGGCCCCTTCTTCTCAGAAGCAGCAGTGCAGCCGCAACGTTCAATCTCTCCCCCTGACTCTGACAACCACTTCTGCCTGCCTTCTCCTCTTTTAAGGATCTTTGTGGTTACACTGGACCCACTCAGTGTATTCATGAATGATCTCTCCATCTGAAAATCCTTTATTTAATAACATCAGCAAAATCCTTTTTCCCACGCAACCGAACATATTCACAGGTACCAGGGAGGAGGACGCAGACATCTTTGGAGGGCCGTTATTATGCCTGCCACAGCATATTCGTCTGGAATTTGTATTCACTGATCTGGAAACAAAGAACTAGAAGAGTTCATAATAAAAAAGATGCAACTGCTACATCTTTTGTATTAAAAAATGGTAAAAACATTTTTTAATATTATGTAACAAAATTCTTAGTATGAGTCTAAGAAGCAAAATTGTTCCTCTTATCATCCAAGAACTGGATCACATCTGAGTTACATGATACAATAAACCAAAGCATCTTTGATGAGGAGAGAAGCAATCTCCTCTACAGTAAAAATAAATGTCATAAAATTTAAAGCCAAAAGATATGAGCAGGGGGAGGGGTGTCTATTTTACCAAAGAATGACCCACCAGCTTGAATTTTAAGCTCTTCTAGCTACTAGCTGGGTGATGGCAGGTAAGTTACCTGTGAAATCAGTGCGTTAGTTTCTCCTATGTCAAATGGAGACTGTTGTAATATCACAGCTATGTTTTAGGGGATTGTTATAAGGATGAAAGAATACGACCCTAAAGTACCTATCATAGGGCTTGGTCCAGGGTAGTTGCTAGGTAAATAGTAACTACTTTGTTTTCACCTGTTTTAACTCTGTTATTATACTAGGAACTCCTGTGTAAATATTTTCCCATTGTATGGTTAAAATGTACATTTATATTCCTGCATGGAATCTGGCTTCAGGAGAGTTCCTACAGAGCTTTAACTCCTTTCATTATAATACTTTACAAAATTGCCTGATGAACTGCCCAATAACAAATTAAAGAAATGGTCATGTTTTGACAATTAAATTACACAAATCTCCAAATGCCATAATCACAAAACTAAAAATAGACAACACTGGAATGTTAATTCACTAAAGGAACACCAATAGGAAGATTTATCATCTGCAGGCTATCACAGAGAACTTAAATAATTTTCTGACTTGAGTTAGAGGTCAGTTTAATAAATAAAGAGCTATATAGATCTTACAATGTAAATATAATTGCTAAACTCTCTTTCTAGTTCCTTTAGGTCATTAAATAGTTCCTGACACCACCCCCCCAAGTCAGTATTCAAAATGAAAAGGTTTCTAACCTAGCTGCTCATACACAAATTACTTCAAACTTCAATTAAGCTAGGATATACACAGCATTTTTTAAAATTAGATGCTAAATATGGAGTCGATAGTACACTCCTTATACAAATCTAAAACAAATCTAACTGCAAAAATATACATATTATTCTATAAATTAAAAGAAAAATATTAACAATTATTTATAGGAAATACTCTTATTTTGGTTGTCAAAATATCTAACACTATATTTATGATGGGCTGATAATTTAATAAAACAAGCATTTTTCTAGTAGCAAAATCTATCAAACATCAAAGAAAGGGATTTCATCAATAAAATAACTGGAATAGCTTCTTGGCGGAGTACCTGTGGCATAAATATCAATCTGTACATTTTTGTCTAAAAATCTATAAAAAGTCCCACTTGTAATGTTTGTACTTTCATCAACTAGTTACGTAAACTTCAAACTCCATCTACAGGCCTTTATACTCATGAACAAAATATATCAAAGCAACATAATTTGTCTTCTAATAATATAATTTCCTATGAGAAAATGACTTTATGGTTTCCTGTCTTATTCTTGTGAAATTTGAGTGAAAATAATAAAACTGTTATTGCCTTTAAAATGTTAACTTACAACTAGAGATTAGAGCCACATATAATACTGTCAGCCAAGGCAAAGGTATTCTACTCTCACCAAAGCACCAGAGAGCCAGTGCATGCCGCCAAAGGCCTTCCTGATTCCATCAGTGTCGTTTCATTGGACTTGGGATGAAGGATCAGAGAAAGTTTATATTCCAATGGCTGCTAGAACACTGGAGTTTCAACATCTTCATAGAATTGGATCTTAAGGAATTTACAATGGGAGCCTTTAGCTATCTACAACTCTTAAGTTTTTTTGAAGTTGGGAAAACTATTAAAATAAGAAGAATGTAAAATGGCAAGTGCCTTGATGTGAGGCCTTTGCAGCAGGATATGGTGTTAAATGAAGCTAACCAATTTCCACTTTGTAGTTTTGATAGATGTCCAGAGGGCTTTTTGAAAGTAAAACCAAATGAAAGAAACAAAAGCTGAGTGATCATTCCATCAGGGAACTCTTGGTTTATACTGTAAGTTCAATTTAGGCAAGTCAATATCAGAAAACTCAAAAATACTAAAGAACTTTTCCTCCTCAAAACTCATTTCATCTCTAATCCAAGAGCAGGCCCTAATGTGCATTTCATCATTTTTCTGAAGTTAGACTTCTCTTATTTTTCCCATCTAGGAGAAAACACTACTGAATCCACCCAGGTCTATGGAGGCTTTAATGTAGTACTTTAATATACAGATGAGTGTTTTCCATATAACAAGTCTGCTGAAAATTTTAATTAGTCAAAAAACATTTCCTGAGCATCTATAGGTATTATGACTTCTGCTAAATTCTGAGAATAAAACAATGATCCAGACAGGTATAGTCCTTGCCTTCAAGAATTTACAGTCTACCTGTAGAAACAAACAATAAACAACTAATTATTCATTTCAAAAGTGGTAAGTGTTGTGAAGTAGAACAGGATATTATGGGAGCTTTTAATAGATTTGACTCAGAGAATGACTCATAGGGAATGGATATATAAGCCTAATTTTTTTTAAAGATAGATTTATTTGTTTGTTTGTTTGTTTGGTGGGGGGATGAGCAGAGCGAGAGGGAGAAAGAATCTCAAGCAGACTCCATGTTTAGTGTGGAGCCCAAAGCAGGGCTTGACCTCACGACCCTGACATCACAACCTGAGCCAAAACCAAGATTGGGATGCTTAGCTGAGTGTGCCATCCAGGAATCCCTATGAGCCTGATTTTAAAGGATAAGCTACATTAATAGAGCAAGAGCTGGGAACTAGGAGTGAGAGAAAGAAGACATTCAACAGGTACTAACAAGCCCCACAACAGATTGAAGTGTTGAAAGTTTGAGAACTGACAGAAAACCAGAAGAACAGCCAAGGATAAGTGGGAATAGGATGAGGCAGAGCGAGAAGTAGGCAGACACTAGCTCATGGAACCATATCAAAGATTTTACTTTTACTCTAAGATCAATAAGAAACCACTGAAAGGTTTGAGCAATACATTGATACAATCAGGCTTATATGTTTAACAGATCACTTCGGCTACAATGTGGAGAATGGATTAATTATTATCATTGAAACATTGATTTCTCAAAGATTCATGATTCTCGACACTATATAGCAATAATAAATTAAAACAAAAATAAATGCAAAATTTTAATGAAAAACAAATATAAGCCAATAAACCTGAATTCAGTAAGTGCAACCATGTGATTTGATAGAATATACAAAGAATGTGTGATCCAAATTACTATCTTTGTCTTTACCAGTAGAACACAAACTCTAAGACCATATTCATTTCCTCTGTTTTGTCCATTACTTTATCCCCAGCACCTAGAACTGTGGTTGAAAACAGAGCCTCAATAAATACTTACCAAATGCATGACTAAATGAACAAAAAAGCTTTGTTTCCAACCACTTTACAGTAGTAGTAATTATATATTCCCCATTTTCCTCATGATGATTTCCATAAATACCATCTTTCAAAAGATTCTTCCTCTTCCATCATTTCTCCAAATTTAAGGCAAATGCAGGTAGTGGGATTCAATGACAAAATGAGCATAGCGCTAAGCAGTATCACATAATAATGAAGTAATAGTCTGAAGAAAAGATAATTGAGGGGAGCATAAGACACAAAGAAAATGAGTTGGCTTAGGGCATTAAATCATGCATCTAAAGAGGTTCAAGCCCCATTAGGGCCCGGTGGCTTACAACCACTCATGATACCCTACTGTGATCTGCGTGTTCATGGTCCTCCTCCCCAAATTCATGTTGAAATCCTAACCCCCAAGGTGATGAACTAGGAAGTGAGGCCTTTGAGAGGTGCTTAAGTCGTGAAGATGGAGCCTTCATAAGTGGGATTAGTGCCCTCATGAAAGAGACCCAGAGATCCCTACTTCTTCAGGCTTTGGGGGCTACAGCAAAAAGACAGCAGTCTAAAAAGTGGGTTCCCATCAGACACCAAATCTGCTGGTGCCATGATTGTGCATTTCCCTATCTCCAGAACTGTGAGAAATAAGCCACCCACAGTCTTTACAAGCCACAGTATTTATAAGGCAGTTTATGGTATTTTTGTTATAGTAGCCTTTTGTAAAGAGACTAAGACGCACCCCTATCTCCAAGTGCTCACCCCGAAAAGCTTGCATTGAAAGCGTTAAGCTGAAAGAGTATGAAGCTCAATTACATATCCGCCACAGCAAAATAACAAAGGCATCTTATGGGTGCTGCGTTAGTATCATTATCCTCTAACGGAAAGGATATAGGAAAGCAAAGTGTGCAACATCATTAGGCTGATGGTTAAACAGTTCTGTGCCTCACATTTTTCCCTACAGCCACATGAACACTTTTTGTATATTCAGTGTTCAATCAGCCAGGAGAAAGATCTTCAAGCATCCACCACTCATACACATAGACACACCCTTAACACACACACACACACACACACGTACCCTTACAGAGAGGGAAAACAAGGCAATGCGTGCATCTGCCTTGGGTGGATACAGGCTGTGTGAGGGTGCATGTTCAAGATGCCAGGAGAAACCCCCCAGTGGCTGGTGATCTCTGTAACCTAGACCAGCACCTATATCCAGAACCTAGTTTCCAAGTCACTTCATACACTATAATTCTATAAAAGGACAAACTATTATTCAAAAGTGAGACTAGCATAAGGACATTTTAGATCTATAATGCCTCAGAATAGGAATATCTATCCCTGAGAGATATTTTGTAAAAGAATTATTGGGAAAGTTACCACCACAAGTAGAAAAATGAAGACAGGAAGAATCAGAATTCAGGAAGTAATGGTAAGTTACTCAATGTTGTTATAAAGTTTAAACAAGTAATGATTATTAAGACGGTCAACATACGTGTGTATGTTGGGGAAGGGGAGAAATGCTTGGGCTGGGACTGGGGCACAGAATTGGAAATTAAAGGATGCAAACCCATCTTAGTTACTGTCTTTTAGGGTATACAGATATTTAATAACCTCAATATTTTTTAAGTTTTCTTAAGCATAAATTTTCTGCTGAAATAAGAAAGGATACATTAGAAGAATAAAAATAGAAGTATCACTTCAATTTAGAAAACACACAAACAAAAATAGATAGAAAAAAAAGCAAACATGATACCTCTAACAAAATCCAGGAATGATGGCAATAGAAACAAAGAGATAACATGGTGAATTGAAAACACAAAGCAAGATGGCAGGATTTCTGTCAACACAGTAAATATAAACGTGCTTAGCTCACCTTTTAGAAGACAATTTCAAAGTTGTTAAAACAAACTAATCTTCTAACCATATTCTATTTTAAAATGACACAGCTTTTATAAAAAGGTCACAAGAAAGTTGAAAATAAAGGCAAATGCTAGCAAAACAAAGCTGAGTTGGCCACAGCACACAAAGGGGAATTAAAAGCAAAAGTTTTAAAAGAGACAGCTTTCAAGCAGGTTGACAACATACTGATAAATCAATAATCCAATAAGAAGATATAAAAATCATAAATTTAAACATCTAACAACATAAGTTCAAATCTTATAAAAGAAGAAGTGATATTCCCAAGGAGAAATGGATAAACCCATAGTTCACAGTAGGAGAACCTAACACAGCTCAGTTAGAAATCAACAGATAAAATAGAAAAGTATATTAGTACAGAAAATTTTAGCAACATTTAAGTTTGATCTGTAACACACACAACATTGCGTAAAAGATAACACATTCTTTTTTAGCACATTTACACACAAAAAAGTAATTCTGTATCAAGTTGTAAAGAAAATATCAACAAGTTTCCAGAACTTGGCATCTTACAAGTCTTATTCACTGGCTATATTAGAAAAAAAAGAAAGAAAGAAAGAAAAGAAATCAGCAACAAAAAAAGAAAGAAAGAAAGAAAAATCCACACATCTTAAAATTAAAACCCACATTCCCAGTCATTGCACTATATGGGAAATTAAATGCAAATTACAAACTAGTTATCACAGATATGCCCAAGGAGACATGTATAAAGATGTTAGTTAATCATTATTTTAAACAACAAATAAAATTTTAGGGAAAAGTCTGTTCTTGAATAGGATAAATTGCTGAATAAAAATAAAATTGCTGGATAAAACTGCTGTATAAATAAAATTGCTGAATAAAACCATGGAATACTAGTTGTATCTGTAGACACTGTCGTGAATATATTTCCAACACGTATCACTGAAAAAAGCAGACTACAAAATACTGTGTTGTATATAATATAATCCACCTACAAACAGGAGAAAAACACTATACACACACACACACACACACACACACACACACACAGAAAAACATGTGAAAATAAACACAACAGAGGAATAAGGAAAAAAACACAGATTTAGATTCATGGTCAAAGAGGACTTCAGCATTTTCTATAATATTTTGTTTGTATAAGGAAAACGTGTTCATGTATCACTTAGTTTGAAACAGAATATCAATTATTTTATAACTTACTGAACTTTGGGCAATTATATATAGTATATAAAAAAGACCAGAAGAGAGAGACAGAGACAAACAGAAAGAGAGACCTGGTGAAGAGTGGGGAGGATTCTTCTTCAAATAGGCTGAGAAATAAAACATCTCTAAGGAGTTGACATTTGAGCAGAAACCTGAATTAAATGAAGTTGGTCATGAAAAAAAACAAAGCATAACAAAACAGGGAGAAGTGTGTGTGAGGCAGAAGGAATAGCAGACACAATGGCCCTGAGGCCAGCTCAGTATGTCAGAGGAAGAGCAAAGAAATGAGAATAGAGAGGTAAGCTACATTATTATGAGACTTTTAGTCATGGAGAGGAGTATAAATTTTAGAGTCATGGGAAATAATTGCGGGATTCTGAACAGGAAGGAGGCACTTTTACCTTTTGGTTTTCTCTAATTAAACTTTTTATTTTGAAATAATAGTGAATTCACATACCATTGTAAGAAATAATACAGAGAGAGCCCATGTATCATTTATCCAACTTCCCCCAATGGCAACATCTGGCAAAACCATAGTAAAATATCACGAACTGAATGCGGACATTGATGCTGTCAAGCTACAGAAAATTTCCATCACCACAAGGATCCTTCACGTTGCCCTTTTAGAGCCACATATACTCTCTCCTTATAACCTAGCAACCATTTATCTGGTCTCCATTTTTATAATTTTGTCATTTCAAGAACGTTACAGAAATGGAATCACACAGTATGTGACATTTTGAAATTGGCTTTTTTTTCTCTCAGTATAATTATCTGGAGATTCATACCTGTTGAGTTTATTAATAATTTGTTTCTTTTAATTGCTAAGTAGTATTCCATGGCACTTGAGTTTAACCATTCACCTCTTAAAGAATATTTGGGTTTGGCTATTAAGAATAAAACCACTATGAAATTCATGTACAGGTTTTTGTGTGAACATAAATTTTCATTTCTTCAGCACAAATGCCCAAGAGCACAACTGCTGGGTTGCACAGTAGTTGCATTTTTTAAGAATCTGCCAAACTGTTCTCTTTACCATTTTACATCCCCACCAGCAAGGTATGAGTAATGTGATTTCTGCACATTCGTGCCTGCCTTTTGTGTTGTCACTGCTTTATTTTATCCATCTTTACGCATTCTGATAAGTATGTAGTGGTATATTTTGATTTTAATTAATATTTTCCTAGTACCTAATGATGATGAACGTCTTTTCCTGTGATTATTTGCCATTTTGTATATCCTCTTCAGAGAAATGTTTGTTCATGTCTTTTGCCCATTATCTAATGGAATGTTTGTTTTACAACTGAGTTTTGAGAGTGCTTTATATATTCTATATACTAATCCTTTGATGGATATATGGCTTATAAATGTTTTCTTCTGGCCTGTAGCTTACTTTTTCATCCTATTAACAGGATTTTTTGCAGAGTAAAGATTTTTAATTTTAATGAAGTTCAGTTTTATCAATTTTTCCTTTTACGGGTTATTCTTTTAATGTCAATTTTAAGAATTCTTTGCCTAGCCCTAGGTATCAACATTTTTCTGTGTTTTTTCTAAGAGTGTTGTAGTCTTACATTTTCAACTTAAGACTGCGACCCATTTTGAATTACTTTTTGAGTAAAATGTCAAGGTGTGAGATAAACATCAAGGTTCTTTTTTTTTTTTAAGATTTTTATTTATTTATTTATTTGACAGAGAGACAGCCAGAGAGAGAGGGAACACAAGCAGGGGGAGTGGGAGAGGAAGAAGCAGGCTCCCAGCGGAGGAGCCTGATGTGGGGCTCTATCCCAGAACGCTGGGATCACACCCTGAGCCGAAGGCAGACACTTAAGGACTATGCCACCCAGGCGCCCCAAGGTTCTTTTTTAAAAATTTAGTTATGGATATCTAATTCTTCCAGTATCACTTGTTGAAAAGACTATCTTTCTTCCGTTAAATTTCTTTTGCACTTTAGTCAAAAATCATTTGGAGGTATATTTGTGGACCTATTTCTGGATTCTCTATTCTGTTCCCTCAAGCCATGTGTCTATCCTTCCACCAATATCACAGTCAGGACTCTGATAATACAAATATTAGATTTTTCTTTTTGGTTATAGTTCCACAGGAGCCTATAGTTCCATAGGTCCTGCAGCTCTGCTAATTCTTTTCAGCCTATTTTCTCTCTCTCTCTTTTTTTTTCCTCCAGACTGGGTAATTTCTATTGCTCTACCTTGAAGCTCACAGACTCTTTGTCTTTTCCCACCACTCTGCTGTTGAGTCAGTCTATTAAGTTTGTTTTTGTTTTGGTTGTTGTTTTATTTTGGTTACTGTATTTTTAGGTTCTAAAATTTCGACTTGGTTCTTCTTTATGTCTTCTATTTCTTTTCTGAGACCTTTTTTTTTTTTTTTTGAGCATGTTAGTGGCTTTTTGAAGCATTTTCATGATTGCTACTTGAAACGTTTTTTTCCGGATAATTATAACATCTCTGCTTGGAATTTGGCATCTATTAATCGGCTTCTTTCATTCAGTTTGAGATCTTCCTTGTTCCTGGTATAACGAGTGATTTTTTTTTATTGAAACTTAGACATTGTGGATATTATAAGATGCTTTATCTTATTCAAGTCTTCTGTTTTAACTGGTTTTCTCTGAAACAAGTCAAGCAGGGGAAAGAGAGGCACTGACTTGTTACTGCCAGGTGCAGGTAGATAGCCAGGTGCTCCACTGAGCTCTTATACCCAAAGTGGGGGCTACTTGCTACTGGTGAACAAGGGTTGGAGTTCCACTGGCACAATAGGACAACACTGATAACTCCCTAGATGGAAGAGATGTTGTTATTGTTTTTGTTACTGTTGTTATTACTACCACTCTCAACCTGGTCTCTGGTGACACTGAAAGTTTCCTATATCTCAGAGCATCCCTGAAGTTCACATTAGAAAATCCTGAGCCACGAGAAAGGCTTTGAAGTCCAAGGAAGAAATCTCTCCCTGCATCTATGATCTTTTTAATAGTTCCATGCTTGATCCTGACATGGCCCCTAAAATGATCTGAAAATCAAAGGTTACAGTGTGTTCAGCTCACTGCCAGGCAAGCACTTTCCTGAGGCAGGTCTTAAAATATGCTAATAGGAATGTAAAAACATTAAATTTATTTTACATCCATAAGACTCATACTGGAATATTCATCTTCAGCTGTGGATTCCTATCTCAATGTTTAATTTAATGAAACTGAAGACATCTGAATAAAAAGTTGCAAAATTTATAATAAACAACTGCTTGTCAAGACAATTTATTACTGGTACACTCTATGCCTGAGGATTTAATTTTATGCCGTTTAGATGCAAACATCTAGAACTATCTTTCGTATCTGAAAGGACTATCTACTATGTCTTTGCTCCCTTCCTGAGATGACTGCCTGAACTCTTTGCTCCCTGAACAACTGTGAGAATTGGTAAGGAGCTGGAACCCTCTTATCCTTAAGTCCTTACCTCGGACTTTACTTTTTAAAGACCCTAAAAGTCTGGTAGATAAGCAAGGAAAATCAACATATCTCAAGAAGTCTCCTCACTATTCAATGGACAAGGAGTTCCAGGAAAAATAGACTATGACGCTATCCTCAACTATCACTCAGAACTAATTGCTAAGGACATTTATTCCATTGACACTTCTTTCCCTGGTCAGCCAGCCACTTGCCTCCTAGATTTACTTAAGTTTCAATTAGCTATAATTTCACTTCAAAAGCTGATGAAGATAGAGCCCAAATCTCATCACCAATGGACTGTAACTAAGATATTTTTTTTAAGATAATAGTCACCCCACTTGTACCAGGGAAAGAAGACACTGCTCTTATTCTCCCCCACTGACTCTATAACAAGGTGAAGAGTCTCTGAAGCCATGGGACTAGGTCCAACAGGATCCATGCCCCCACTGTAGGGCCATTCACTGTGTACCTAGAACTCTACTAGATATTCCGCCAAATGGGCTAAACTTCATTCAGGATCTGAACAAGTCACTTCCCAGGGTCTGTACTCCTAAGAGCATATAAACTGGTATGGGCAATCCTTGGCCTGAGGCATGGTCAAGGATGACATTTTGCATAAGATGTGGATGTAAGAGTCCAGTAATTAAAATTTGAACCTAGTCTTTCAGGTAATCATAAAACTGTATTTGTCAAAGAAGAAGTATAGAATACACACTTTTTAGCAATTTGTTGCCTTGATTTATAACTTTTAAATATTTAGACATATGGCAAATGGGCCACTATTTGTATATATCTTCCTGGGGTCTTGTAAAAATGAGAGTTAAAACCTAGGCTAAATCTATGTGCCATAAGAGTAAATGTCTACAATTATTTGCTAATTATGAAACAGAGGATCTGGTTCCAAAGGGAATGCCAGAATATGGAATTCCAACTGTGTATTCCAACTATTTAAAACCCTGGGAACATAGGACAATTAAGAAAGGCAAAAAGAGAAGGAGTTCTCTAAAACATGGGGATCATAACACAACTCAAAATTGTAGGAGTAGATCCTCCAGGGAAACTTTCTTCACCCCCCAAATGAGTCATGTGACCCCATTAATCGTCTCTTCATATCTTGTCCTGTTACAGCAGTATACTGGAATTACTTACTTGTGTGCATCCACACGTGGCTGAGTTCTATGAGGGAGAGATCAGTAATCTATTTCACTGTTCTATCCCCAGGAATCCAGTATCATGTATAATAGGTGTTCAATTAACATATTATGAATGACTAAATAAAAACAAACAAACAAACATGAAAACAAATTGAGCTCTCCTAACTGAGATATAACAGAAAATGCAGCAACATTTCCAAATCTTGATTTGCTGGGAAAGTTGAGGAAAGCTCTCCTCCAAACATGGATATAGCAGGTTATAACTAGTAGAAAAATATAAATTTGATTCATCAGAGAAATAAACCCTGGATCAAGAAGGCACAGAATTCTGAAAACTAGATAGAAATTCCCCAGTCTGAGAAAGCTTTATGAATTCTCTAAGAACAAGACTGGAGTCTTGATCGCTATATCCTCAGAACTTAATGCAGTATCTAGAATACAGTGGTGCTCAAAGAGAGTTTAGTGAATGACATCGTCCAAGAGAAAAATTTACTAAACTCTATTTCAATGTTATATGACCACTGTTCAGAATACATGGACTAATAATTATTGAAATTAAATCAGAATCTATATTTTGATTGTGTAATTGTTATCTTTAAATGCACTGGATCATAAGCCCCATGACCGTAACTTATGCAGGCATGGAGTATGGACACAAAGGAAATATTTGTTTCCTCAATCATTTATATAAAAGATACCCTTCCAGTTATCTACCATTCCATAACAAATTCCTCAAAATTTTGTGGCTTAAAACACAACAATCATTCAATTACCTCTCATGGTTTTTGTGGGTCAGGTATTCAACCAGGGCACAGTGGGAACAGCTTGTATCTTCTTTATGATGTTTGAGGTCTCAGCTGGGATTTGAAGACTGGAAGTGGCTGGATGGCTAGAGGCCAAAATTCACCTAAATGCCCATTCATTCACATGTCTGCAGGTTGTTGCCACTGACTGGGGTTTCAGCTATGGGTTTATTTGAACTATGGCTACCTGAAAAAAACTCTTACTAATAAACTCTTGTGGTTACTCTGTCTCTTTAGAACATAATAAGTGGGTTCTAAGAACATGCTTCCCAAGAAGAGCTGGCAGAAGCCCTATCACTATGTATGATCTAGATCCAGAAGTTACATGGATTCTCTTCCACCATAGTCACATGTCCATTCAGACTCTCAGAAGAGTGTTAACATCACACTATATGAAAAGCATAAAGGATAGGAGATCTTGTTGCTGTGGTCAACATGGAAAATACAATGCACTATAATCCACTGATTGGCCATAACAATTCATAATTGCTCAAAGATACGTAACACCTCCACTGACACCACCAAGACTACCATTACAGCTATAGCCAAAGTCCATAAGAATGATGTAAATCAAGTGGATTAGGTTCCTTCTTGAAATTTCTCCAGTACAATTCCTTAAGTACCCTTCCTTTCAAGCCTGAGACCTATGATCTAAGAAGACAAGTTATACAATAATAGATTACAGTTATGCAGTATCTTTTCTATAAATGACTTAGGAAGCAATAGTGGAACAGACATGGACAAACATTAACTCCCATTCAAAAAGTGAGAAAATAGGTGGCACAGGGCGCCTGGGTAGTGCAGTTGTTAAGCATCTGCCTTTGGCTCAGGGCATGATCCCAGCATTCTGGGATCGAACCCCACATCAGGCTTCTCCGCTGGGAGCCTGCTTCTCCCTCTCCCACTCCCCCTGCTTGTGTTCCCTCTCTCGCTGGCTGTCTCTCTGTCAAATAAAAAAATAAAATCTTTAAAAAAAAATAGGCAGCACACCACAGTCACCATTTTTTTTTATTTTAATGTTTTTTTATTATATTATGTTAGTCACCATACAGTACATCCCTGGTTTCTGATGTAAAGTTCGATGATTCATTAGCTGCGTATAACACCCAGTGCACCATGCAATACGTGCCCTCCTTACAACCCATCACCAGTCTATCCCATTCCCCCACCCCCTCCCCTCTGAAGCCCTCAGTTTGTTTCTCAGAGTCTATAGTCTCTCATGCTTCATTCCCCCTTCTGATTACCCCCCCTTTCTTTATCCCTTTGTTCCCATACCGATCTTCCTAGTTCTTATGTTCCATAGATGAGAGAAATCATATGATAATTGTCTTTCTCTGCTTGACTTATTTCACTTAGCATTATCTCCTCCAGTGCCGTCCATGTTGCAGCAAATGTTGAGAATTCGTTCTTTCTGATAGCTGAGTAATATTCCNTATGGACCACAACTTCTTAATCCAGTCCTCTGTTGAAGGGCATCTCGACTCCTTCCATGATTTAGCTATTGTGGACAATGCTGCTATGAACATTGGGGTGCATATGGCCCTTCTCTTCACTACGTCACAGTCACCATTTAAAAGCAATTCTGAAATCCATCCCAATACAGATTGTCAGTTCCTTGATTAAAACACAGTATTGCTCCCCAGGAATGATCCTCCACAACTCTTGGTTCTGCCCTATGAATTATCTTTCCTTTTATGTATAAGTCAGCCAACATTTGCAGCTGAGCAGTTTTCTCAAGATGTGTTTTGTTAGAAGTTGGGGGGAAAGAGACCAAAAGTCTTTTTTTTTTAATACTCTTTTTGTCCCTTTTAGTCCAAGTTGCTGGTTCTCCCATGGAAACAATTCTCTTAAAAATCCTATGGCATTTTCTATGAATATTTTTGGTGTTCACTTCATCAGGCAAAAACCAAAAGCACAAATGACTTCTAGATGAGCTCCTCTCTATCTTGGTTTCCTTAAAAGGTTGCTGTGGTTCAACACGTGTAACAATCTTAGGAGCCTTATTAGTTAACAGATATCTATGAGATACATCTATAAGTTCTTTAGACAGACTCTAGCCAGTCTAAAAGAGTCTGTGAGGCAACACCTTTGATCTTCCTGAAGTCTTTAAAAAATGTTATATAGTCATACTCTTGGCTCTTTCTTCTGACCATGTTTTCTTGGCAATGAACTGGATTTGACCTCTACTAGGAAGACTTTTCTTAATCTTAGAATCATTTTCCATTTGTAGAAGTGGGAATAAAAAGGTTTTATTTTTATGCATCAGTCCTAGCCCTTTTGTACTTAACAGTCTGTTCTTCAGCATATTCCCCTTCTTTCACATTTTATCACAGGTGCCAAAATTTCAGTAGCACTTTTAATATTCTTCCTGGAAAGGCTTTTAACTGAGTCATTGAATTCATTAGGTACAAATACTATTTCGTATGTATTGCAGCTGATAGTGGCACCAAATTTTTCATCACTACATAATCATTATTCCTCTACCTCTATTCTCCAATAACATTTTTCTTACTTTCTTTTAAGCCTTCACCAAGAGCTTCCTTGTAGTCCTGTCCACTGAACTCATTCTTTAAAATCCTTTAAACTTTCCCTAACTTTTCCTTAAGACCTTTTAGGCTTTCACTGACAGTCTTCTCAATATCCTTCCAGCTTCCATGTGCCATCCAAAGCCAAAATCATGTGTTTTAACTGTTCAGGTCCCCATTCACACCACCCAAATCTATTCTGGTTTTCTGTTGCTGGGCAACAAATCACTCCAACACCTAACAATTACTTTATTATGTCTCACAGTTTCTGTACACCAGAAATTTGGACAGGGCACAGAGGAGATGACTTGCCTCTGCCTCTCAAAGTTCAGAGTCTCAGCTGGGAAGACTCAAAGGTTGGAGGTGACTTGAAGGTTGATCCTGGCTATCACCTGGGACCCTGACTGGGGTTACCAGTGAGAACCCCTACATATATCCTCTCCATATGGTCTCTTCATCTTCTCAAAGCATGGTGACTGTGTTCAAAGAATAAGCTGCATTGCCTTTTAGGGCTTAGCTTTCGAAGTCACGTAGTGTGATTTCTGCCTTAATCACATTCATGCCCAAACTCAAGGAAAGGTAACGCCCCAAATTTTCAATGGAATAAATGCCTGTAACATATTATAAGAAATGCAGATGAAATGGGAGAACTTGTTGCAGCCATTTTGGGAACATACAATTTGCTACACATATTACTAAAAGAAAACTGAAATGTCCATGCTGATATGCCTCTAAATTTCAAGGTGTATCTCAAGCCTTGTCCTTAAGAGTATGTATTTGATATACAATATTTTTATCTGGTTTTAATGCTAAAAAGAAGATTTAGGGCTCCTCTACCAAACACCCCTAGTTAATTAACAAACATAGTAAGGCAGAGATAATTTCAATAATTTGTCTAAGTTTGAATTCAAAGTCTTTTAACTTCCAATAGAGTTCTCTTTCCATTATATACTCTGCTACATTAAGATGCTTAAAATGCTATTATCTCTCATCTATCATGATATTTGTAAGAATACCCAAGTCATCAACAGCATTTCCACTCTTTCTAAGAAGCTTTAGAACTAAGGATTATGACTTCTTTTTTTAATAAACTGATTCCTACAGCTACATACAAAAGTTTCAGGAAACTTTAAATATTACAATAAGCATGCAACTCAAGCAAGATCTTCAAATGTATTAAGCTGACATCTCCACTTAGAATTAGAGGGGAGTGCACGGCAAAAACATAATTACTCCAAATTTGTTTTTAGACATTTATTGACCTTAAGAGTTCAGAGTCTATAATGTTCCTCTCATCCAAAGCTAATCACTGACACTTCATAACTTGAATGCTGACAAATTTCAACTCAGTTGCTGTCAAAGGTTGAATAATTATATTTAAGGCACTTTCTTCTGGAATGTTTCCTACACTTTGGAGAGAAGTGTTGGAGTCTAATTTTAAAGGTATTCATTTGTGAACAGAATATTTTTAAAGGTCTAATTTCTAAAAATAGTGTACATGAATATTGAATGAAGGTAAAACCTATTAACATGTAATACTGTCTTCAGTCTTTAGAAAGCAACATGCTATTTCTCACTCAGAACTGTGTGTTTAATGGGCCTGAGGTCATACTATGATCCACAAATTAATATTTTTATTTAAAAACTGACAAAAATAAATAAAAATCAAGCAGCTGACTGCAATAACTGAATATATATTACTGTTTACCCATAAATATACTAACCTATTTTTAGAAAGCATTATAAAGTATTTTATTTATATTATTTACTTAAAAAATAAAACAGATGTGGGGCCCCTGGGTGGCACAGCGGTTAAGCGTCTGCCTTCGGCTCAGGGCGTGATCCCGGCGTTGTGGGATCGAGCCCCACATCAGGCTCCTCCGCTATGAGCCTGCTTCTTCCTCTCCCACTCCCCCTGTTTGTGTTCCCTCTCTCGCTGGCTGTCTCTATCTCTGTCAAATAGATAAATAAAATCTTTAAAAAAAAAATAAAACAGATGTAAAATAAATCAGTCTATACCATTACATAACACAATTATTGTAACCAAACATTAGTCATCAATGTACTTATCCAGTCAGTATCCACATCAGAGTAATTTTTTGGACCCTGAACCAAATTAATGAGTCATTTACTTCATGGAGAGAGAACCGTCTTATCTGTATCTATGAACAAAAACTGATATAAGCCAAAAAGAAAGGCTTAACATATTTAAAAGTGAAGAAATCATACAGTAAGTGGGTTGATTATTCTGAAAGAAAGGCCAATTACAGAAGCTTAAGCAATATATCTACAACAACACAGAATTAAAATCACAACATAAAAAATTTATAATATGACAAAGCATTATTATTCTTATGTAAAGGACTATGTAAATTAATAAATAAAACTGAAAGATCCTTCTATCTGTTATGGAAAAATAACACAGTTGAAGAAGTGCAACAATCCCTCTTTATCCATGGCTTAATTTTCTATAGTTTCAGTTACCACTAGCCAACTGCAGTCCAGAGCCAATGATCCTCCTTCTTACATGTCATCAGGTCAGTAGCAGCCTAACACTATGTCACACTGCCTTTGTCATTCACCTCACTTCATCTCAACACCTCGTCTTGGTATTTTATCATCTCACATCATCATAAGAAGGGTGAGTACAGTACAGTACGATATTTTGAGAGACGGACCACACTCACCTAACTTTTATAACAGTAAATTGTTATAATTGCTCCAATTTATTACTAGCTATTGTTGTTAATCTCTTACTGTGCCTAGTTTGTAAATTAAAGTTTATCATAGTATTTAAAGGAGAAACCATAGTACATATTTATGGCTTGTTACTATCCATGGTTTCAGGCATGCACTGAGGGTTTTAGAACATACCCCCTGTGGATAAGAGGGGGACTACCATTGTTGAAAAAATAACAAATATAAATGCATAATAAATATTTGAGCAAATGTTCAACATCACTAATAAATACTTCTTTGCAAATTCAATCAATCTAATCCAATTTAACTCATAAAATTAGCAATGACAAAAAAAATGAGACTATCCAGTTTTGGAAATGGTGCACTAAAGTAAGACACTCCCAACCACAACTGAGAATAGTCTAAATTGATGTATTTTTTATGAAAAACAATCCAGCTGCTTGAAAAACATCCAAAACTTTTGACCTAGTAATTCTACTTTTGAATGTCTGTTTTATGAAATTTAAATTTTAAAAAGATAAAAATGTACGCCAGTGCCATTGATTATTGCATTGTTTACTACCAATAAAATGTAGACACAATATAAATATTCAACCTTAGGGAATGATCAAATGCAATCCTGATATATAATGTAACAAAGATTTTTTAAATATTTTGAACTGCATATAAAATAATATTAATAAGAAATAATACACAATAATCATTATATTCTCGACTACATAAAATATTAATCACAGAAGTTTGAAACACTATATTCCAAAAAGTTGAGAGCAATTCTGGCTTTTTATATAAGTAGTATGAGAGATTTGATTTGTTTTTACTTTCTATGCTTTCAAAACAAATCTGTATCACTTACTACCAGAAAAAGGAATGAGGAGAGAAAATATTTGAAGCATTTAGAAAGGAAAAGTAAAAAAGAAACATCAGCATCTGGCAAGCAATAGTAAAATAACAGGTAAAAGTAATTTTAAAGTTTGGTTGGAAAATTCTACTCATTCTCTTACATGTAAAAATTCAATAACCAATTTTCTCTTAAAATTCTCAACAAGGATTTTTTTAATTCTGAAAATCTGAGTCATTCTTTTTAAGACGTTATGATAATTATATACCTACTTATTTCCCTTTCATCCTTGCCTACCAGGAAATGCAGGGCCAAGTGTCATTCTGAGAAAAATAATCACATAATTCTATTTTCTTAACACAGTTATCTACCTGCCTTGCCTATTGCTGTTTTCATTTATATTTTCATCTTTTTAAACATGTTTTATGATAGAATTGTTTTGGCAGATAGTGCCATACTTTTTAAAAATGTGTATAATGTACAATATGTGAAAACAATTTAAAAGAGTTGGCATGATGATGAGAAAAGTTGAATAATTAATCCCCGACAACAGTTATCGAGTTACTGACAGTTTGAAAGTAAAACTAGATTTGATCAATGTTTTTTATCTTAAATTTTGGACTCTAGATAAATCCAGGGCTTTTTAAGCATAAAGGTTGTAAGGGTGACTACAAAGGGAGGCCAGGGAAACCATTTTCTCTGCAAGAAAAATTGAGCTAATTGTGTGTATAGAGGGCTTGTCAATAACACTATCAGTTGAAGAGCTTCTGATTAAATCATTTGTCTATGCATCGTATTCCTCTGTGGCAGCTCTCTCTTGTGAGTAAAGAAATTCTGTTCTTTTGTACTAATCCTTCTCTAGGGTAAAAAGCTTTCTGACAAGAAAATAAGCGAGCCACTGATGTACAGAAAGGATGGCTCTATTTCACCACCTACCCCAGTCATGCTGTGGGTATGATGTTTTCTGTATAAGGTGATGACTTATGGATATCAAGGCTTTGTTTCCATCGATTCTCTTTAGGAAATGACTCTAGGAAATTTTCTTTGGACCACGGCATCATCATTGTCTGTTACCAAAATGTGTTGCCCTTTTTCTAACGTAACTTGGTCACTTCTGAATGACAGCACACTGAATATTCTTGTATCTCTGTGCTACAAACATTGTAACATCATTTCCTTGTCTTTAAGAGTAAATCTATAAATTCCCTTTGAAAAATGCTTTAAAAAAATCTTCCCAAAGTGGAATTAAGTATTTGTTTATATTGCTCTCAACAGATGATAATAATGTTTCAGGAAGTTCTAGATTTATCCCTATGAATATGCTTTAATTGAAATACGAACTCTGGAAAAAGTAAATGGGGCCTACAAATTTAACTTCAGTTTTGGAAAACAAATTCTGCAAGGGACAAAGAGAGAGGGTTAGCTTGTGAGTAGAAAGTAGAGTGCTTTCTAGATGCCATCTAGATGCAGCATAAAAACTTTGGTTCTTTATAAATGATCACTTAGTTAAATATTTGTAACTGTTTTGCCAGATTCCTCTGTTATATCAAGGGGCTTAGGTTACTAATATCTAGAGCTTGGGATTTAGCAAAAAATATTGATGTGAGCTATTCATTTTGCTTTTTTAATACTTTATATATAAAAGTTAATTTAAATAATTTCAAATACATATAATATATATTCTCCCTGTGTAAAATTAAGAAAATATAAGATTAAGGAAAATGTGGATAACCAACTTAAATTCCAGGCTCCTCCCCAGAGGTACCCATTATCAGTTGAGTTTGTGTCCTTTCTTCTCTTTTTTATAGATTTGTGTATGTGTGTGTATATATATTTATTACTACCATATATAAAATGCACTAAAATACTATATCTTACATATATGTATATATGTAAAATACTAAATACTTTCATATGTACGTAAAAGTATATAGTGTTTACATACATATATATAGGCACAAATCCAAAAACATTATAATAGCAATATAAGAATATACCTGTTACCAGAGAGAATGAGCTCTTTTTTTTTTTTTTTTTGGCTATTTTTCTTTCATCTTCCATGAATTACTTATACAAAATATTTCTTCCACTTTTTTCCATAGAGTTGTTTATCTTTTTTCTTATTGATCTGTGGAGCTTTGGTAGATTCTGAAAATTAATATTTTCTTATGATCTATGCTGCAAATATTCTTCTATTTTGATTTCACATTGTATGGTGTCTCTTGCTGTACTCAAATTTTAATAATAATGTCAATTTTTTCATAAGTTTTGTCTATGTGACTTATTTTAGAAGGGTTTCCCCAACTTAAAAATCAAATATACATTCATTATTTTGTCTTCTAATAGTTTTATAATTCACTTTTACATGAATTCCTTTAATATTAATACTGAATTCCCCGGGTTGTTAAGTTTACATACAGAAAAGTGGTTACTTTTGTATATTGATATTTTATCTAGGCACCTTGTTGAATAGGCTTATGAGTTCTGAAGGCTTGTCAGCTGGGCCTCTGGAACGTGTATGTGACAGTCACCTCCTGCAGGTTATCCAGTTTCATGGTTATTGCTGCTGTTGCCCTTGTTTCACTGACCTGACCTCTGGTGTGCTGGTAAATAGTGATGGCAATAATGGTACTCCTTTGTGTCCCTCTCTTCAGTGGGAAAGCTTCAAGTATCATTTTTTTATTATTATGTTCAATTAGTCATTATAGTACATTATTAGTTTTTTTAATTATTTTTTATTATTATGTTCTATTAGCCGGCATATAGTAGATCATTAGTTTTTGATGTGGTGTTCAACGATTCATTAGTTGTGTATAATACCCAGTGCCCATCACCACACATGCCGTCCCTAACACCCATCACCCACTCACTCCATCCCCCACCACCTCCCTTCTGCAACCCTCAGTTTGGTTCCCGGAGTCCTGAGTCTCTCATGGTTTGCCTCCCTTTCTGATATCTTCCCATTCAGTTTTCCCTCCCTTCCCCTGTGGTCCTCTGTGCTATTCCGTATGTTCCACATATTAGTTAAAGCATATAATTGTCTTTCTCTGCTTGACGTATTTACTTAGCATAATCCCCTCCAGTTCCATCCATGTTGATGCAAATGTTGGGTATTCATCCTTTCTGATGGCTGAGTAATATTCTATTGTATATATGAGCCACATCTTCTTTATTGATTCATCTGTTGAAGGGCGTCTCAGTTCCTTTCACACTTTGGCTATTATAGACATTACTGCTATGAACATTGGGGTGCATGTGCCCCTTCTTTTCACTACGTCTGTATCTTTGGGGTAAATACTTAGTAGTGCAATTGCTGGGTCGAAGGGTAGCTCTATTTTCAACTTCTTGAGGAACCTCCATACTATTTTCCAGAGTGGCTGTACAAGCTTGCATTCCCACCAACAGTGGAAGAGGGGTCCCCTTTCTCCACATCCTTGCCAACACTTGTTGTTTCCTGTCTTGTTAATTTTGCCATTCTAACTGGTGTAAGGTGGTATCTCATTGTGGTTTTGATTTGTAATTCCCTGTTCTGTTCATGTCTTCTGCCCATTTATTGACTGGATTATTTGTTTTTTTGGGTGTTGAGTTTGAGAAGTTTTTTTTTTTTTTGTAGATTTTTAGAGAGAATCTTCATCAAGATAATGGTAATAACATTTACAGTTCCTTCCCTGTTTGCTAAGGAATGATACTTAAGTTTTATTTAAAAGGTTTTTGTACCTTTGCCATTTCACTACTATATATTGCATTGACAAATTTTTGTGTTGTTGAATCACTGTTACATTTCTGGGAAAAACACTGTGTTCATGACATATTTTAATTTCAATGCGTTCTTTGCTATTTTTTAATAAATGCTTTATTTAAGAATTCTGCACCTGTATTTATAAGTTTTTTTTTCCTCTATGAACCTACATATGATTTTCTCTTTATCAAATTTTTAAATATTCCCCCTTTCTTATCTTTTGTTAAATCAATCAATGTTGTTTCTCTTTATTAATGGTTAAAAGTTATACATCTATTTCTCTTCTGCTAGTAACTTTAATTTTTAAACTACTTTATAATTAATTGTAATTATATTGTTTCAAACAAAGGCTGGCATTAAGCTGTGTATATATTACGGTTTCTCTAAAAGTCCAGATTTGTAGCATGCTTATGCTTTTATTCATCATCCTATTTGCCATCTTAATACCACCTGAACATTTTTAGTTACAAGCAGCTAATTTTAGAAAAAAATAATTACAGTCAACAGTTCTTTAGAATTTACAATAATTTTGACTAATTTAGTTTCTCATCAGTGCTCTCAGAATCCTTACTCTTCCTCTTGGATTCATATTTGTCTTCTTGCTGGAGAACATCCAACAGTAATTCAACCTCTATCTGTAAGTGATTTATTTTTTAATCATTCTATGAGCAAACCAAGCCTAGCTCTCTCAGACAATTGAACACTCAGATATAGAATTATAAATTCAAAGTTATTCGCATTAAAATGTGCTTTTTCATTATCTTCTTGCACATAGCTAATCTAGTAAATTTTGAAATGAATCTAATTTCAATTTGACCATTATTTCCTGGTAAGCAGTCTGTCCTAGTCTCCTTCTCTGGAAGGGTTTAGGGCTTTGTCATTGTCCTTGGTGTTCTAAATTTCATTAGGATAGGTTCCTCTAAATTCTGCTGAGTGTTTACAGGGGGTATGTGCTTTTACTCCGACTTCGCTAACTTTACTCTTTTACTCTGAAGAGGCAACTTTTTCCAATTCTAAGTTTTTTTATAATTCTTTCATTTAATATTACTTAATACCTCTCTCTTACTCTTTTCTGAATCTTCTATGAAGTCTGTTGAGGCATGAGATTACCTTACCTTTCCTACTTTTCATCTCTTTCTTTTGATCTGAATTCTGCAGGAATTCCTCAGTCATTTTTTTCGTGCATAAATTTACTCTCCAACTTCAGGGACCATTCTGCTCTACTTAGCTCATCTATTTTGCTATTAAGAGATTGACCAATTTTTATTACCCATGTAATGTAATTAATAAATGTATAAGTAGCAATATCCTCTTGCACCTCTTTATGCTAAAATATACTCTAAATGAAATCCTCTTCTCTTTGTATTAATAACTGCTTTTTTGGGTTTAAGTTCTTCTGTTTATCCCTGTTGTTGTCTCTCTTTCATGGTGATGAATTTCCCTGGATACTTGAATTTTTATTTTGTGTTCCTTTTTAAAGAGGAGATTCTCCATTAAAAAGTCTTCTGTAGCATTCATTTCATTGTTTTTCTTTGCAATATTGCAATCCTGCCTTTGCCCTACCAATGAATTTAATGCTAATTGAGAGAACAGCTAATAGAAAGATAAACTGTATTCTGGCAACTTTAGCCTTCTGGAGAATTGGGATGCACTTTAAGCCTTTAAATGAAATAATCAGGTTGAATATTTACTTTGCCTGGAACACAAAAACAATTTCTTAGAGAACTTTGGGTAGAATATTATCACCACTAGATTCTAGTACAAAACTAACAGCGCAAAAATAATCTTTCTATAAAAACAAAAATCATGGTGGGGATGTTTTGCTTCAGAATGATGAGTTTTATCTCAAGAGGTTGTTTTCTTTAAGCCAGTCCATGGAAAGGGGTTTGGTAGAAAAGACATAGCCCATGGCATTCAGAATCTCAGCTCCTAGCAGAGTCACGCATAGAAAATCAATTTCAATGTAAATTATTCTAAAATCAAATGAAATTTAACCTCGCAAGAAACACTAGATCAATCCACTTAACCTCTGTGAACTCCCAGTGACTTATTTAGAAACTGAGATTGATCATAGCAGCATACACATCACGGGGTTTTGTGAGGAATAAGTGGGTAAATATATTTGATTTTATTTTTTATTAACTCTAAAATCTTCTAAAAAGTAATTTGCCACATATTCAGGCCCTCACTATATAACAGATTATGAATGTTATTAATTATTATTAAATGAAATTATAATTTATAAAGTGAAATTTGGAATTGGTTTTTGCTTTTGTACATAATCATATCTTTTTATATGATCCCTATTTTTTTAATAATTTTTATTTTGTTATATTAGTCACCATACAGTACATCCCCAGTTTATCCGATCCCTATTTTGTATAGTGAAAGACAGTTAAATAATCTTCCCTTGATATCCTTAACATCCCAATCTGAAGGTTCAGTTATGAATCATGTGTCCCCATCATGGTTAAATATAAGAATCTCTTGGATTGCCTGTTGCATGAATAGCAATTTTTAGAACGTCATCTGGAGATTCAGATTCAGGAGGGGTCCAGACTAAGATATTTTCAAAAAGAATCCAAATCTTTCATCAGGAATATTTGGAAAACACTGGCTTAGAGTGATGAGCTGTAATGGTTTTCCAGCAAGAGTCACAAATTCATTAGGACACAAAAGGTAAAAATTTACAATCCAATAATAAACTGTCCACCATTTGTCTAAAGTCACCTGTATGCTCTCATTCCAATGAAAGATAAGTTACAGTGCTTAGAGCGAACCATTTTTGGGTCTTCTAGGCTGTGTTCCACTTACAATATCCCACACAGATGAGACAAAATCCTATTTCCTGAGACTTCCAAATAAGAAATATTTCCTCCTTTGTGATGATCCATTCTAATATTTTCTCAACTGCCCAAAAGTTCTTTTATACATCTGCTTATATACTTCATGCATGTAACTTCACTGTTAGTTTTATGCAAAGAGTGTTATATTCAATCTTAACTCACACAACGTCCGTGAAAATTTTAAACCACTCTTCACCATCCAGAAGCCCACTTTTTGCTAAGAGGACCAAAAAGTTCAAAGAAAGGAAAAGAAAAGAACCTTGTAACCTGCATCCACCTAAACATCTCTGCGGGATGTGCTCTCCGTAACACATGTATGGGGGCAGGAAGGGTATGTTTCCCAAGTGACAAATGATTAGCTTGAATGTACCATGCTCAGACTTTTAAGAAAACAGAATGGCCAGGAAGGTCTAGAAAAATCATGCAGCTGCTTCCAGGATGTTTTTATTTATAATTTTATGGGCTGTGAACTGTGCCAAAAAATGTCAGTGGAAGGTACTCGTTCGTCTGCATGATTGTTTTAAAGTCCTGTCTGCAGAAGCGATCACTAATAAATATGCAGAACATTTTTAAGGTTCAACAGCTTCCAGATAGGCCAGTAACAAACAACCTCGACTGCATTTGCTCTCAAGGCCCTATTTAGAGGGCTAGAGCCAATAACACGGTGCCAATCTTGCTGGCACAGGAGAAAAACTGCCTTGATTGTGTTCTTGTCTGCTAAAAAGCCTAGGCAGTGGTATTCAGCTCCGTTCTCAATAGCAGCCTCTTCAACAGCTTGGAGTGAACAAGCCATTCTAAGAATGCCTGTTTAAATCTTAGACTGATGAGAAGAGGAAAGTAGACTGATTTGCTATTACAACGTGCAGAATGGAAGGCAACATTAAAATTTAAAATATTCATGGGTATGCCCACATGACATTTCATTGTGTGATTTTGGTGACTGCACTTTTAGGTCTGTATTTTAGTTGGAGATCTTTTATCCAGTTAGATATGTAAACTCACCATCCACGCACCGAAATATCCACGATTGTGTCAGTATAGCTCGTTTTTTAAAACTGTTTTGTAATATGACATATCATACACATAATGAATAGTGCAAAAATATTAAAGTACAGCTCAATCAATGATCACAAAGCCAACTGCTATGTAACTATCACTAGGTCAACTAAGAGCCTTGCAAACAAACCCTGCAGAAGCCCCCGTCCTGTCCACTCCCAAACACTGTCCTTTCCCATTTCCTCAAGGAAACCATTCTCCTGCCTTCTACCACTGCAGCTTAGTTTTGACTATTTTGTAAAATTTTATATCAATTAAATTACACCGTATATACACTTTCGTATCTGACTTCCCCACCCCCATTATTATAATTGTGACATTCATCCATGTTGTTGGGCGTGATGGCAGGTCTTTTATTTCCATTCAGTGGAGTATTTCATTGTATAACTAGAACACATTTATTTATCTACAATACTGCTTGGTGGACATTTTTTTTCCAGTTTAGGACTATAATAAATAATGAGGCTATGAATATTCATTTACATTGCTGTTGGTGCACACACACACACACACACACACACACACACACACACGTTTTTCTGCTGAGTAAACCGAGGAGTGAAATTGCTCGATCATAAGATATGCAAAGATCAGCTTTAAGAGATAATGCTAAGTATTTTTCTAAAGTGGTCACACCAATTTCTAGCCCTAGCAGAAGGTAGAAGGATTCCTATTTCTCCACACTCTCAGCAAACCCTGGTAAGGTTGTCTTTTTAAATTTCAGTCATTCTGATGAGTGTGTAGTGCTATGTAACTTGCTTTTCCCTCATCACCAATGAGGCTGAGTTCCTGTTTATTTGTTCATTTAGTCATTTGGAATTGTGTGTGTGTGTGACCTCCCATTCAAATCTTTTGCCTATTGTTATATTGGGTTGTCTTTTTCTTGTTGATTTGGAGATTTTTTTTTTAAAGCTTGCTATGCCTTCTTTGTTAGCTATATATATTTAAGGTATATTCTTTCACTTTGTGGCTTACTTCTTCACTTTCTTAATGGTGTCTTTTGACTAACATGTTCTTAATGTTAATATAATCCAGTTTATTCCTCTTCCCTTAATGGTTAGTGGTGTCAGTGTCTTCTTTTAAAAATACCTTTCCCTACCCCTGGGTCATGAATTATTCTCCTATATTAATTTCTAGAAACTTTACTGATTTGCCTCTCAATTTATGTATCATGTGAGGTGGGTTATTTTTTCTTTTCTCTTTCTTTTTCTCTTTCTCTCTCTTTTTCTTTCTTTTTCTCTTTCTTTCTTTCTTTCTTTCTTTCTTTCTTGCTTTCTTTTCTGACAAACAATTCATTTGAACCAGCACCATCTATTAAAAAGATGGTTCATTCTTCATTGCATTGTGCAGTGCCCCTTTCTCTTATATCAAGTGTCCTTCCAAACATAATTCCAATTCTGGGCTCTCAATTTTCTTCTGCATGTCCATTTGCTTATCCTTGTGCCAACGCCAGGCTTTCTTATTAGTATAGTTTATAATACATCTTAACATCTGGTAGAGCAAGTCTTGCCACTTGCTTTCATCAAGAGTCTCGGGCTTATACTAGCACTTGGTATTCCCATGTAACGTGTATGATCGGTTTGTCATTTCTAAAGAAATCTGCTGAGTTCCACTGAGACTGAACTAGAATTACAAGCCATTGGTACAAAATAAACAAATTTAAAATATTGAGACTAAAGATATATGGACATGGTCTATTCCTCTGCTTACCTGTTTCTTTAATTTCTTGCAATACTTTTTATTGCAGAGCTCTGTAGTTCAGTATGTAATGACCTTGTCCATTTTAAAAATTATTCCTATTTTTTTAGATGTTATTGTAAGTGGTAACTATTGTACTGTCTTGTTTTCTACATGTATGTTACTTGTATATTAATACCCTGATGTTTTTCTCTTAAACTTACATCTGGCAACTTTGCTATATGTATTAATATATTCTAGTTATTTATCTTATGGATTTTCTATATAAATAATCATATTTGGAAATAAGGAAAGTTTTATTTTTTCCTATATATTTTATCTGTTTTTATATTTTTTGCTTTATTTCACTAACAAAGACCTTCAGTATGATAACAGACATCTTTGTACTCTTATTGTTCTGATGGGATAATTTTTCAAAATTTTACCATGAAGTTCATAATCACCTTAGGATTTTTAAAATATATCTTATAAATGAATGTACTTTAATCAAGTGCTTTTTTAGAATCTATTGAGATGATTATTAAATTATTTACTATTTTGTTAGTATAGTAAATTATATCAGTTGCTTTTTCACTAACGTATTTTTAACAGCTTTACTGGATATAATGTGAGTACCACAAAATTCATTCATTATAAGCATGCAGTTCAATGGTCTTTAGCACCATCATGGAATTGTGCTACCACTGACATAATTTTAAATATTTTTATCACCCCAGAAAGAAATCTCATACCTATCGTATTCACTCCCTACCCTTCTTACCTGCCTAGCCCTGGACAACCACTAATCTACTTTCTGTCTATAGTTTCCTACTCTGGAAATTTCATATAAATGGAATCATGCAATATGTGGGTTTTTTGTGTGACTGCCTTCTTTAACATAGCAAAATATTTTTGATGCTCATTCACACTATAGCACATATCCATACTTTCTTTTCTGTTACTACATGCTGCTTCATTTTGTGGATGCATACTACATTTTGTTGATAAATTTGTTTGCTAATGAGCATTTCAGTCACCTTCATTTTTTGGCTGGGGGCATCAGAAACTGATTCATGTTGGAAAGCTCTGTTGTACAGGAATATTATTTAACATCCACATAGTATTAATCCAACACATTAAACAATTTTCTCATTGTATTGCTTAATCTGAATATAACTGATTTTATTTCCACCATATTTTTCTGAGTGTTCTGGGTTTTCTTTTCTTTGCTTTTCCTTTTCCATTTTTCCTGCTTTCTATTGGACTGACCAAGTTTTCTTGCTCTTTCCTTTCCTATACTCCTTTCCTATAACTGATCCGGGAGTTCTGTATTATATTCCTGTATGTGTGTGCAGTGTTACCTTTAAATTTATAAGCCATATATTCAAGTTTTTCCAATAAATTCTACAACATTTCTATCTTCCAACCCTGACAACATTCTCAGCATGTTTAATCATCCAATAACAGATACATCTTCTTACTTTATTTAATTTATTCTCTTTTTAAAAACATTCAAAAATAATTACTTTCTCTATTTCACTATCAGACCATGCCTCCTTCCTACAGAAGTCAAGGACTTATATATATATATATATATATATATATCATATATATAATTTATAATTCATATATATATATTTTGCTTTTTACATAAAGGCAATATTCTTGATTTTTTTTTAAATAAATGTGTGAAATAGCTGTTGCCTCCACGTGTGTGCTCCTTCAGGAGAACTATGTAGCAGTCATGAAACCCAGTAGAAAACAAATGTTCAATGTTGAGCAGAATTTTTTACCATTATCAAAATCTGAGCACATGGAAGCTCAGAGAGAAATGTCTCATTAGATATTTGAAGGCATGCAGTAATAATGGTTGCCTGTAGGACTTACTTGGTACCAGGCACTGTTTTACTGCTGTAAGAAACACATACAGATACAATGTAACCTCCCAACAGCACTATGAAATAGGTACTATTATTATATTATTATTATTTCATTTTATAGATGAGGAAACTAGCACAGAAAACTAAGTAAATTACCAACAATCACCTAGTTTGTAAGTGTCACAGCTTGAAATTGAACCTAAGCACCGTGTCTCCAAAATCCATGCTCTTTAAGTACTATCTGGTACATTACTGAAGGAATAATCCACAAAAGTCAGGGTCTCTGTAACCATTAGCAGTACTTGTTTGAAATAGGAATCTATTAATGAGTGTTAGTATTTTTCACAGAGGGAGAGAGAGAATCTCAGCAGACTTGCTGAGCGTGGAGCCAGAGGTGGGGCTCGATCTCATCATCCTGAGCCAAAATCAAGAGGTGGATGTTTAAGTGACTGAGCCACCCAGGTGCCCCTTTAGGAAGCATTTCAATGTTAATTATTTACTTTGGGGGAGGTGTCCCAATCTCTTTATTGTTAGGGTACCCTCCCAATAGCCCTCCCCTCTCCAAACCTATAGAAAAACCCCAAACCTGGGAATGTCCTGGGAGGGGAGGTAGAGGGTAGGGAAAACCTCTGTGCTCTGCCCTCTGGCCTGGGCAGTGCCAACAGGGAGGGCGCATGGGGAAGGGAGGCCGGTAACTCCACCTGCAGAGGATCTGGGACTAGCTGGCCTGTGTAGGGGAGAAGGTGCCTGCTGCCAGAAGCATTTTAAAACCTAGGTATGGATCCTTTGCATTGCTTTTAGAAATTCCTTTGTTTGGACTTTCAAACACTGAATTCAAATTTAATGTTAAATTTAATATTATTTTTAGAAATTCCATTTTTTAGACCTTTAAATGTTACATTATCTAATACCTTCATAATCAAGAAGACATAACAATAAATGCCCTTAAATTGGTAAGCTTAACTGTGACAAATGGTACTACTAATAAAACTCCTGATCTATGTCTGTCTAGTATTGCTCAAGGTTCATGCACACACCACTGCAAAATTTTACCTAAATATTTCCAGACATAGGTAATGATCCCTTCTGAAGAGGCATAAGCACTATTTCCAGTCAAACACTCACATGCACCATACTGAAGAAATGGGTCTGTGTTGTAAGTTAGCCAAGCAAGTAGCAGTGCTAAGCAGGAGACCCAAGTACTCAAATAGCCCTGAGGTTAGTCTGACAACCTCACTCTTGCCAAGCTTAATATTCAATTCAACTCAGACTCAGCTATGGTTTGGAGAGCAACAACTTCATGATGTCCCCAAATTCTCTCCATTCCCCAGGGTCCATTCAGCTCTCTGGTGTTAATCGGTCCTATAATTTCAGGTCCATGGAGGCCCAGGGAGATTACATACTCTCAAAGAAGATAGGAATTCCAAGAAAACGCAAACTTGAGCTCCCCTAAGTAAAATGACAGTAAGGGGGAAAGGGGAGAAGGTTTAGTAGTGTGGCACTATCTTTATCTGAAAGGTTGTGATTCCATCTGTGTATACACCTTTCTATTCCCCAGCCTTCCAATTTAAAACAAATAGCACCATTTCTAGCCAATGTGCTTCAAGAAAAACTAATGCAATGATTGTAAAATAATTTGCAAAAATATATATAGCTCTAAAATATTCAATGACATTTATTTCCTTTTTTGCAGAATAATAAGTCCCTATTGTACACATAATAGGATATCTCAGATAAATTTTGTTGCGTATTTGGCACAATTTTGAATATTCATATTGCCTAATAAGCCATTTATCAGAGCTTTCACAAAAACACTTTTTAATCTTCTACAGAACAACATAAATCTCAGGTCTTTCATATGAATTCACTGAAGTTGTATTCAAATAGAGTAATTATCCTTAAGTGTATATGCTTAAAATATGTATGGGATATTTATGTATTAAAGCTGGTAGGTTCTGATTGCCTTTATCTTGATGGTGAGTTATGAGTCCTCTACATTTAAGAGGAAATGTATTTTCAAGCCCCAAAGCTAGAAATCTTTTTAAAACATATTGAAAATGAAGTCATATTTCCCTGGTCTATTTCAGTATACAGTACTTTGTAAAATAAATACTCCAAAGTGGTTTGACTTCATAGCAGTAATTGCTTAAAAACTGCCCCAAGGTTAGGCCTGGCTTTGCAGATTTTGTCTGGTGGCCAATTATTATGGTTCTGTTAATGCTCTAAAACACTGTCTATAAAGGAAATGCCAACTTCTCTGTAGTCCATATGAATGAAATATTGCAAATTAAAGTATGCAGCTGATGTGCAACTTCTCCTATGAAATATAATGATTGCTATTTGCCAATATATTTTTAAAAAATATATGACCAACAAGAATTGGTGTGAATGTTTAGGGACTATAACTAAAACTATTGTTGAATTCCTTATAATCCCAATCTTTTATCATATTGTTGCATTTGGTGACTAGTTCATTGTGAGTAACTACATCAGAAAGTAAGACAGCCTTCTCTAACTTGATGGCATACCAGTCACTATAATTATTTAATAAGGACTTGTACACACTTACTTACTCTGTGATTCTTTTTTTTTTAAGATTTTATTTATTCATTTGACAGAGATAGAGACAGCGAGAGAGGGAACACAAGCAGGGGGAGTGGGAGAGGAAGAAGCAGGCTCCTGATGTGGGGCTCGATCCCAGAACTCCAGGATCACTCCCTGAGCCGAAGGCAGACACTTAACGACTGAGCCACCCAGGCGCCCCTACTCTGTGATTCTTGACAGACATTTTAAACTACAATTTATAAAGGGAAGTAGAATTTGAAACAGATAATTTCATCCAGTGAAAAAAAGCAGGAGTGTCAAGAGCACATTATCAGAAGCCTACTCACCCACCTCACATTCTGAACAGAGCATGTGTTACTGCCTGCCCCAGCAAGCCTGTCCATGGAGTCAATGGCAAAAGAAATAGGAAGATTATTGAGGAACAATGTCCTATGCAACATTAGCTTATCTCTTCTGCTATCCGTATTCTGTCTGCTCTAAGAGTGACAAGATTAAACCAGATATGTATTTAGAAAGCATCCAAGAAATACCAGTAAGTCAGAGGAGCTCTTTCATTTATACTATGTTGTAATCAAAATGCATAGAATTTTTAAATTCTGGGGTTATATCATATAGTATCACATGCGCTACAAACTATCACATGCATGAAGAGACAGCATTAACCTGTATCTTTAACTCTTCTCTGGAAACGTCCTTTCTATATAGAAGAAGTACTTGAAATCAAATGATCATTTCTTACTCTCCCCAAAGATGTCAATCAAGAAGTTAGTCATCATCAAATATATTCTAGTCATTGTGGAGGTTTAAAAAAAAAAGAGCAAAAGATGTTATCCTACCACTGAAGAATCATATCTCATTGGTTTTTAAAAGACAACTAGAAGTAAAACATAATTACAGTCTAGACACTACAGTTTTGGGACACATTAGAATGTTTTCAAACTATACTCAGTATGGGAATTTAGCAAGGAATGGAAGAGTCGGTCTCCAACTGCCTTTGAAGAAAGAATACGTGTTCGATTGGTGGAGAAGCAAGAAGATATTTTATGTGGAAGGGAGACTGGAAAACAGTACAAAATGGGGACAAGCATGTGGGAGACAGAGGTTAACCAATATAATTGAAGCGGCTTCATCAGTAAGACGTTTATGATACTGTCTAGTTAATGGGGAGTGTCAAATGTCACATGAGAATCTGTAGGGACAAACAAACCACCAAAAGGACTGAAGTAGGAAAATGACAAACCGTAGGTTTTGTCTTAGAAGCTTAATCTGAAAGCATGGGTAAAATAGAGCACTAAGAAACTAAAGATTTCACTGGCCACTTTAAGTGTATAGAACATACTGGAAGAGTGCAAGCTCTAGAGTGAGTGTGCCTGGGCTGGACTCGCAGCAACTCTATGGACCAGCCATGTTACCTGGGAGAAATTTCTGAAGTTCCTGTGCTACAGTTTTCTCATCTAAAATGTTGGCATAATATGGGGCGCCTGGGTGGCTCAGTCAGTTAATCATTTGCCTTTGGCTCAGGTCATGATCCCAGGGTCCCGGGATCGAGCTCCACATCAGGTTCCCTGCTCGACGGGGAGGCTGCTTCTCCCTGTTTCTCTGCCTGCTGCTCTGCCTGCCTGTATTCCCTCTCTCTCTCTCTCTCAAATAAATAAATACATAAAATCTTTAAAAAAATAAAAAATAAAATGTTCACATAATAAAGTACCTAGCTTATTGGGTTATTATGAAAATTAAACAGATTAATATAGGTTAAGAGTTTGAAATCGAAAATAGACTCACATAAATATAGTCAACTGATTTTTGACAAAGGAGCATAGACAAGGAACTGTAGCAAAGATTATTTTTTCAGCAAATGCTGTTGGAACAACTGGATATCCACATTTAAAAAAAAAATGAATCTAGATACCAGACTCTACAGTCTTCACAAAGACTAGCTCAAAATACATCACAGACCCAACTGCAAAATGCAAAACTATAAAACTCCTATAACAGAACATAGGAAAAAATCTAAGTGACCAAGGGTACAGTGGTTTCGACATTTTAGGGGGAACACCAAAGGCACAATTCATGTAAGAAATAATTGATTAGCTAGACTTAATTTAAAAATATATATGTGTGTATATATATATATGTTTGTGTGTGTGTGTATACACACACACACACACACACACTCTCAATAGACAATGTAAGAGAATGAGAAGATAAGCCACAGACTGGAAGAAAATATTTGCAAAAGACACATCTGATAGGGGCACCCGGGTGGCTCAGCTGGTTAACCATCTGACTTTAGCTCAGGTCATGATCTCAGGGTCCTGGAACCCTGATCTCTGGCTCCCTGCTCAGCAGTCTGCTTATCCCTCTCTCTCTCCCTCTGCCATACCCCGCACTTGTGCACGCTCATTCTCTCTCTCTCTCTCTTTCTCAAATAAATCTTTAAAAAAGACATCTTATAAAAGATTGCCATCTAAAATATACAGGGAATGCTTAAAACGCAACAATAAGAAAACAAACAACCTGATAAAAATGGGCCAAAGATCTTAACCAGACACCTTACCAAAGGAGGTGGTATATACAGAAAAGATAAAAATGGCAAAAAAAAAAAAAAGAAAGAAAACAACAAAACAGATGAAATGATACTCCACACATACTCCATATATCATCCAAGAAGGGAAAATCAAAAAAATGACAACACTACACACATATTAAAATGGCCATAATATGGAAGACTTTCAATACTGAATACCGGTGAGGGTGTGGAGCAACAGGAACTCTCATCCATTGTTGATAGGAATACAAAATGGTATTGCCACTTTGGAAGACAGCTTGACAGTTTCTTAGAAAACGAAATATCCTTCTCTCTTATGATCCAGCAACTGCACTCCTTGACATATACCTGAAGTTCATATACCTTGACATATACAAAAAGTTGCACCCAGATGTGTCTAGTACCTTTGTATTATAAATGCCAAGATGTTCTTCACTAAATAAAATGAAAAAATAAATGGTGGCACGTCTAGACAATAAAATATTATTTGTTGCTGAAAATAAATGAAATGTGAAGCCATGAAAAGACATGGAGGAAATTTAAATTCATATTACAAGTGGAAGTTAAAAAACTTGGAGTGGTTATGGCACATCATAAACATTCAAAAAAATCACTATTATTATTTTTTATTATTATTTATTACATGTACATGTTGCATATTCACACACAATTTTTACATTAATTCCCTCATTTTGTAAAAATTATCTTGAGCACGAAGGACTGAGAATTTTTCAAAACTGTATTCACAGCAGTTAGCAAAGTGGTCATAGAACAGGTGTGCAATAAATACTTCTTGAGGGAAAAAATCAATATAGAAAGGGAGAAATAGGCTAATATTGAATATTGATTGTTTAGCTATCAGGAGAAAAATTCATGAGGGTAATGAGATTGCACCAATTCTCTTTGAACTCTATTTCAGAACTTAGAGAAATTCACTGAACCAATGCCCATAACATGTTCCAAGGAAATATATGAGAAATTCCTGAAATCATGAACCTGAGCAAGCTGACAGCTTAATCATGCTAGGTCTCCCCAAACAGATACTGACTCACACAGGAAATTTAAGAGGAATCAGGGAAGCTGAAGAGATAAACTGGAAAGAGGATTCTTTAGAGGAATAGAGTCTTCGGTCTCTTAAAAAAAAAAAAAGCAGAGATACAGAGATTTGTATGTGAGGAGATGAATAATGGGGACAGTTACTTAGAGAAGAGAAGAGAGGCTTTACCTACCCTCTCCACAAAGGTGAGAAGGGTGTGTGTATAACCAATGTATTTCAGAACAAATGTGAGCAAATAGCATACAGCTACGAGTGCATCTAGATTAACAATCTACCAACAGGTCATACAAATGTGGAAAGCAGACCTCTTGGGTCAAAACAATGAGGATATAAGAATCAACAGCAATAGTGCAGATGAGATGGAACCCACCTCTGAAATGGTCCTTATACCCATGACCTTACTGTCAAACCTCCAATTGCTGCAACACAGTGAAAGCAATTCAAAATATAAGGAGTTTGGTAGCATGGCTGAGATGGTGAGTCACCTTGATATGCTGCTGACTTAAATTTGGTAGATATTATTTTCTTTCAATTCAACTTCTTGGCATAACTTATGCTCAGAGTTCTTGCAAGATGTGGTGCATGGAAACAAAAGGATGACAAATGATCCAGTATAATGTAACTTTGCAATAAAATCACAACCTAAAAGTAATTCCCTAGAATTTTTAATATAGGACCTCTCTGGCAGTGTTGATCAGCCCAGAGATTACCTATGTATACAAAGTGACAGATGTGTAATGAAACTATGGTGGAAAGATATATCTGGGCCAGCAATCTTGATAATTCTATAGATGCTATAAATTATGACTTCATGAGCACTTTGTTTGCAGTTGGTACCCTATAGAGAGGCTTTGGTGGTGATAGTGTGGTTCAGAAGGGGAGAAGTTGAACATATCCTTATTAAAATACTCCACTGTCATTTCTTCTATGGGGCTTTCCCAAACACTCCTGTGGAATTTAGGTGCCCAGCACTCACTTTTATCACAGAACTTGTCTGTGCATTAATTTATATAGTTTCTTTATTTTTTACATGTTTATTTTCTTTTTCACCTAATGGATGTAAAGCCATGAGACAGAGGAAAATAACTGTTTGAGAAGTAATGCAGCAAAATGATTAAGAGCATAGAATTAAAGGCTCTTTTCTAATGCTGAGAACAGCAAATGAATGGATAAATATTCAAACACACAAATACACATATACACTCTACACATCCTACTTGCTACTAAAATGTGAAATATTCATAATCATGTGTTCCCTTTTAAATAATTAAAACTATTCAAAGTACCTGTATATGTCAAATATATACATGCAACAGAAAGTGCTATCATGAAGTCCAGCACTGCATTTTGGCAACATGGGGACCCATGCTTCAACCAAATTCAAAGTTTCCCAACCTGTAGTCCTCAGAGTTACTGCAAAGCATGTTCAAGTCCATAGTGCACTAAATATAGTTGACTGACTAAATTCTGCTTGTATTTATTTGACTGTTTTTTAGATATATGTAGTTGTAATTAATGAAACACAAATTCATTTAAAATTATTGTTGAATTCAATGAAGTTGTCATTGTTCTGTTAGTTCCTCATTATTTTGTAGTTCCTTGTTTTGTAGTTCCTTCCTTGTTTTGTAGTTCCTTAGCAACTGATTTAAAAAAAAAAAAACTAGTGTCTTTTGGGATTCTGAAAAGTTTGACATTTAAAAGGGAATTTTATACTTGGAAAGGTTGAGAATCGGAGGTCTAGGTCATGCTGCATCACTAAAATGCCAACTTGGTCTCTCCAAGCTCCTGGGCAAGCAGCAAAGGGCACTTGAGTCAAGAATATACAAAGACTAGAAGTGCTCCTGCTAAAGCCTTCGCTTCTAAAGGGCTCTGGGCATCGTTGCCTGAGTTTATCTACATTTGTGAATTGTGTTTCAGCAAAAAGGTCAGGCCTTTGGTCAGAAATAGCTTAAATCGTTAGGGAAAAAGTCTGCCTTTCTTTTTTAATATAGATAAATTGAGATTGAGAGAAGGTAGTTTACCATAAAACTTTTACTGTTAAAATGTTTCAAAATTTCCATAGCGTCTTTCTAAATATTTACTTTCATTAAGAGGCTCCTCGAGTAAGTGTAAAATATTAGCAAATTCACCCACTAATCATCCACTGTCACTACAGCCACATTCCAATATCCACGCAACAAATACAGAAACTTGTAATCTGCAAGAGATACTGGAGGTGAAATGGTGAACACAGGAACATATTAAAGTGTGGAACTCCTGTATCAAGTGGAAGGCTCTGCTGTCCTACTCTTCTCGAGTTTTCTGGAAATTTCCAAATAAAGAATACTACTATCCAGAAGACGTAACAAAGCTCTGTGTTATCCTCTTTTTATCTATAAGCACAATAATAAAAGACAATGTAGCGGGTTATCTGCACCATGATCTGTGGTGGAACAGTGTAGGCAGAACCCGTGTTGTGAGTTTATGAAATTGCATTTAATTTTTCTCCTTCTGAAAATAGAAGAAGACCACATTTCCAAATTGCCCTTGCCATTGGGTCAGGGCCGTGTGATTAGTCTGCCTAGTGGGAATGTGAACAGAATTGATCAGTGTAAACTGTAGTCTGAAGGCTGGGTAAATGTCCCCTGCCGACTCTCTTCTCCTGAAACCATTTAAGACCTGCTGCCATATTAAGTCACTGTTATCTCATGTCCCAATTTGTTACACAGTGTATACTTACCTGACCTAACTAGTACACAGTGTGTTCTAAGCAAGTTACTTTTCCAGATAAACTGAAAATGAGTCATTAGAAGTGCACTGGCTTTGGAGTTTGATAAACCTGTTTTTAGAAACCAAGCTCATATCTTGTGACTGAGATCTTTGGAAAGTTACATGACTTTTGAGTCTCAGTATGTTTTTTTCTATAAAATGTATAGCATATCACATACTATGCTGGATTACTACACAAATTATCTTACGTAATAAATAAATGTGTGTGTGTGTGTGTGTGTATGCGTGTGCACGCGTGCCCGCACCTTTACACTCATCCAGGTAAATAAAACAGCTCAGTGAATTTGTATTTCTAACTTATATTTATAATGAATATAATTTAACCAGAAATGGATTAAATGCTTAGAATTTAGTTTTAAGAAAAAAAGGAACCTGAAAAAAAATACCTAATCCCTTATTTTACAGATGGGCAAAGTGAGGTAGAGAGAAGTAAGTGGCATTGCCTATAATGACATGCTCTTCTTTCCATCATGCTGTGTGCTGCTGAATTAGATAAAATTAAAAAGCGTTTAAAAATGTAGTAAACTACCGTCCTTTGTGTTACAAACCATAGCATCAAAATGTGGAATATAAAGAGTTATTCATCTGCAAATTTTATATTGAAATAACTCCTCAGTCTTGCCCAACCACACTGAAACTAGAGGCACAGATGTGTCAAGCAGCATCAACAATGGTGACAATAAAGCAGCGTTCTTTCATAGATGCAAAGCCAACTGGCTGGCGTGTCACTTGACTACAACTGTGGCTTCATTCGTGAACACTCAAGTAAATGAAGGTGTGTGACGAATGCAGCATGGAGGTCAGGAGTATCAGGGCAGAGAGGCTCTGCTCTGAATTCCAGTTCCACCACTTCCAATTCCAGGGCATGAGGCAGTTTCACTCCTTGTTAGCTTTACAGCCCTCACTCTCCGTTTCCTCCCCTAGGACACTCGGTATTTGATCCCTAGAATTTTTCTGAGTAAAGAGTTAATGTTTGTAAAGTCATTTAGCACAGTGTCTGACAACTAGTAAGCATCCACTAACGATAATTATCATGATGTGCACAAAACCCATTTCACTAAGTATAATCATACAATGGATATATCTGGGTATAAATATTCATACCCACATATATATTATGAATGAAACATGTTACAGCTGTTAAATAATTTATTTTTGTACCTCGTTGGAAACGTTGCTGTAATTGAGTTACCACATAGAATTTCACAGTTGCAAAACATGAATGAGAGCAGATACTATATAATACAGATTTAAAGATTAAAATTTGTATAGACTAAATTTTCAAAATATTTACAACTTTAACATAGCCTCTTGAAGCAACACATTCATTGGCATATGTTCTTCTTTGCCTTCTTAAATAAAATATAGCCAATTTTCACATTTTTTAATTACTTACAATTATCATCACAACATCCATCAACCCTACATGCCATAGCTGCTGCTGGTATGGGATACAGAGAGTAAGGAGTATAGATCCAGACACATACTCAGATACTCGCTTTCTCTATAAAGGAGATGATTAGCTTGTTTTTTGGTCGTTTGCATTCTTCCTATGAAATTGAAGCAAGTAATGCTGAGCCGTCTATCCTTCAGGGCTGTAGAACACTGCTAACTTTTTGAAGAATAAATTAATAAATTAAAGACTGAAGTAATCAGCCCCGAACTGTTTTACTTGCCCTCCAGAAAATTACCTCCTTTGCTTCTGCTTCCAGGATCTTTTGAATTGTCAGCACCATTCAAAACATTTCTTATGATTTCACCATGGATGTCATTTCTTATCATCTCTATTGCTTCTCACACTGCCTCCTCCACACCTGAACCAAATGAACAAACTCGACTGTATAATTTTGAATTAGGGTCTGGAATAACTCTCAGCCCTGTAACAGGTGTGAGTTCCAAAATGCTACTGAGCTTATTTCTTTCTCCACCCCAACCTTCAAAGTCCTTTCCATGGGAATGGGGGAACGGTCTCAAGCCCTGACTTACACCCCAGTTTTCTGATTAGGACTGTATCTAGCAGGGCGCCTGGGTGGCTCAGTCATTAAGCGTCTGCCTTCAGCTAAGGTCATGATCCCAGGGTCCTGGGATTGAGCCCCGCATCGGGCTCCCTGCTCGGAGGGAAGCCTGCTTCTCCCTCTCACACTCCTCTTGCTTGTGTTCCCTCTCTCGCTGTCTCTGTCAAATAAATAAATTTTAAAAATATTTTTTAAAGAAAGGACTGGATCTGGCTCTTTGGCCTGAACAATCACAACATCATTTTAAAACAAGCCCATTTCCCCTAGAAGTTGGACCCTCTGTCCCTTCTGCCAACAGCTGGCTAGAATCCCGCTTTAACCCAGATGGACTCCCCCACTCCGGAAGCCACATGATTCCCGTCCACATGTCTCCGAGTAGCACTTCTGTGGGGAAACTCGGGCCACAGGCCCGCACCACCTGATCTGAATCTCAGGATAGCAATTCAAGCCCAGATGGAGAAAAAATTTACTGCATCCCCTTGGATCCTGTGTTAGATTCCTGCCACCATCCTTGTAGGAGAACCCTGTAGCTGGGCAGGTTTCCCTAGTCCTGGCACTGCCTGTTCCTGTCACATTTTTCTCCTGCTGCAGGCCAAACAACTGAAGACTAATCATGTCACATGATCTGCCCTACTAAGTTTATTACAATAAATGCTCTCTTCTTTCTCTCTGGCATCTTTCATTGATACAATGTCAGCAAAAAGCACTTCAGATGTACCCAGCATTAGTTTAGGATACTTTGGGCTTCTTTCTTTTTTTTTTTATTTTAATGTTTTTTTTATTATATTACGTTAGTCACCATACAGTACATCCCAGGTTTCTGATGTGAAGTTCAATGATACATTAGTTGCATATAACACCCAGTGCACCATGCAATACATGCCCTCCTTACTACCCATCACCAGTCTATCCCATTCCCCCACCCCCTCCCCTCTGAAGCCCTCAGTTTGTTTCTCAGAGTCCATAGTCTCTCATGCTTCATTCCCCCTTCTGATTACCCCCCCTTTCTTTATCCCTTTCTTCCCCTACCGATCTTCCTAGTTCTTATGTTCCATAGATGAGAGAAATCATATGATAATTGTCTTTCTCTGCTTGACTTATTTCACTTAGCATTATCTCCTCCAGTGCCGTCCATGTTGCAGCAAATGTTGAGAATTCGTTCTTTCTGATAGCTGAGTAATATTCCATTGTATATATGGACCACAGCTTCTTAATCCAGTCATCTGTTGAAGGGCATCTCGGCTCCTTCCATGATTTGGCTATTGTGGACAATGCAGCTATGAACATTGGGGTGCATATGGCCCTTCTCTTTACTACGTCTGTATCTTTGGGGTAAACACCCAGTAGTGCAATGGCTGGGTCATAGGGTAGTTCAATTTTTAACTTTTTAAGGGACCTCCACACTGTTTTCCAGAGTGGCTGTACCAACTTGCATTCCCACCAACAATGTAGGAGGGATCCCCTTTCTCCACATCCTCTCCAACAATTGTTGTTTCTTGCCTTGTCTATCTTTGCCATTCTAACTGGCGTAAGGTGGTATCTCAGTGTGGTTTTGATTTGAATTTCCCTGATGGCTAATGATTTTGAACATTTTTTCATGTGTCTGTTAGCCATTTGTATGTCTTCATTGGAAAAGTGTCTGTTCATATCTTCTGCCCATTTTATGATTTGTTTATTTGTTTCTCGTGTATTGAGTTTGAGAAGTTCTTTGTAGATCTTGGATACCAGTCCTTTATCTGTGGTGTCCTTTGCAAATATATTCTCCCATTCCGTGGGCTGTCTCTTAGTTTTTTTGACTGTTTCCTTGGCTGTGCAGAAGCTCTTTATCCTGATAAAGTCCCATAAGTTCATTTTATCTTTTATTTCTCTTGCCTTTGGAGATGTGTCGTGAAAAAGGTTGCTCTGGCCGATGTCATAGAAGTTGTTGCCTATGTTCTCCTCTAGAATTTTGATGGATTCCTGTCTCACATTGAGGTCTTTCATCCATTTGGAGTTTATTTTTGTGTATGGTGTGAGAGAGTGGTCAAGTTTCATTCTTTTGCATGTAGCTGTCCAATTTTCCCAGCACCATTTATTGAAGAGACTGTCTTTTTTCCACCGGATGTTTTTTCCTGCTTTATCAAAGATTAGTTGCCCAAAGAGCCGAGGGTCCATTTCTGGGTTCTCTATTCTGTTCCATTGGTCGATGTGTCTGTTTTTGTGCCAGTACCATGCTGTCTTTGTGATCACAGCTTTGTAGTACAGCTCGAAATCCGGCATTGTGATGCCCCCAGCTTTGTTTTTCCTTTTCAACAGTTCCTTGGAGATTCGGGGCCTTTTCTGGTTCCATACAAATTTAAGGACTATTTGTTCCAGTTCTTTGAAAAATGTCCTCGGTATTTTGATCGGCATAGCATTGAAAGTGTAGATTGCTCTGGGTAGCATGGACATTTTAACTATGTTAATTCTTCCGATCCATCGACAAAGAAAANGCTTTGAATGCCATACTCGACGAGTTGGACCTCATAGATATATATAGAACACTACACCCCAGAACCAAAGAATACTCATTCTATTCAAATGCCCATGGAACATTCTCAAGAATAGATCATGCTCTGGGACACAAAACAGGTCTCAGCCAATACCAAAAGATTGAAATTATCCCCTGCATATTCTCAGACCACAACGCTCTGAAATTGGAACTCAACCACAAGGAAAAACCTGGAAGAAACTCAAACACTTGGAGGCTAAGAACCATCCTGCTCAAGAATGACTCGATAAACCAGGAAATCAAAAAACAAATTAAACAATTTATGGAGACCAACGAGAATGAATACACAACGGTCCAAAACCTATGGGATACTGCAAAGGCAGTCCTAAGGGGGAAATACATAGCCATCCAAGCCTCACTCAAAAGAATAGAAAAATCTTAAATGCAGTTTTTATGTTCTCACCCCAAGAAACTGGAACAGCAACAGAGGGACAGGCCTAACCCACTGACAAGGAAGGAGTTGACCAAGATTAGAGCAGAAATCAATGAATTAGAAACCAGAAGCACAGTAGAGCAGATCAACAGGACTAGAAGCTGGTTCTTTGAGAGAATCCATAAAATTGATAGACCACTGGCAAAACTTGTCCAAAAACAAAGAGAAAGGACTGAGATTATTAAAATTATGACTGAAAAGGGAGAGGTCACGACCAGCACCATTGAAATTGCAAGGATTATTAGAAACTTTTATCAACAGCTATATGCCAAAAAACTAAACAATCTGGAAGAGATGGAGGCCTTCCTGGAAACCTATAAACTACCAAGACTGAAACAGGAAGAAATTGATTTTTTAAAGAGGCCAATTAATTATGAAGAGATTGAGTCAGTGATAAATAACCTTCCAAAAAACAAAACTCCAGGACCGGACAGTTTTCTTGGGGAATTCTACCAAACATTTAAGAAGAAATAATACCTATTCTCCTAAAGCTATTTCAAAAAATAGAAACAGGGGCGCTTGGGTGGCTCAGTCGTTGGGCGTCTGCCTTCAGCTCTGGGCGTGATCCCGGAGCCCTGGGATCGAGCCCCACATCGGGCTCCTCTGCTAGGGGCCTGCTTCTTCCTCTCCCACTTCTCCTGTTTGTGTTCCCTCTCTCACTGGCTGTCTCTCTCTCTCTCTGTCAAATAAATAAATAAAATCTTTAAAAAAAATAGAAACAGAAGGAAAGCTACCAAACTCATTCTATGAGGCCAATATTACCTTGATCCCCAAACCAGGCAAAGACCCCATCAAAAGGGAGAATTACAGACCGATTTCCCTAATGAATATGGACGCCAAAATCCTCAACAAGATCCTGGCTAATAGAATCCAACAGTACATTAAAAGGATTATCCATCATGACCAAGTGGGATTCATCCCTGGGATGCAAGGGTGGTTCAACATTCGCAAATAGATCGGGGTCTTAGATTGTATCCAGAAAGAAAAATTCAAAAACATATGATTCTCTCAATAGATGCAGAAAAAGCATTTGACAAAATACAGCATCCTTTCCTGATTAAAACCCTTCAGAGTGTAGGCATATAGGGTACATTCCTCAATCTCATAAAAAACCATCTATGAAAAGCCTACAGCAAATATCATTCTCAATGGGGGAAAGCTGGAAGCCTTTCCCTTAAGATCAGGAACACGACAAGGATGCCCACTCTCGCCACTATTATTCAACATAGTACTAGAAGTCCTTGCAACAGCAATCAGACAACAAAAAGGGATAAAAGGAATCCAAATAGGCCAAGAAGAAGTCAAAATGTCTCTCTTCGCAGATGACATGATACTCTATATGGAAAACCCAAAAGAATCCACTCCCAAACTATTAGAAGTTATAGAGCAATTCAGTAATGTGGCGGGATACAAAATCAATGCTCAGAAATCAGTTGCATTTCTATACACGAATAATGAGACTGAAGAAAGAGAAATTAGGGAATCCATCCCATTTACAATAGCACCAAAAACCATACGTTACCTTGGAATTAACTTAACCAGAGACATAAAGGATCTATATTCTAGAAACTATAAATCACTCTTGAAAGACATTGAAGAAGACACAAAAAGATGGAAAAATATTCCATGCTCATGGTTTGGGCTTCTTTCTAATGCCCCATATGCAACACGATATGAGATTATCTATAGTTACGATGCTGAGTTAAACAATAGTATTTGAATAAATTATCCTGTATAAAGCCTGTTTGTGGCACATCCTATTAGTTTTCTTGGGCTTCCATAACAAAATGCCACAGACTGAGTGGGTTAAGCAACAGAATGTATTTTCTCACAGTTCTGAAGGCTGGAAGTCTAAGATCAAGGTGTTAACAGGTTTGTTCTCCTGGGGCTCTCTCCTTGGCTTACACATGGCTGCTTTCTTGCTGTGTCCTCATATGGCCTTTGCTCTGTGCACATCCCTGACATCTCTCTGTGGATCCAAACTTGCTCTTAGAAGGCTACCAGTCAGATTGAATTAGGGCTCACTCTAATGGTCCCATTTCAGATTAACTGCCTCATAAAAGCCCTGTTTCCAAATACAGTCTCATCCTGAGGTTCTGGGGTTTGGGCTTCAATATATGGATCTGGGGGAAAGGAGGGACAATTCAGCCCATAACACACGTGGAATAATACCTTCTTCACAAGGTGTCCTCAGTAAACCACCTAGAGGAGTACATCACCCATAATAGGCCTCTGTTAGATTTATGAGGTGGCTGAAAAACTATTTCATACTTTTAATCTTGACCTCACTAGGAATATGTGAGATAAGACTGACAGCTGAAATGAGTAAAATTTTACATCACATCAAATCTGACTTCCTGAAATGGGTTGGACAATAGCTACTGTACCTTGATAAACCTACAGTTTCTAAATTACCTTTAATTGATGCTTCCAAAAGAAATATCTTGATCTCACTATGCTCTGGCATGCTTTGTTATACTACAAAAAATTATATTCCTTTGTTTTAATACACATTTCAAATCGCCAGATGTTTTATATTTTGCTGGCCTGGAGTATGGACAAACACAAGATGGCTCCCAGAAATACTGTGTTCACTAACAAATACTGGTGTCAAATTTGCCAAGAGCTGAGGGACTGTGGTTCATATTTTACTGATAAAATGATCAGCAAATAGTCAGTATTCAAAAATGAATTCTGTGGGGGTGCCTGGGTGGCTTAGTCAGTTAAGCCTCTGCTTTCAGCTCAGGTCATGATCCCAAGGGGCCTGGGATACAGCCTTATGTCATGGGGCTCCCTGCTCAGCAGGGAGTCTGCTCCTCCCTCCCCCTCTGCCCCCCCATTGTGCCCTCCCTCTCTCTCTCTTTCTCTCTCAAATAAAAAAACAAACTCTTTTTTAAAAAAATGAATTCTGTGAAAAGACTCATTTTTATTCTGTGTTTTTTATGGACTGATTTTTCTCCCTACTTGCCAGGCCATCTTACAATGCCAAAGGTTCCCACCACTGAATTTAATCATTCCAATTAGAGCACAGGCCAATCTTCAATGTGGAAGATTTTTAGAATCCAGCACTGCTGAGAAGGCTGTCTTGGGGCACCTGGCACAGAGACCTCTGGGAACCAAGAAGGAGGGGAGCCCTCGATGCCAGTACTTCTCTCCTACCATCTTCCTTAAGCTTGCCCTGTCTGTTCCCTTTCCCACTCCCAGTCTCTCCTGTCCGCATTGCTCCTACTGTTTCAGCTCTCTTTCTGGGCTCAGGCTGCAATGCATGTTTTCGTCACAGAGCTCTGCACACTGGTGGGAGGATATCTGGCGGACTAATTCTTTGCACTGAACTTGAACGGGCTGTTAAATACTTTTTCTGTGAGTAAAGAAGAAGCAATAGTGATACACTAAGAAGACACTTTGCTTTCCTGTTACCGTTGAAAGAGCACAGACTTCTATACAATTCTGTGTTGAAAGTATTTGTGGCTGTAGGTGGGGTGAAAAGCACAAGAGAATCCAGAGAGGAGTTTCTGTTGTTGTTTTTTGGTTTTTCTTTTTTTTTTTTAAAGAAAGAAAATAGAGAAAAGAGGGAGAGAGAAACCTGGAAGTTTTTCAGGCAGATGAGAGGAACAGTTGGTAGGGAGGAAAAGATTTAAACTATGCCCAAGCACAATGGCATTCACTTCCAAAATTAAAATTGTCTGCTGATTATGGCGGAAAACCCACAATTCTTTTTTTTTTTTTTAATCTTATTTTCACTATCATAGTCTTCTCAAGCTGACATAATTACCTTTTAGGGTTTCATCAGCACTTGGCAAAATTACAGCCTCTCCATTTCAAAAATGTTCTATTTCCAGAAAAGAACCTAAAGCCTTTTACTTTTTAACACATGGCAGGTGGTTAGCTGTTAACTAACTTCTTACCTAAAGAATGACATAATTAGTCCAAGTATGTTACATTCCCATGGCTGGATGTCCTGTTACTGAATTTTTTTTAAATCAGGCTTCATTTAATAATGAACTAACATTTTAAATGATTATTTATTCATAATTCTAGCCTCTTGCCAAATCTGCCTAAGGTTCCTTTTCACAGAAGAGCCGTCTGTTGTTCTCACTAGATTTCACCCTGCAGCAGGTGACGGTCCACGTGAGGACAGACACTGGAGAAAAGACAAAGGGAAAGTATCAAAATAGATACGCTGTGTTTTTCTTGAAAGTGGTTTATCTTTTGATTTCATGTTCACATAAGGAACTAAAGAGTGTGGCTGACAATGCTGTAGGAAGTTTAAAGCTGAGCGAAGCTCCAGGCTCCTTGATCCTAATGACAGCCGAGGGTGGGGATGGCTCACTATGGCTCAGAGGAACAGGTGCTCCTTAGACTGTAGATTCAGAAGTTTAATTTTATCAACTCAGGGGTATCAGGTCTTGGCAAAGGAAGAAAACATAACCAAATTCTGAATTAGTTGCTTTATCAACCTGATGCCAACTGGTCAATCTACAATGAGAAACATGCTTTTGGATTTAAGAATAGTCTTCTCCAGAATGTAGGCAATTTTCAAAAAACAATAACTGCTTACCAAAATACAACTATCTGAGTAGGAACTCAGCAAATGGGGTTATAATGTAAGATAAACCACAGCACCTGCTCATTGTACGGCTTATGACACTCTACACCAGGGTTGGCTAGTTTTTCCCTGCAAGGGTCCATGAAGTAAATATTTCCAGCAACGTGGGCCACAGACTCTGCCACAACTCTCCAACTCTGCCTTTGCAGCGTGAGGCAGCACGGAGAAGGGAGTAAACAAATGGGCAAGGCCATTTCCCAGCAACACTTCATGCACAACACAGGCAGCAGGCCACATGGGGCCCAGCCCCACACTACAAGTCATGTGCACACTCATCTGGGAGAGTCATAGAACTCCCTGAGGTGCCACCTATTTTATGGGTGAAAAACTAAGGTTCAGAGAATTGAACTGACTTACTGGAGGTGACCCATGTAAATAATGAATTCATCAAAACAGAACTTTCTATTTCAATTCTGATTCTACAACATCAAAGTTGGGAAGTCTGAGGGCTAGTTCACTGAAGCAATAGTAAAGTCTTATTAATTCTTCTTATTTCTAATTTTTTTCCTAATCTCCAGGTTGTGTCAGTTGATTATTATTATCATTTCCCCCTAAGAGTGGAAGAGAAATGCCAACATTTTACTTCTCTATTACTTTTCCAAACCCTATGAGTTCATAGTAATGGCAGAGATGGCAACCTTTCCTTACAATGTGATTCAGCTACACAAATGAAATAGGTTCTTCAATCTCTAAAACTGCATTTATCTTTTTTACAACAACTAACTATACTGGGTAGAATTTTTCAACTAGACAGTTAAAATATTTCTGCCTCTTCTGGTTTCAACAATCCTTATTCAGTCTTTTCAAAGTTAAACTCCCTATTGGGGCTTTTTTTTTTTTTAACTTTTTTAACATTTTTCAGTCTTTTCAGATTTCACTCCTTACTCTTCTCAAGTTTATAAGGATGTGTAAGGAAAGCTGACCTTGTCCTCACAGACGTGGGTGAGAGACACGTGAGAGAACACTGAGGAGATGGACTGTTCCTCAGATCCATGAGGTATTCCCTGGGTCTCTATAATCTGTTGAGCAGAATATATGCACCAGTCTGCTCCTCAGGCTAGTGACTGCCAATGCAGAGCTGGCTGCACCAGGCTTCTAGGGTGATATGCTGGCACCTCTACTAGAACGTATAGCACCATTTTCAAGGTCCTCATCTATGGCGGTCACTTTGTCTTGACCTCAGACCCCTGCCATTGCAACATCTTTTCGTCACTTCACTGGGATCCCAGAATGCCCTGTAAACCATCTCTCTTGCTGCCTTATGACAAGGACATGAATAACCCCCGCATGCTGCGTTGGAAGTGTCTGAGCACTAGACTCCCCACTGAGGCTTGAAGACTTCCATCCTGTACACCCAGGGAAGCATGACCAGCCTGGACGAACTCAGGCCCCTCACACCCATGTGAATATACCCAATGTCAACTTCCTTTTTTCAAATGTATGCAGATCGTAACAGCCCTTATTGCTGATCCACTCAACCTCCTCTCTGCCCTTTCTCCTGCTCTCCTCTCCCCACCAACTACCGAGGCTTAAAAGCAGCCATTTACCCCCACCTCTGTCCCTGCTTGATAAGGACCCCCTGAAAGTGGAAATCTATAATCAAGTTTATAAGCCTCACTCACCTCTTGAGGAGATGGAGAAAAAAAAAAAGAAAGAAAGCTTAGAAAATCATCTTGTTTTAAAAAAGTCTGGCTTTCAAGATTATTGTCTTCTGTAAATTTCTATTTATATCAAATGCTGACTATTAACTCACTCTCTCTTTGATTTCCCTTTCTAGCATTCTCAGTCCTTCCCCATTGTAGATATATTCCTAAAACTCAATAGGAAATTAAATGTGGATACACAGCACATGCTCATACACACATTTTAAGAATATAAATTCTATCATACATTTACCATTGTGGTACCTCCCACAAGACTCACATATTTTTATAATATTAAATTCTCATATTCCTAAAACATTTATTGTTCATGTTGAGTTGTTTGTTTCCTAATGACCCCCCCAAAAAATAAATCTGTAAGTCATCTCCAAAAGGAGAGCTGCACTGCAGAAAGAAATCTTTTCCTAATTCATGGATTCTTTCAACAGCACTAAGACAACACTTCACATTTTCACCTCTGCAACAGATTTTGTTTGGATTCTAGCCTTTACTCCATAGATTTCTGCAAATAGATTGGGGGATGGGGTAACATGTCTAGAAACTATTATGTAAGATGGCAAGGTAGCATATTAAGAAGTACCTTTGGAATCTTTACATTCCCATACCCTAGATTAGAATTCAGGCCACTGAATTAATACATGGTACTTTGCAAAAACCTAAAAAATCAAAATTTCAGGTCTCTAAGTGACAACAGGTCACCCTGTCTCCTTAACTTTCTAGAGTCAAGACTGAAATAATTTCCTCCTGCATCATAACAACCATCGACTTTGATCCATTCTATCATTTGACTTCAATATGCAAAAAGTTTATTTTGCAATTGTAGTTTCCCTTTTTTCCAAAAGCATGTTAGTTTATCCTCTTACTACTTTATTAAATGAATAAATCAAATGTAATCTCGGCATACAAATGAACAATCACACATATGTTTTATGACATATCCAACATGCTATGAAAAACTGTAATTAGAATCCAGTTTCCTAAGTCTAGGACTAGCTCACTGCCATCATCTCAAAATCATTCATCTGCTTACATTTCTTTCAAAAGTTTTTGGTTTACCACATAAAGAATTATTACCAAAAGCTATTTAGTCTGCTCTTATCTCTCTCTTTTCAAGGCCAATTTCAAATGCTAATATAGGAGATAGAACCGCTGCGTTACAGGCTAAGCATTTGATAATTTTACTGTGAAGTTTTCTTTGGGGCATCATGTGACTATGTTATATTCAAATCTGTGTTATGAGTCATGTGGTAATGAGTGGTTAGGCCTAGTTATATTTCTAATTAAGCTTTCTTTATAGCTCATTTTTCTGACCTTTCGATCAATTTTGTGAAATCTGAGCCTTTCCAACATTCTTATACATTAGATAAACTCAACAGTGTCATAATGTTTTAAATATTGCTTCATATTTTGCCCAAATATGCCAACTAATCCAATTTTATTTTTCATTTATTGCGCTTTCCCTTCTTGCTTTTGATATGCTTTTTTTGATATGATACTTTGTTCATTAATTTCTATACTAAACTTTATTATAAACTCTCATCTCATATCATGTTTACTTTTGAGTTTGCATCTGCACTATATCGTGAAAATATAACCAACTGTTTTTAAATTTTGGAAACAAACAGTAAGATATCAGCACTACATTTAAGCTATCAATGATAAAGTTGTTTCTGGCTTAATTCAAATTATGGTATGTAGAGAATTCACATTGCAACACACAACTGAATCTTTGTATGTAGAGTGACATATCAAATATACTTGTTTTTAAGACAATGAAGTGTCTTCTGGTCATGAGACAGACAGAGATATATTGTTAGCAAGTGCTATTAATTAGGTAGCTAGACTACTCATTAAAAAGTCCAAGAAGAACATCAATTTCTTGGGAGTGAACAGAGTTACATAGAAAGAAATTCCACTTTCTGAAGAAGTCTAACCACTTCTAGATCCGCCTTTTTTTTTTTTTTTTTTGAGAAGGAAAGAGAGAAGGGGAGGTGCAGAGAGAGAATCTTCAGCAGGTTCCATGCCCAGCACAGAACCCAAAGCAGTGATCAAACTCACAACCCTGAGATCATGATCTGAGCTGAAATCAAGAGTTGGATGCTTAGGGGTTCCTGGGTGGCGCAGTCGTTAAGCGTCTGCCTTCGCACAGGGCGTGATCCCAGCATTCCGGGATTGAGCCCCACATCAGGCTCCTCCGCTATGAGCCTGCTTCTTCCTCTCCCACTCCCCTGCTGTGTTCCCTCTCTCGCTGGCTGTCTCTCTGTCACATAAATAAATAAAATCTTAAAAAAAAAAAAAGAGTTGGATGCTTAACCAACTGAACCACCCAGAAGCCCCTAGACCCTGATCTTCTTAATGAGACATGGAACTTTACTTCATTTCATATTCCTTTTCAAGGACTAGAACTTATTAAGTTAGGTAGGACCTGCCTTTTTCCCATTTTCTTCTTAGAGTTCTTTTGCACTTCACATAATAATGATCCTTTCTGCCTTGTTATCTCAGACTAGTCAAGCAGACAAAACTCCCATTTTCTTAGTGAACAATGAGTCAAGATTTACTGAAATTACATGAACATCTGTATTCACTTTTTTCTATGAAAGAGGAAACGTAGCCCATTTTTTTTTCCACCACCAAACTACCAACATTTAGGCACAGGGTCTGGCCATGTGATACTTACATGCATGTTTGCTACATGCTTCACACAGTGATGTTATTCACATGCAAAAGAAGCACCTAGAATTTTTTTAAAGATTAACTGTTTGGATTCATGTATACATTTATATGGCAGGTTTCTTTTAATAAAACAAGAAGTTTTTATTCATATAATTCTTAACGTTCTCATTTTAAAAATCTCTTCTACTTTTCCTGTGGCACTATGATTTTAAGAGCAGCAAAGAAGGTCTTTCTGTTTTTCATATCTGCTCACTCATTAAGCTTCCCCCCCAACAGTCAGTTTTCTCATCAAATAAATGGCGAGCAAGTAAGAAACCACCTCTTCCTCATAGTATGGTTATGAGCATTAAACACAGCAATTCATCCAAAGTGCTGCCCAGAGCAGATTTATTCGAAATGCCTACCAGGCATTCCCAATGCTCAATAAACATCAGATGCCTTTCTTCTCCTTCTCTTTTTGTTCCAGCTACAAAAGGAACTGCCATCTATTCTACAATGAACTCATTAAGGTAAAATGAGTTTCCCTGTTTAAACAAAGCCTTTCTCTACCCTAAAAAGTAACCAAAGTTACAGGGTTGTGTTAAACACAAACAGCAGTTGTGTAGGTGATGGAGAGCTGAAGTCAGTCCAATAAATCAGGAAAGAATACAAAGTTTAACAAAGAAGGGTTTAATTGGAAACTGTAGTACCTCCATCTGCTCCGACATCTTTTATTGAGTCCCAATTATTATTGCCTGAGGCAGATAAGCTTTAGAGTAATCTGAATGAAGTGAGGTGTGACATTAATTGTTACATTTGAACTCTTACCAGATTAGAATTTGTGGGGGGGGGAGGTTAGATGGCGGAGGAGTAGGGGACCCCTTTTTCAGCCGGTCCCCTGAGTTGAGCTGGATAGGTACCAGACCAGCAGGAATATCCACGGAATCAGCCTGAGACGCAGGAAGATACATCTGGATCTCTACAAATGAACATCTCCAGCGCTGAGTATCGAGGTACGAAGCGGGGAGCCGTGAAACCGCGCACAGATATCGGAAGCTAAACAGAAGGGGGAGGGAGCCGCCGTGTCAGGGCGCCGGGAAGCGGTAGCCACCTGCAAGGGGGAGCGGACAGACCGCGGACCCGCACGCTTGAGACAGCAGGCTGAGAAGGGAGCTCCGGGAGCGCACGCGGGACGGCTGGCGGTTGGCGGGCCACCTGCACGGGGGAGCAGGCGGACTCGCGGACGGCACCCGCGAGACAACAGACTTAGAACGCGAGCTCCAGGAGCGCGCGCGCAGGGCGGCTGGCGGGCCACCTGCACCGGGGAGCGGGCGGACCGCGGACCCGCACTCTGGAAACGGCAGACTGAGTCCGTGAGCCGGGAGCGTGCACCACCAAGCATCTCACGGAGCTCCGGAGCTCCGGTGTGCTCACTGGATCGAGGCTGAGACCGGGAGCTCCGGGAGCGTCCGCGGGGCGGCTGGCGGCTGGAGGGCCACCTGCACGGGGGAGCAGGCGGACTCGCGGTCAGCACCCGTGAGACACCAGACTGAGACGGGGAGCTCCGGGAGCCCGCGCGGGGCGGCTGGCGGCGGGCGGGGTTGGAAACACAAAGGACAGAGACGTGCCGGCCCTGGAAGTGAGGGCTGGGACGCCGGGTGTGGGGCGCACAGCCCGGGATGCTGCAGGGTTGAGCAGCACCAACAGAAACAGAGTTAAAGTGGCCAGAACATCAGTGGAGAACGATCCGCGATCCCTCTGTTCTGAGACAGAGGCTGAATTTCAGCCGCTGCTGCTCTCTCAGAAGAGGCATAGCAAACCGCCAGGGAAAGCCGCCAGAGAACAAAAGCCCGGAAATACCGGCTCACAGGGTGCCCATCCCCATCCCCCCTCGCAAGGGACACAGAGACTCTACCCAAACAGGGTTTTCTGAGTACCTGCAGGCAGGCCCCTCCCCCAGAAGGCAGGCTGAAAAATCAAGAAGCCCACAACCCGGAGCGCCTGAGTGGCGCAGTCACCAAGCACCTGTCTTCGGATTAGGGTGTGATCACAACGCTCCGTAAGGAGTCCTTCATCGGGCTTCTCCACCGGGAACCTGCTTCTTCCTCTCCCACTCCTCTGCTTGGGTTCCCTTTCTTGCTGACTGTCTCTCTCTCTCTCAAATAAATAAATAAACTCTTTAAGGAAGAAGCCCACATCCCTAAGATCTCTATAAAACAAGGGCGCACGGCCTGGGTCCCAGTCAACACTTGGGCTCTGGACAACCCTGCAATCTCTCTTCATCAGAATGACGAGAAGGAGAAGTCCCCCCCAGCAAAGAAAAGATAATGAGTCTGTGGCCTCTGCCACAGAATTGGCCTCGGCCACAGAATTAATACATATGGATGTATCCCAATTATCAGAAATGGAATTCAGAGCAACAATGGTCAAGATGATGAGTAAACTTGAAAAAAGCATCAGAGAAAGCGTTGCTGAGAATATAGAATCCCTAAGGGCAGAAATGAGAGCGAATCTGACAGAAATTAAAAACTCAGTGGGCCAAATACAGTCAAAACTAGAGGCTCTGACGGCCAGGGTCACCGAGGCAGAGGAACGCGTTAGCGAATTGGAGGATGGGTTAGTAGAAGAAAAAACGAAAATAGAAGCTGGTCTTAAAAAAATCCACGCCCACGAATGTAGATTACGGGAGATTACTGACTCTATGAAACGATCCAATGTCAGAATCATCGGCATCCCTGAAGGGGTGGAGAAAAACAGAGGTCTAGAAGAGATATTTGAACAAATTGTAGCTGAAAACTTCCCTAATCTAGCAAGGGAAACAAGCATTCGTGTCCAAGAGGCAGAGAGGACCCCATCCAAGCTCAACCAGGACAAACCTACGCCACGGCATGTCATAGTGCAATTCGCAAATATTAGATCCAAGGATACAGTATTGAAAGCGGCCAGGGCAAAGAAATTTCTCACGTACCAAGGCAAAGGTATCAGGATTACGTCAGACCTGTCTACAGAGACCTGGAATGAGAGAAAGGCTTGGGGGGGCATTTTTAAAGCTCTTTCAGAGAAAAACATGCAGCCAAGGATCCTTTATCCAGCAAAGCTGTCATTCAGAATTGATGGAGAAATAAAGACGTTCCAAAATCGCCAATCATTAACCAATTTCGTAACCACGAAACCAGCCCTACAGGAGATATTAAGGGGGGCTCTATAAAGGTAAAAAGGCCCCAAGAGTGATACAGAGCAGCAAGTCACAACCGATACAAAGACTTTAAAGAGAAATGGCATCATTAAAATCATATCTGTCAATAATCTCTATCAATCTAAATGGCTTAAACTCTCCCATAAAACGCCACAGGGTTGCAGATTGGATAAAAAGACATGACCCATCCATTTGCTGTCTACAAGAGACTCATTTTGAACCCAAAGATGCATTCAGACTTAGAGTAAGGGGATGGAGTACCATCTTCCACGCAAATGGACCTCAAAAGAAAGCTGGAGTAGCAATTCTCATATCAGATAGACTGGATTTTAAACTAGAGGCCATAGAGAGAGATACAGAAGGGCACTATATTATTCTTAAAGGAAGTATTCAACAAGTGGATATGACAATTATTAATATATATGCCCCCAACAGGGGAGCAGCAAGATACACAAGCCAACTCTTAACCAAAATAAAGAGACATATAGATAAGAACACAGTAATAGTAGGGGACCTCAACACCCCACTATCAGAAATAGACAGAACACCCTGGCAAAAACTAAGCAAAGAATCAAAGGCTTTGAATGCCATACTCGACGAGTTGGACCTCATAGATATATATAGAACACTACACCCCAGAACCAAAGAATACTCATTCTATTCAAATGCCCATGGAACATTCTCAAGAATAGATCATGCTCTGGGACACAAAACAGGTCTCAGCCAATACCAAAAGATTGAAATTATCCCCTGCATATTCTCAGACCACAACGCTCTGAAATTGGAACTCAACCACAAGGAAAAACCTGGAAGAAACTCAAACACTTGGAGGCTAAGAACCATCCTGCTCAAGAATGACTCGATAAACCAGGAAATCAAAAAACAAATTAAACAATTTATGGAGACCAACGAGAATGAATACACAACGGTCCAAAACCTATGGGATACTGCAAAGGCAGTCCTAAGGGGGAAATACATAGCCATCCAAGCCTCACTCAAAAGAATAGAAAAATCTAAAATGCAGTTTCTATATTCTCACCTCAAGAAACTGGAACAGCAACAGAGGGACAGGCCTAACCCACTGACAAGGAAGGAGTTGACCAAGATTAGAGCAGAAATCAATGAATTAGAGACCAGAACCACAGTAGAGCAGATCAACAGGACTAGAAGCTGGTTCTTTGAGAGAATCCATAAAATTGATAGACCACTGGCAAAACTTGTCCAAAAACAAAGAGAAAGGACTGAGATTATTAAAATTATGACTGAAAAGGGAGAGGTCACGACCAGCACCATTGAAATTGCAAGGATTATTAGAAACTTTTATCAACAGCTATATGCCAAAAAACTAAACAATCTGGAAGAGATGGAGGCCTTCCTGGAAACCTATAAACTACCAAGACTGAAACAGGAAGAAATAGATTTCTTAAATAGGCCAATTAACTATGAAGAAATTGAGTCAGTGATAAACAACCTTCCAAATAATAAAACTCCAGGCCCAGACGGTTTTCCTGGGGAATTCTACCAAACATTCAAAGAAGAAATAATACCTATTCTCCTAAAGCTATTTCAAAAAATAGAAACAGAAGGAAAGCTACCAAACTCATTCTATGAGGCTAATATTACCTTGATCCCCAAACCAGGCAAAGACCCCCTCAAAAAGGAGAATTACAGACCGATTTCTCTAATGAATATGGATGCCAAAATCCTCAACAAGATCCTTGCTAATAGAATCCAACAGTACATTAAAAGGATTATCCATCATGACCAAGTGGGATTCATACCTGGGATGCAAGCATGGTTCAACACTCGCAAATCAATCAATGTGATACATCATATCAACAAGAAAAGACTCAAGAACCATATGATCCTCTCAATTGATGCAGAAAAAGCATTTGACAAAATACAGCATCCTTTCCTGATTAAAACCCTTCAGAGTGTAGGAATAGAGGGTACATTTCTCAATCTCATAAAAGCCATCTATGAAAAGCCTACTGCAAGCATTATTCTCAATGGGGAAAAGCTGGAAGCCTTTCCCTTAAGATCAGGAACACGACAAGGATGCCCACTCTCGCCACTATTATTCAACATAGTACTAGAAGTCCTTGCAACAGCAATCAGAAGACAAAAAGGGATCAAAGGTATCCAAATCGGCAAAGAAGAAGTCAAACTGTCTCTCTTTGCAGATGACATGATACTCTATATGGAAAACCCAAAGGAATCCACTCCCAAACTATTAGAAGTTATAGAACAATTCAGTAAGGTGGCAGGATACAAAATCAATGCCCAGAAATCAGTTGCATTTCTATACACGAATAACGAGACTGAAGAAAGAGAAATTAGGGAATCCATCCCATTTACAATAACACCAAAAACCATGCGTTACCTTGGAATTAACTTAACCAGAGACGTAAAGGACCTATATGCTAGAAACTATAGATCACTTTTGAAAGATATTGAGGAAGACATAAAAAGATGGAAAAATATTCCATGCTCATGGATTGGAAGAATTAACATAGTTAAAATGTCCATACTACCCAGAGCAATCTACACTTTCAATGCTATCCCGATCAAAATACCGAGGACATTTTTCAAAGAACTGGAACAAATAGTCCTTAAATTTGTATGGAACCAGAAAAGGCCCCGAATCTCCAAGGAACTGTTGAAAAGGAAAAACAAAGCTGGGGGCATCACAATGCCGGATTTCGAGCTGTACTACAAAGCTGTGATCACAAAGACAGCATGGTACTGGCACAAAAACAGACACATCGACCAATGGAACAGAATAGAGAACCCAGAAATGGACCCTCGGCTCTTTGGGCAACTAATCTTTGATAAAGCAGGAAAAAACATCCGGTGGAAAAAAGACAGTCTCTTCAATAAATGGTGCTGGGAAAATTGGACAGCTACATGCAAAAGAATGAAACTTGACCACTCTCTCACACCATACACAAAAATAAACTCCAAATGGATGAAAGACCTCAATGTGAGACAGGAATCCATCAAAATTCTAGAGGAGAACATAGGCAACAACTTCTATGACATCGGCCAGAGCAACCTTTTTCACGACACATCTCCAAAGGCAAGAGAAATAAAAGATAAAATGAACTTATGGGACTTTATCAGGATAAAGAGCTTCTGCACAGCCAAGGAAACAGTCAAAAAAACTAAGAGACAGCCCACGGAATGGGAGAATATATTTGCAAAGGACACCACAGATAAAGGACTGGTATCCAAGATCTACAAAGAACTTCTCAAACTCAATACACGAGAAACAAATAAACAAATCATAAAATGGGCAGAAGATATGAACAGACACTTTTCCAATGAAGACATACAAATGGCTAACAGACACATGAAAAAATGTTCAAAATCATTAGCCATCAGGGAAATTCAAATCAAAACCACACTGAGATACCACCTTACGCCAGTTAGAATGGCAAAGATAGACAAGGCAAGAAACAACAATTGTTGGAGAGGATGTGGAGAAAGGGGATCCCTCCTACATTGTTGGTGGGAATGCAAGTTGGTACAGCCACTCTGGAAAACAGTGTGGAGGTCCCTTAAAAAGTTAAAAATTGAACTACCCTATGACCCAGCCATTGCACTACTGGGTGTTTACCCCAAAGATACAGACGTAGTAAAGAGAAGGGCCATATGCACCCCAATGTTCATAGCTGCATTGTCCACAATAGCCAAATCATGGAAGGAGCCGAGATGCCCTTCAACAGATGACTGGATTAAGAAGCTGTGGTCCATATATACAATGGAATATTACTCAGCTATCAGAAAGAACGAATTCTCAACATTTGCTGCAACATGGACGGCACTGGAGGAGATAATGCTAAGTGAAATAAGTCAAGCAGAGAAAGACAATTATCATATGATTTCTCTCATCTATGGAACATAAGAACTAGGATGATCGGTAGGGGAAGAAAGGGATAAAGAAAAGGGGGGTAATCAGAAGGGGGAATGAAACATGAGAGACTATGGACTATGAGAAACAAACTGAAGACTTCAGAGGGGAGGGGGTGGGGGAATGGGATAGACTGGTGATGGGTAGTAAGGAGGGCACGTATTGCATGGTGCACTGGGTGTTATACGCAACTAATGAAGCATCAAACTTTACATCGGAATCTGGGGATGTACTGTATGGTGATTAACATAATATAATAAAATAAAATTAAAAAAAAAAGAATTTGTGCAGCTACACACACGCCACATTATAGCTTTCAGGTTCCTTTTTTTTCTGTCTTCCAGAGATTATTCTATCTAGGTTGTTTTGATGTGCTATTAAACAATGAATTTTGCACAGAATGAGATGTTCCCTGGGTCTTTGTTTTGTCTGAGAGAAAGGGATCCAGTTCTAGCAGTCTAGTACTCGGCCTGATGCCGTTCATGATTACCTTCCCAGGTACAGGGCGAAGCCATCCCGCAGATAAATTAGAGACCTAAAAATACTGGCTTTGCCATGAAGAAGGAAAAAACAAACTGTACTTGGAAGAATTGATCTCTAGGGACAAAAGTAAATCTGAGAAAGGAAAAAACGAACCAACATTTAAAAAGAGGTCAGGCACAAACTCTACCAGGAGGAATTATTGTTCATATTTAACAGATACATAGGCTCATGGAGGTTAAGTGGAAGTCACACAGCCAGCAAGTGGATGAGCAGAGATTCAAACTCAACTGTTGTTGTTTTTTTTTTCTTTTCCTTTTAAACACAGTTCCTTCTACTGCTCCTCCACGTTTTATGAGCAACAGACTCAAAGGACTGTTGCTAGGATCAAGGTAATAATGTAGATGAAATGTGCTTTGAAAGCTGAAGGACGGAGGTGTCTAGCAGGCATATGATTCAACTTCTTGGTCAGTAATATGGAATGTTATGAAAATAAAATCAGAAGAAGTTCTAAGAACACTTTGGAAAGTTTAAATACTATAATGTATTTTGGTTCCCCTTATGTTTATTTATAGCAAACAAGTAAAGAAGCAAAGAGTTACATTCCAAGAAACCATCCTAACTTCCCTCTTTTTTTATATAATAATTTTTTATTATGTTACGTTAGTTATGTACCATACAGTACATCCCTAGTTTTTGATGTAATGTTCCATAATTCATTACTTGCGTATAACACCCAGTGCACCATGCAATACGTGCCCTCCTTAATACCCATCACCGGCTTATCCCAATCCCCCACCCCCTCCCCTCTGAAGCCCTCAGCTTGTTTCCCAGAGTCCATAGTCTCTCATGGTTCATTCCCCCTTCTGTTTACCCCCCATTCATTCTTCCCTGTCTTCTCCTACCGAGCTTCATATTTCTTATGTTCCATACATGAGTGAAACCGTATGATAATTGTCTTTCTCTGATTGACTTATTTCACTTAGCATTATCTTCTCCAGTCCCATACATGTTGCTGCAAATGTTGTGAAATCGTTCTTTTTCATGGTTGAGTAATATTCCATTGAATAGATGGACCCTACTTCCCTCTTTACCCTTCTCCCTGACTTGCCCTCTATTTCTATTTCATATTTTCACGTACATATATACTTGAAGAGAGTGAAGTCCCTAAAGCAAATTTCCAAGAAAATAAAAAGAAAAGGGGAAGAGTAGAAAGTTTACTTCAGGGAGAAATGAACCTGTATTTTATACCTTAGTGCAGTACTCTCAGAATTCTTTCAGAAATTGTATGCCTGGGTGGCTCAGTCAGTTAAGCATCTGCCTTCAGCTCAGGTCAGATCCCAGAGTCCTGGGATTGAGCCCCGTGTCAGCTCCCTGCTCAGTAGGGAGCCTGCTTCTCCCTCTCCCTCTGTTGCTCCCCCTGCTTGTGCTCTCTCCTTCTCTCTCTCAGGTAAAATAAAATCTTAAAAATAAAAAAAGAATTCTTTCAGAATGATAATAATATCATTACTTATTTGATTAATAAGCTCCTTAAGGGCAGAGATGGTATCTTACGGTTCTTTGTGTTCCCAGCATCTAGCACAGTATAGAAAACTTAGTAAATGTTTACTCTTGATAGAGAATACAAGTGTACACGCACACACAAATTGCTAATGAATTCCTTCTCTATAAGAATTTTGATCTACCCATCTTGAGATAACTGAAGCAACTATGGTGAGTTTCAAAAAGAAGATTAGGAGTTCCAGATTCTGAAAGAGGAAACCAGAAGAATTACAAATTCTAATTAAGAGGTCAATAGTTACAGAGAAACCAGAAAATTACAGTGCCAACAAAAACAAAGGGATTCCTTTTCTATTTTAGGAAAAGAATAGTGTCAAATTCTACAGTGAAGTCAAATAAGATACATAAGGAAAAGCATCCAATAGGTTAAGCAACAAAGAGAACACTGATAAACTTCTCAAAAGCAGTACATTGATGCAGTCTTCTAATATGGCTATTGTTTCATTCATTGAAATAAGGTCTAAAATGTCTAAATCATCTCACATCTGGTTTACATGGAAAACTAAGTCACCATAATGCAGTCATCCGTGTACCAAATACAAACTGAGCACTCACAGGCACTGTGCTGGCCACTGGGGGTAAAAAGTAGATAAATATCATGGATTTTCAGGGTACAATTCTTCTAGTTTACCATTCTCATAAACCTATGATTTGCATCAAAATCATTTTGAGGAGACTCTGGAAAACACATATTCTCTTGGGTTTACACAAAACTGAGTGAACCTGAATCACCTATGACAAGATCAAGGTATCTATGTTTTTATAGACTCCAAAGATAATTCAAATGCACATCAGTGGTTTAAATCACTAATATGTCATCCCTCTAATAGTCATAATGTAAACATAAATCTATGGTTTCCATTCCTATTTCAGGAAGGTGAAGAACTAAAAAACCTAAAATTCTCAGGCTCAAACATCAAGAAAGCTGGATACAATATAATGCATAGCTGACCTTTCAAGAAGGGGAGGGAGATTTCTGCTTCTACAAGTACAGGATGAAAAAGACCTTGGTCCTATTGATAACAACCAGAAAAACCAGACAAAAGAAAAGTCATAATTTTCCATGTGACAGAGACGAATGGATGCTGCAAAGAAGACCCAATGAACTGGTATCCCCAACATCTGGAAGCAGCTATCTGATCTAGGTGTGGCTGACTAAGGAGAGAGATGTTAAAGATGGAAAGATTGCATGGAAATGAGAGAGGTCAAACACGTCTTGAATGATAGAACAGATTGAACTGGAGTACAGAAAATTCCCAAACACAAAAACAAGTTGCTGAGCCTGACAATTCTCTACACCAACTCCACCTCAAAATTTTGCAGAGTGGCTTCAGTAGAGGAGGGACTGGAAACCTAATCCTGTACGTTCTCATGATGACTGGATTGCTGGGTCCTATAAGTGTAAAATCCAAAGACTGAACAACATATTTGAAGCTGCATCCAAATCACTCCCAGCTCAAACATTTATGAGATTTAAGGGGAATGAACTCAAGCTAATTAAAGCTGTAGCCCAGCCTTATCTCCACAGAATATGTGAAGGACCCTGAATGGCTAGGCCCTCATCCTAACAGCATACAGAAGAAAGGGACTCTGCTCTCTGGATGACATAATGAACAATCTGTTACTTTGATGTGTACTGTTTTACACACAATATCTGGGATAAAATTATTTAAAAATAAAAGGCAGGAAATTCAAGTAGAGGTAACAAAGAATTGATGGTACAAATAGAACTTAAATAGTATAATGGTAGACTCATACCAAAATCATATTGATGTAAAATGTAAATGGACAAAACATTCCAATTAATAGTCAGACATTGTCAAACTGGATTAAAATGTCAAGAACAAACTGAATGCTGCTTACGAGGACATGCTTTAAATTTATAGATGCAAACAGATTAAAAAGAAGGGAAATGATACTAAAGCAAGCAATAATAAAAGGAAAACTGAAGTAGCCATAATAACGTACTAAATGGACAACAATATGAGAAGTATTACCAGAGAAAAGTTGGTCATTTTGTAATAATAAAGGTCCACTTATCAAGAAAAAATAAGTCCTAAAGATGTATGTACCTAATAACACACCTCTAAATATATGAAGCATCAATTGATAATATAAGGAATTACTCCTGCAGGTGTACAGAGCAAGGGTTCCATCTGTAAGTTACAACTGCTGCTATGCCCTTTGTATCCCACATGTCCAGGGACCAGCAGGCAAGAAGGGGAGTTACCATATCATCCAGGGTATTTAACCCAAGGAATAGGAGTAAAAATGGTTCTGAACAACGGGGAGAGGAAAGAATATATATGGGACGCAGGTGATCCCCTTGGATGCCAACTGGTATTCTTTTGCCCAGTGTAGCTATAAAATGGATATTTATAGCAATCCTGGCCTGAAAATGATTATCAGAGGTTCAGATGTGAATGGAACTTTGGGTCACACTGCCAGGTAAGCTACTGAGATCTAACAAGTAAGAGTGGAGGGTGAGGGAAGTGGATCTGTGTGATATCAGGTATAGACTCTGGCAGGCATGAAAAAGCACCTCTCAAATATCCTAGAATAGGGATTGCAATTGACTGACAGCTCCAGCTACTACACTTGGAATATATGATTGCCTCATGACCAAGGGCATGTTTCTTCCTAGCTGTTCCCAACCAATGACTCAGTGCAATAAAGATGCTTAGGCAGGCCAATTCCTGTGAGAGTTAGGGCTTTCCTAACAAACTACTTTGGCATGAAGATTCTCTGTCGGCCTTGTCAAAACATTCCTAAGATTGCACTGCAGCCTAAGACCTTTCTTTCCTTCTATCCGTCACAGGGGTTGGACATGAATTGCAATCAGGTGCTTTTCCAGCCTCCTCCAGGTCCCTCCTCATTTTTCCTCACAGAGGGATCCCCTAATAAATCTCTTGTATAACCAATGCCATCTTGGAATCTGTTTCTCAGAGAAGTGAGGCTAATGCTTAATGTTTAGAGCAATGTTTGCCAATTTTTGTTCAACTAAATTAAACATAATTTTGACAATTTTTTTTACCAATAGTAAGTATGTTTTTCAGTGTCAACTTGACCATAATTTTCAAAATCTTTAAGTACCATAATAACTTTGACTAATATTAAATTGAGTTAATAAATAGGTAATTACTGGATATCTAGATGATTTCTAGAAAGGATTGATTACTGGAAGACTGATCACTGAGCATAATTTTATGCTTATATGCATCTGTTTGGATCTACTTGATAAATATGTTCATTTCTGGCACTTAAAGAAGATTTAAAGTATATGAATAGCAGTAGAAAGTGATTTTTTTAATTCATGAGCTTTGGTGCTGCTAAAATTCTTATATATTTCAAAGAATTATCTACCTTCCAGTTTTCTCTGAAAGTCAAAGTAATATCAAAAATATTAAATACCTAAACTTTTTAAGTGCCAAATATTTCTACTGTAACTACAAAATACTGCTGCAAGTATTTTAAGGAAAACCTAAATAAACCAAAATATACCATGTTCATGGATCAGAAGATTCAATATTTATAGATGCAATTTTCTTTTTTTTTCTTAAGATTTTATTTATTTATTTGACAAAGAGAGACAGCCAGCGAGAGAGGGAACACAAGCAGGAGGAGTGGGAGAGGGAGAAGCAGGCTCCCAGTGGAGGAGCCTGATGTGGGGCTCAATCCCAGAACGCAGGGATCATGCCTTGAGCCAAAGGCAGATTCTTAACGACTGCACCACCCAGGCGCCCCTATAGATGCAATTTTCTTAAAGTTGATCTGAAGAGAAAATTTTACATGTCACCATTCTAATTATTGATTCATACAATAAATTAACTACAACCCTTTAGTCATTTTTTTAAAAGATTTTATTTACTTATTTGAGAGAGTGTGCATGCGTGCACACGAGGGGGGAAGGGCAAAGGGAAAGGGAGAAGCAGACTCCTAGCTGAGTGGGGAGCCCTACATGGGGCTGAATCCCAGAGCCCCAGGATCATGACTTGAGCCAAAGTCAGACACTTAGCCAACTGAGCCACCCAGGTCCCCCCCCCATTTATTCATTTTAAGTTCAGGTTATTTCTGCTTTACTTTAGCAATAGCCTGGTAGCACTGTTGTAAACTACAGGCCAGAATTTGCATCTTCATCAAGGAAAGATACAAGTTCATATCTATGAGCTTTATAGCTATGGCGGCTCATAGAAAGGTCTGTACTAGGTACTCTGCACTGTTGATACTTGTTCTGTATTATTTTATGTCAGGTGCAGCCACAAGAAGAGACAGAAAAGAGGCTCAGAAAAAAAAAGTTTATTATATTTACAAGTCCTAAAGTTAGGAAGTGCAGCATTTTCTACCAGGCTACATGAGAAAGACACCATTCTGGTCAGGGGGCAGAAGACTGGAGCAAGGGAAAAAGCATTAAGCCAGAGACTTCACTGGGGTTTCCATGGGAAAGGTAAGGCAGTGCATAGTGAACAGTTAGGGATTGATCAGTTTCAATAATTTTGGTGGGTTTTGGTCTATAGGTTGGTCTCTAGTTGCCTGGTACCTGGCCCTGGGATGACTAAAGCAGAGTAATAATGCCTCCTGGGGCACATGTGCCAGATAGAGGAGGTATGATTCTGGATTGGTCAGTTTGCATATCAAAAGTATGATACCTGTTGAGCCCTTTGCTGTCTCTAAGAATTGGCTAGCCCAGGGAGGAGCGGTCTCTCCCAGCCAGAAAGTTTTTTTTTTAAGATGTCAAAATATCATTATATATACATACACACACACACCACATATACAATTATACATAATTTATAACTTGCATAATAATTATGTAAATATAATACATATGCTATTATGTTCATATGTACATACATTACAATACTTCAAAATATAGACTCTGAATTCAGACTTGCAAAGCTGACATCACTTACACTATTTTCAGGTAACGGTGGACTGAGTCAGATCTCAAGAACTCTTTTTCTGTCAAAGCACAGATTACTGACTCGAGATAGGAAGAACAAGAATTTATATTATAAAGATGAATAAATTGAATAGAGGAATTTAAATGTGATTATTTGAATATTTTTGGTACAATTTTAATGTCTTATTTTTATGGACATATGAATAAAGTTTTCTCTTTCATCTTAAGATATCTAACTCCCAATTTAATAAACATTTTTTTAAAAACTAAAACACATTTAAATGGCCTTTGACTTTCACTGACCCCCAAGAATGCAGACACTTTTACTGACTCTTCTTACACTTCACAGAAATACTATTTGTAAAAGTTCTATAAGAATAAGTCATTTCACCAGAAAATAATTAGACAAATCAATTGTGCAACCGAAGTCATATTAGCATTATTTTCTTTTAGTTAGGAATGACAAACCCAATGTTAAGATGGAAGTATTGACTTGGTGCGTAGTCAGTACCTACAAAGCCCCTCCAAGAAAATTGGCTTGTACCTGGATCACTAGGTGGTAAAAAGTCACTTCCCAGCAGACCAGGAAACAGCAAATTTTGAAAATTTCTCGCAGAAGTAATTTAATCTAGAACTATTGCAGGTGAAATCTGATGGAAAGAGTTTCTTGGATTTGACTATCTAGCCTCAAGACAGACAAGCTAAATCATGAAGGATTTAAAAATCCCAATCCAAGAATCTTTATAAATATTTCAGGCAAGGGGTGCCTGGTTGGCTCAGTTGGAAGAGCATGCCAACTCTTGACTTCAAGATCATGAGTTCAAGCTCCACGTTAGCCATGGAGCCTACTTAAAAAAAAATCAGGCAGAAGAAAATTCTTTAAATCTAGTAGCTGCTCTATATTGTATGACTGTAGATTTGCAGAGAAAATTGAGTGAGCCATATATAATGAATACTATTAGAATATCTAAGTAAGAAATCAAACCAAATCTAATGAGACCCAACTTGTGTGTGTGTGTGGGCGCATGTGTGATCAAGAATAAGCTTTAGAGATTATTTATAGTCACTGGGGATGAGAGGGAGGAATACTGTCAGAAAAAAAAAGTCCCAAGTCTTAGAAATAGACAAAAAGGTATCCTGGTGCCCTTTCAGTGGAATGCTAGGCATTGCTTTGTGCACTTTCTAATTATCTGATTCTATAGGGGCATGCATCTTTCATTAACTTTCTATCGACTAGGCAATTTTATAACTTTATAGTGGTAGTGATTAAATTGTAGAAAACTGATAGGCATGCAAAGGATTCCTAGCAATAAAATGATCCCTCTTCATAACAGGGCAAATCAATTTTTTTCAGTAGAGAATATAAATCTTTATAACTCAAATTCTCACATGAACCAGTTAAAATTCTTACCAGTTACTTTATTAATATGTTAAATAAAATCCTTAACAAATATGTATTTAAAAATGCACTTTAAAATATATAGGCAATTCAAATATTAGAAGAAAAAATTTGTAATATAGCTAACAATATATATATAAAGCACTCCTAAAAATCAATAAGAAAAACACCAACCAAGTGGAAAATAAAAGGCAATTAACTTGAAAAGACTTTTCAGCAAAGTCATTTCGAGGCCAATTTCCAGGCCAATAGGTACATTAAAAGGTACTAAGCACCATTAGTCATCAGATAATGAATTACATATTCAAAAATTATTTAAAAGACTGACAAAACCAAACATTGGCAAGAATGTAAGATAAACAAAACTCTTAATTTTTGTGGATGGAGTGCAAAATGGTATAACCACTTTGAAAACTATTTGGCAGTTTTTTTTTTTTTTTTTTTTTTTTTTTTTTTTTTTTTTTTTATAAAACACACACTTTACCCCTGCCCTAGCAATTTCTAGGCATTTGTACAAGAAGAATAAAAACAGATGCCTATGAAATGACTTGTACGTAAATTTACATAGCAGCTTTATTCCTATTGGCCCAAACTGGAAAGAACCCAAATACCTATCTAAATGATAATGAAAACACAAAATGTTATATTCCTAGACCTCAGCAATTAAAAAAAAGTTATAATAATAACTGAGGGGCACCTAGCTGGCTCAGCTGGTGACACACAGGACTCTGAGTCATGTGAGTTCAAGACCCATGTTGGGGGTAGAGTTTACTTAAAAAAAAAAAACAGAAACAGACACTCAACAACATGAATGAAACTCTCATATTATTTGGAGTAAAAGTAGTACTCACTGCTTCATTCCATTTATATGATGTTCAAAGATAAAATAATAATAACCTATGGTCATAGAAATTATAGCAATGGTTGTCTCTGGGGAAGGGGTGGGAAGTGACTGGAAAGCAAGAAGGCAAAACTTTCTGGGAAAATTAAATAGCTTATATTTTGATCAGGAGATCAGAGTCTAAATTACATCAATGTAAACATTTATCAGAAATGTTCAAATTATTTTCTGTCCTTACACCAAAATCACACTGCCTCAATAATTTGATAAGCTTTGTGTTGAACACTACTGTGTGGCAATATACCCTTCAACTATTTTTTTCTTCCAGATCAACTTTGTTGGCTGTTTTACATACTTTGTATCAGCATGCAAACTTAAAAAAAAAAAACCTGCTGGGTTTTTGATCCATATTGTTTGGAATTTACAAATCAATTTAGGGGAAATTGACATCTTAATGATATAGTCTTCTGATGTCTGAGCACAGTATATCACTCCATTTATTATGGTCTTCAAAAATCTTTTCTAAAAAAATATTTTGTATGTTCAGGGGAAAGTCTACCACATCTTTTATTGTATTTATTTTTAGGTATTTGATATTTTATATTATTTTAAAAATCTTTTCTAGTATATAGAAACACAAATTATTTTATATTTATCTTTTATTCAGGAAAATTGCCAAATTCACTTATTAATTTTAATATGTTCTTAGTGAATTCTTTTGGAATTTTCTATATACATGAGCCATGTCAAATAACAGCTGTTCTAACCTATATTTTCGATTTTCACTAAATATGAATATTATATGAATGTTAACTTCATTTTGCATTATTATACTTACTACGATTATCAGTATAATTTGAAGAGAAGTAGTGATAATAGCTATCTTTGTCTCATTTCAGACTTTAATAAACAAACTATTCAACATTTTACTAAGTATTCTATAAATCTATTGAGTATTTTATGTAAATGTTTTGCAGATGTTCTTTTCAGATTGAGAAAGTTCTCTTCTATTTCTAGCTTACTGAAACTTTCTTTCATAAAATATGTCAATTTTATCAAATCTTTTTGATTTTCTAATGAGTTAATCTAGGCTTTTTACCTTGATTTGGTTAATTTGGTCAATGCAGTGACCGAGGTTTTCAAATGTTAAACTAACAATGCTTCCTTAGAATAAATCACACTTATGATTACCATTTTTTCATGTATAACTAAGTTCAATTTGCTCTTTTTTTCTGAATTGTTGTAAAAAAAAATAACTAATCTCTTAAATTTTTAACCATACAGTGCAGTGTTGTTAACTATAAGCACAATGTACAGCAGATTGCTAAAACTTTTTCATCTTGCATGACTGAATACCCACTGAACAGCAACTGTCCATTTCCTTCTCTCCCGTGTCCCTGAAAACACCATTCTGCTGTCTGTTTCTATGATTCTGCCTCCTTTAGATACATCAAATAAGGGAAATCATGCAGTATTTGTCCTTGTGTTACTGGCTTATTTCACTTAGCACAATATCTTCAAGACTCATCAATATTATAGGATATGGAAGGATTTCTTTCTTTTTATGACTAAAAAATATTCCACTGTATGTATATGCCACATTTTCTTTACTCATTCATTCATTAATGAACATTTAGATCATTTCCACCTTTTGACTACTGTATATATTGCTGCAGTGAACATGGGGGTGTAAACATCTCTTCAAAATCTTTATTTCAATTATTTTGGATAAACATTCAGAAATGGGATAGCTGGATAATATGGTAGTTCTGTTTTTAGTTTTTTTAGGAAGCTCTATATTGTTTTCCATAATGGCTATACCAATCTGATTCCCACCAATAATGTAGTACGATTCCCTTTTCCACACATCCTCACCAACACTTATCTCTTGTCTTTTCGATAATAGCCATTTATATAGATATGAGGTAATATTTCACTGTGGTTTTGATACACATTTTCCTGATGATTATTTGAGTGCCTTTCATGTACTTGACTATTTGTATGCTTTTTGGAGAACTGTCTATTCAAGTCCTTTGCACAGTTTTTAATTGGGTTTTCATTTTGGGTTTTGTTTTGTTTTTGCTTTTTTGCTATTGAATTGTAGGAGTACTTTATATATTTTGGATATTAATCCTTTAGCAGATACATGGTTTGCAAATACTTTCTCCCATTCCATAGGCTGCTTTTTCCTCTCTTGGTTCTTTACTTTGCTGTGCAGAAGGTTTTTTGGTTTGATTTAGTTTTACTTGTTGATCTTTGCTTTTGTTGTCTTTGCTTTTGGTGTCATATTCAAGAAATTATTACCAAACAAATGTTATGAAGATTTTTCCCTATATTTTCTTCTACTAGTTTTATGGTTTCAGGTCTTACACATAAGTCTTCATTTTGAGTTGATTTTTGTGTACAGTGTAAAAAATAAAAAGGTCTAATTTTTGTTATGTCAATACTCAGTTCCTCTAATACCATTTGTTGAAGAGACTACACTTTTGGCACCTTTGTCAAAGACCATTTGACCTTAAATGCATAGGTTTATTCCTGAATTCTTCATTCTGTTCCAGTGGTCTATATGAATGTACCTATGCTAATATCATACTGTTTTGGTTACAGTAGCCTTGTAATATGTTTTGAAGTCAGAAAATATGAGACCTCCAGCTTTGTTCTTTTTTTGTTGTTGTTCAATTAGCCAACACATCATTAGTTTGGATGTAGTGTTCAACACTTCATTAGTTGCATATAACACCCAATGCTCATCACCACGTGCCCACCTTAATACTTTGTTCTTTTTTATCGACATGTTTTCATTATATAGGGTCCTTTCTTATTTCATATAAATTTTGGAACTTTTTTTTCTATTTCTTTAAAGAACGCCATTGGGATTTTCATAGGGATTCACTGAAATTATAGATCGCTCCAGGTAGCATAATTTAACAATATTAGGTCCTCCAATCCATGACAAAATAAAAATCTTTCCATTTATTTGTATCTTCTTTAATTTCTTTCATCGCTATTTTGTTTTAGTTTTCAGTGCACGAAACTTTTGCCAGCATGGTTAAGTTTATTTCTAAGTATTTTATTTTTTTTGATACTATTATAAATAGTTGATAATATTATAAATATTTTATATTTACATTTACTTGTAAATATATTTAAATACATTGATATATATTTTAAAGAAAATAGTATAAATATAACAAATATATTAATAACATATTAACTATTACAATAGCTGATAATATTATAAATAGAACTTTCTTATTTCCTTTTTGGATTATTCATTGTAAGTGTATAAAATTACAATTGATTCTTGTATGTTGATTTGGTATACTATACTTTGCCTAATTTATTTAACAGTTAATTTTTTGTGCAGTCTTTTCTGTTTTCTACATATAATTTCATGTCATCTGTAAATTCTACATCTTCCTTTCCATTTGGGTGACTTTTGTTTCTCTGTCTTGCCTAATTGCTCTGGTTAGTACTTCCAGAACTATGTTGAATAGAAGTGGCAAGAGTGGGCACCCTTTTGAGAAAGGGGAACCCTATTACACTGTTGATGGGAATGCAAACTGGTACAGCCGCTCTGGAAAACAGTATAGAGATTCCTCAAAAAGTTAAAAATAGAGCTACCCTATGACCCAGCAATTGCACTACTAGATATTTATCCAAAGGATGCAAACATAGTGATTCAAAGGGGCACCTGCACTCCAATGCTTATAGCAGTGATGTCCACAATAACCAAAATATGGAAAAAAGCCCAGATGTCCATCAATAGATGAATGAATAAAAAAGATGTGGTATATATACGATGGAATATTAATCAATCATCAAAAAAATGAAATCTTACCATTTCCAACAATGTGGATGGAACTAGAGGGTATTCTAAGTGAAGTAAATCAATCAGAGAAAGACAATTATATGATTTCACTCATATGTGTAATTGAAGAAACAGAACGGATGAACACAGAGGAAGGGAGGGAAAAATAAAATAAGATGAAATCAGAGAAAGAGATAAACTATAAGACTCAACTATAGAAAACAAATTAAGGGTTGATAGAGGGGAGGGGGTAAGGGGATGGGGTAAGTGGGTGATGGTCATTAAGGAGAGCATGTGATGTAATGGGCACTGGGTGTTATATGCAACTAATGAATCACTAAATTCTACTTCTGAAACCAATAATACACTATAATTGATTTTAAATAAAATTAAATTATTAAATTTAATTTAATTTAATTTTTAAAAAGAGAGAGCATCCCTGTCTTTTTCTTGATCTTAGAGGAAAGACTTTCAGTTTCTCATCATTGAATATGATGTCAGCTGTGGGCTCTTCATATATGGCCTTAATTATGATGAGATAATTTTCTTCTAGTCCTAGTGTGTTTAGTGTTTTTATTTTGAAAGTGTGTTGAATTTTGCCTAATGCTTTTTCTGCACCTATTGAGATGATCACATGGTTTTTATTCCTCAGTTAATATGATGTAGTACATTGATTTTCTTACATTGAACCATCCTTGTATCCCAGTGCAATCCCACTGGGTCACAGGGTATGAACCTTTTTTTTTTTCTTTTTTTCTTAATGCATATTTTTTTTAAAAAAATTAGTGAATATACAGTGTTATATTGCTTTCTAGAGTAGAATTTAGTGATTCATCACTTACATACAACACCCAGTGCTCATCACAGTAAGTGTCCGCTCTAATACCCATCACCCATCTAGCCCATTCCCCACCCACATCCCTCCATCAACCCTCAGTTTGTTCTCTATCATTGAGTCTCTTACACTTTGTTTCCCGCTCTCTTCTTTTTCTTTTCCCCCTCCTCATATGTTCATCTGTTTTCTTTCTTAAATTCCACATATGAGTGAGATCATATGGCATTTGTCTTTCTCTGACTGACATATATTGTTTAGGATAATATACTCTAACTCCATACACATCGTTGCAATATTCCATTGGGTGTCTGTACACACACACACACACACACACACACACACCCCACATCTTCTTTGTCCACTCATCAGTCGATGGATATCTGGGCTCTCTCCATAGTTTAGCTATTGCTGAAAATGTTGTTATAAATATCGGGATGCATGCACCCCTTCCAATCTCTATTTTTTTATCCTTTATGTAAATACCTCATAATGCAATTGCTGGATCGTAGTGCAATTGCTAATTCTATTTTTAGTTTTTTGAGGAATCTCCATATTGTTCTCCAGAGTAGCTGCACCAGTTTGCATTCCCACCAACAGTGTAAGAGGATTCGCCTTTCTCAGCATCTTTGCCAACATCTGTTGTTTCCTCTGTTGTTAATTTTAGCCATTCTGACAGGTGTCAGAACCACATCTCATTGTGGTTTTGATTTGGATTTCCCTGATGATGAGTGATGTTGAGCACCTTGCATGTGTCTGTTGGCCATCTGGATGTCCTCTTTAGAAAAGTGTCTGTTCATGTCTTCTGCCCATTTCTTAACTGGATTATTTGTCTTTTGGGTGTTGAATTTGATAAATTCTTTATAGATATTGGACACTAACCCTTTATCAGATATGTCATTTGCAAATATCTTTTCCCATTCTGTAGGCTGCCTTTTAGGTTTGTTGATTGCTTCCTTCACTGTGCAGAAGCTTTTTATTTTGATGAAGTTCCAATAGTTCACTTTTGCTTTTGTTTCCCTTGCCTCTGGAGATATATCTAGTAAGAAGTTGCTACAGCCAATGTCAAAGAGGTTGCTGCCTGTGTTCTCCTCCAGGATTTTGATGGTTTCCTGTCTCACACTTAGATCTTTCAACCATTTTGAATTTATTTTTCTGTATGGTGTAAGACAGTGGTTCAGTTTCTTCTGCATGTCACTGTCAGGTTTTCCCAAAACCATCTGTTGTAGAGATTGTCTTTTTCCCATTGCATATTCTTTCCTGCTTTGTCGAAGATTAGTTGACGATGTAGTTGTGGGTCCATTTCTGGGTTTTCTATTCTGTTTCATTGAACTATGTGTCTGTTTTTGTGCCAGGACCATACTGTCTTAATAACTACAGCTTTGTAATGTAGCTTGAAATCTGGAATTGTTTTGCCTCCAGTTTTGGTTTTCTTTTCCAGAATTGCTTTGGCTATTGGGATCTTTTCTGGTTCCATACAAATTTTAGGATTGTTTGTTCTAGCTCTGTGAAAAATGCTGTTGTTATTTTGATAAGGATTGCATTAAATGTGTAGATTGCTTTGGGTGGTATAGACATTTTAACAATGCTTGTTCTTACAATCCATGAGTATGGAATATCTTTCCATTTCTTTGTGTCCTCTTCAATTTCTTTCATTTCTCTTTAGTTAGGTTTATTCCTAGGTATCTCATTGGTTTTGGTACCATTGCAAATAGGATAGATTCCTTGATTTCTTTTCGTGCTTCTTCATTATTGGTGTATAAAAATGCAACTGATTTCTGCACATTTATTTTGTATCCTGAAACTTTGTTGAATTCATGTATTAGTTCTAGCAATTTTGGTGAAGCCTTTTGGGTTCTTGACAGAATATAATGTCATCTGCAAACAGTGAAAGTTTGACTTCTTCCTTGCCAATTAGATGCTCTTATTTCTTTTTGTTGTCTGATTGTTGAGGCTAAGATTTCCAGGACTATGTTAAATAGTAATGATGAGAGTGGTAATCTTTGTCTTGTTCTTCACTGTAAGGAAAAGGTTCTCAATATTTCCCCATTTAGGATGATATTAGCTGTGGGTCTTTCATCTATGGCCTTTATGATATTTCTACATGTTCCATCTATTCCTACTTTGTTGAGGGTGTTTATCAAGAAAGGATCCTGTATTTTGTCAAGTGCTTTTTCTGCATATGATCCTTTTAATGTACTATTGAATTTTATTTACTCATATTTTGTTGAGGATTTTGTATATATATTCCCCAGGAATATTTGCCTGTAGTTTTCTTTACTTGTAGTGTCTTTATCTGGCCTTGATATCAGGGTGAAGCTAGTCTTGTAAAATAAGTTTGAGAATTTTTCCTCCTCTTCAATTTTTTGGAACAGCTTGAGAAGAATTGGCTTTAATTCTTTTTTACATCTTTGATAGGATTCATCTGTGAAGCATCTGGTCCTGGGCTTTCCTTTGTTAGGAAGTTTTTGTTTACCAATCTTATTAGTTATAGTTTTGTTCAGATTGTCTATTTCTTCATATTTTGGTCATGGTATGTTTCTAATAATTTATACATTCCTCCTAGGTTATCCAATTTATTGGCTAATCATTGTTCCTTGTAGTCCCTTATGATCTTTTGTATTTCTTAACTATCAGTTGTACTGTCTCTTCTTTCATTTCTGATATTATTCATTTGAGTATTCTCTTTTTTCTTCTTAGTTAATCTAGCTAAATATTTGTCAATTTTTGTTTATCTTTTCAAGAAATCAACCCTTAGTTTCCTTGTTTTTTTTTAATCTCCATGACTTATTCATTTTATAACTAGAAGTTTGTAACTGTTGATCCCCTTTGTCATTTTACCCACCCCCATCCCCTCTGGGGATCTGTTCACTATATCTATGAGCTTGTTTTTTGTTTTCTTTTGTTTTGCTTTTTAGATTCCATATATAACCAAGATCATATGGCATTTCTCTCTCTGATTTCACTTAGCATAATGCCTTTAAGGTCCATCCATGTTGTTGTAAATGGCAAGATCCCATGCTTTTTTATGACTGAATAGTATCTCATTGTGTACATATACCACATTTTCTTTATCCATTCATCCACTGATGAACATTTAGGTTGTTTCCATAATTTGTCTATTGTAAATAATGCTGCACTGAACATAAGGGTGCATATATCTTTTCGAATTAGTGTTTTTGTTTTCTTTGGATGAATACCCAAGAGTAGAATTGCTAAACCATACGATAGTTCTATTTTTAACTTTTTTTTAATTCCAGTATAATTAACAGTGTTATATTGGTTTCAGGTATACAATATAGTGATTTGGTTTCAGGTGTATAATATAATGATTCAACAATTCTGTACATTACTCAGTGCTCATCAGAATAAGTGTATCTTATGCCCTTTACCTATTTCACCCATCCCCCCACCTACCTCCCCTCTGGTAACCACCACTTTGTTCTCTACATTTAAAGGTCTGGGTTTTTTTTATCTCTTTATTTCTTTGTTTTGTTTCTTAAATTCCACATATGAGTGAAATCATATGGTACTTGTATTTCTCTGACTGGTTATTTCACTTAGCATTGTACCCTCTGAGTCCATCCATGTTATTGCAAATGGCAAGATTTTATTCTTTTTTATGGCTGAGTAATATTCCAGTGTGTGTGTGTGTGTGTGTGTGTGTGTGTGTGTGTATGCACACGCACACGCATGTGTGTCTATGTGTGAGGATCATCTATAAAGTTGCATCAGAAAACTGGGCCTTGGAGGGAGGCATGGGGCCTGAGGCTCTGATGGTACAGAACTATGGGATCTACTTCCACCAGCTGTGGTATGATCAAGACTAAGCAAGATTTGAGTTCCCTCCTAAAACCCAGCCAATAGAGGACAACAAGTATAAGTCTGGCTGAAATGAGGCAAAAAGAAATTCCCAGGGTCATAGAACAACTTGAGGACCTGGACAGCCAGGTTCTCTACAGCTCAGCCTCTAAGAACAGCATCCAATATCAAGTGGGTAATGGCATGCACCTCCTCCCCGAGGCTTTCACATTCAATATCAAGCTGTCCAATCCCATGAAACACCCAGAGAAGGAGCCTGTGAATGAAGATCTATATCCAGCACACTACTGGAAATATTCCAATTATATCAAATGCAGCAACTTGGATGCCCCTGAGCCATACCAAATTGGCCAAAGAAATCTTCCGTATCAAGAAGAGTAATGGCAGGCCTGATGAGACAGACATCAAGATCAGAATCAACAAATTCTACAGGCCAAAGAACACCCAAAAGTCTAACCAGGAGAGTTACCATGCAGACATCAACCTGCTTTGTGAGAGCAATGAGGAGTCTGACTTAATGGTAGCGGAAAGAATTTTTTTTTTCAAAATTTTGAATATGTCATCCCACTGTCTTCTGGCCTGCAAGGTTTCTACTGAGAAATCCATTAATGGAATATATCACACCACTCCCTTTTGGCCTGCAAGGTTTTGCTGAGATATCTGGTGATAGTCTTATAGAAGTTCCCTTGTATGTGATCAGTAGATTTTCTCTTGTTCTTTGTAAAATTCTCTCTGTCTTTTGATTATCAAGTGTCTCACCACAGATTTCTATGAGTTCATCCTAGTTGGCTCTAGTGGGTTACTTAAATCTGTATGTCCATTTTCCCCCCAAGATTTGAGAAGTGTTTGGCCATTATTTCTTTAAGTTAGCTTTCTGCCACTTTCTCTCTATCTCTTCTCTTTCTGGGTCTCTCATAATGTATATATAGGTCCATTTAATGGTGTACCATATGTTCCTTGGGCTGTCTTCACTCATTTTCACTTTTTTCTTTCTGTTCCTCTGACTGGATAATTTCAAATGACCTATATTCGAGTTTGCTGATTCTTTCTTCTGCTTGATAAGTCTGCTGTTGAATGCCTCTGTGAATATTTCAGCTGTTGTTGTATTCTTTGCTCCAAAATTTGTTGGTTCTTTTTTTTATGTATATAATTTCTATGTCTGTTGATATTCTCATTTTGTGTGTACATTGTTATCTTGAGTTCATAGAGCATCTTTACAAAAATTATTTTGAATTCTTTGTCAGGTAATTAATTTACCTCTACTCCATTAGGATTGGTTTTGGAGATATATTTTGTCTCTTTGATTTGGCCATGTTTCCCTCTCATGTGTCTCATAGCTTTGTACTAACATCTAAACATTTGAAAAAACAGCCTTCTTTCTGTCTTTATAAACTAGCTTTGTGCAGGCAGAGACCCTCACCAATCTGTCCAACTACAGATTCTGGGGACCTCTGAAACCATTTCAGGAAGCAATTTCTCTGGGTGTGTATACATGAAATTTCTTAATTTGAGAAGCTTAATGGTTTCTTTTTTAGGAACTCATAATTTCCTCCTTCCTCTAGTATTTGTCTATGGCACTGCAAGTTCTCTACCTCTTCAGCAGCAAGCTGCAGGCACTAGGCATCCAAAGTATGTTGGCTTCCTATCAGTACCGTCAGTCAGAAGGACAGATATCAGTCCCTTGGGCAGCACTCTGAAGAGCTAGAACATTGGTACACATGCTCCACTCTTCTCTTTTCCCCCAAGGTAGAAGTGGTGAGCCAGAACATTTTCTCCTGTCATTGAGCTGTGCTGCCTTGAAGGAGGGATTGACATGGGTAAAATGAAATTGCTCTTATCTGTTTCACTGCAACTGTTCTCCGCTTTTTGCTCACCTAGGGTACTGCAATTTCTTAAGTGAATTCTGAAAATACCATGAAGGTGTCTTGGTTTATATATTATTGCTAAATCAGTGTTTCTAATGGGGGAATGAGAGCACAGACCTCCTGTTCTGCCATCTTGCTAACATCTGCTCATATTTTGCTTTGCATATTCAAGAGTTTGGGTAAGATTCAGACAGTTTCAAACATTCAAACCTTAGAAAATTTACCACTCAGATTCTCACAGTGAACCACTAAATTTTCGTAAAATACAATTCAGATAAAGAAGGAATGGTTTGAAAAAAACCGAGGTGAGAAAATAAATTGCCCAATTTCAGGGCCAATTCGAACAAACACGGACTTTAAAAAACAAACCAAAAACTGTGATATATAAATTAGATAAAACTAAATAGTGGAAATAGTTTTATTACATAAAATCGGAGAGGGTAAAAGGAATTAAAATTTCCTGAGTTATGTGTTTTATACTGATAAAGGATAGAAATATTAATTAAATTAAACTGCCAATTTAGGCCTGCATATCCTCGTGATGATTCAAATATCCTTCTCAGGTCATAATCCCAATAAAAAAGAATATCTGTTCATTCCCCTTTTGCCCACCCTCAATTCAGGAGTTTAAGAAAGTAATAAGTCACAAATTACTCTTCTATAACTATTCTAACAGGCAAATTTACTACCAGTAAATATGCTTCAATGATTACGTCCCTCTTCAGAGACCTATGAGCACCTCACTAATCCTTTCTGCCAGAAGTTAAGCGTTTCCTGCTCATCCATCCCTACCTCTTATTTTTAAGTTTGAATCAAGATTTGTTCTCTTTATTTCTAACCAAAGCAGCAGTATAATCAGTGATGCATATCTGAATTACCTGGAAAAAAGTGTTACAAAAATATATATACTGGATTTTACATTCACATTCCCAGATGTACTTATGCAATAGGACTTAGATGAATCCCAGGCAGGAAAACTTCTCTCTGCCCAAGTCACTCTGATGCATAGCCTATGATCTTCCAATGAAATAGAACTGCATTTTCCAGGAATCAGCAGCAAAATATTATTTATATCAATTCTCTACCATGTGGTGAATCTACCCTGAAAAGTAACTTCCTACAGTAAAAATTTAATAGAGGCTCCTTAACCTACAAGGTGGTACCATTTAATTTTTTTAAAATTTTGCAGCAATATATGCTCTAATAGGATATTGAAAAAAATTACTACAGTTGTTCTTAATTCCTTTTTATTTTTTATTTTTCTTATTCTAATGTGTATGAATGTGTATGTGTGTGTATACTTTTTGGTAAAAGTTAAATCTGTATATATATATACCTTTTGCTTTATATACCAGTATATTTTTGTCTTTCTTCATTTAACATTATATTGTGGCCATTCACCAATGTCTTTGCAAAAATCTCCCAACACTTGAATTTTTGTTTTATCATATAGACATACTATAATTTATCTACCAATTCTACATTGTTGAACATTTAATTATTTTCAATTATTTTACTAAGATAAATAATGATATGAACTCTTTAGCATAAATCTTTGTGCTTTTCTTTAACTATTTCTTTAAGAGAAATTCTCAGGAATGTAAATTAGTGACGGTGAGCATTTTAAAATTCTGCATTCCAGACATGTTGTACTAAGGTTTTATTATTGATATGCATCTGTATTTCTTATGGAGGTTCACACTGTTGTAGAAACTCTATACTTTTATAGATCATTGTGAGATATGTAGTCTGAGGACAGCAGAGAATGGGGTCCAGGGAAATAAGAGACTTGAACCTTTTTCCCTTCCCTACAGCCTATTTGTTCTGTGGCCTATAGCAATTCACTGAACTATTTTGTTGAAAAGCTGTCTCAAGGTTCCACAAAGTAAGGATGGACAAGAGAGTAACATTCACATCCTCTTGAAGATTATACTGTATGCTATAAAATTCAAGCAGACAAAATGAGATAAAAATAAAGAGTTGAATTTAACACAGAAGAGCAAACAAGTGACCATATTGCTTTAGGGGTGAAATTGTAAAGAATTGCATTTAACGTATCTGTAGAAGTTTCCACAGATTGAAATACCTTGTTGCTTTTCACAAACAGGCATTTACCTTTCTGTTTACAAACACCTACAATTTTTCACTTAGCAAAGCAAATTCACTTTATAAAGTTCACACTGATCCATAATTATCTCCTATCCAATTCTTATTTAAGATTTCAAGTTATTTATTTTCTATTTTTTTTCTCAGATGCTCATTCAAAATTAATAAAGGGTATAGTTTAATTGCTTTTAAAACACCAACAAAAAGTCTCTTCAACTGATGCTGATTTGGTAAAAGAAGAGAGGAGCCTATTTGAAATGAAACACCTATTGAAGTTTTAAATTTTGTAGACTCTTTTGGAAATGTATAGGAACAATTCATTCTAAAAATGTTTCTGAGCATTTTATAAGTGTCTGGCACCATGTTAGACAATAAAATTTCAGAAAACAGTAAGACAAATGATCTCTCTTCAAATGGTTCAGAGCAGAGTGAGAGAAGTAAACATGTATACAAGTAAGTCCAGTGCCATGGGTAAGTGCTACTGGACTTGAAACACTTAGGCTAGTGTAAATAATGACAAATTGAGCATATGGTCAGGTATAGAAAATCTTCTCAGCAAAAGTAACCTTTGAACAGACAAAAAAAGAATAAGCCTTCACAGAAGTAAAAAGAAGAAGCACATTAAAAGCATAAAGAACAGCATGTTGCATTAAAAGAACACAGAATTATAGAACTTGGATTATACTATGAACGGTCAGAAAGTCTCGAATTACGTAAGAATTCTCTATTAAAACACATTTATTCTCTCTACATTTGTAATCAGGTATCACATTTCCTTCTGCTGTAATTCTAAGAAGTTACTAGAAATTGTTTTATTCAGTGCTTTTGTACAGATATTTTACATAATTCTCTCCAAATGGAAACTGATTTTTATGTGAAATTTTAACAAAAACATGAAAAAAAATCATTCAGTAATGAAGCTAAAACCAGACAGGCAGTGAACCTTCAGAATTTGAGATGTTTCCTACAAGGGCTAAATAACTGAGCAGAACTTCAAGAAGCTGATGGTACATAAAAGACTGTTTCCCCACAGCTCGGCCCCACTGCTAGGAACGGCATTTTCAGGAGAGCTGAGCAGAGTAAAGAGCCTGGATTCCTTCCCAGGTCTCAATGAGTTTGTGATCAGGACGTTGATGGCTTCAGAATGAGGCATGATGCAAATACAAAGTATTTATTACTAACTTTTCACAGAAAAATTGTCTCAGAAAAATTTAAGAGCGAAACAGTAAAATTTCAACGTAGCCAAACAACATTCTTTATGTCTAACAGCCTGCTAAATAAAATAAAATAAAACAAAATGTTATGAGCAATTAACATTTCTCATACTTATGCAGTGTTTCTGTACAAATGCCTATTAAATATTAAGGTGGATCAGAGCTGGCGGCATGCCAGGGCTCTGCAAAACACACGGCATATTAGCCGCCACCATTTGTCTGCATCAGCAGAGGCTGCAATTACAAGATAATCAAGTTTTTCTCCCCCTCCCTGTGTGCATCTAGTTTTTTTCCCCCCTTTTATCCTCCTCCCCATTGAAAATCAAAGTCAGTCATTTAATATTTACATTTTTTAAACTACATATAAAAGACGTACGTTAAACTGCATTGGGAGATTTACTAGGAAAGAAGGGAAGGCTGGGACTGCACACACACTCTTCCCTAGTATTTTCTAGAATGAAGCATGAGGAAAGAAAAGGAGAATTTTTTTATCTATTCAGTAGATGTAGAGAGAAGACTCATCTGCCAGATTACAGAACTACAGAAAGCCTTGTGGAATGGTAGAAGCAGGGAGTACCTTCCCATAGTAATCCATTCATACTCTCCTAGACCAGCTTTCCTCCCAGAAGGCAGTAACTAGCTGTCTGGGATTCCCAGATGAGGAGAAGATCTGATACTTAGGAACTATTCATGTCCTATATTGCATACTTTAGTACATTTACTCCTCATAACAATTCTGGAAGTAGGAAACCATTTTATAGATGGGGGAACTGTATCAGGAAAATTAGGTAAAATATGTTGCTGGTCACTGATTGAGTGAATCTCTACAGAACACTAAAGCGTACAATACTTTCCTTGTAATAAGCCACCTCATGGGAGTCTCTCCAATCTTAGCACCAGCCCCCACCCTTACTTTTTTTACATAGACTCCTAACCAAATGAAACTCATTACACATAGATTACTGATATCTACTCCATAAAGACGCAAAAATTCAGTTTATAATTTTCTTACTCCCTTCTCTTCATCTAGGTCATAAAAAGTCTATTCCATGAGTTGGATTTTTTTATTAAGGTCCCAATCCAAGTCACTTCAAGGCTAGGAACAGACTGAGTTTAGAAAGGCCTGAATTGTAATCTTTCATAAATCATTCCAATCCAAAGGGTCTCTGAGAAATATGTCCAATGACCTGTGTATTTACACTCAATGGACATTTGCTGCTATCCCTGGAAACTGTATCCAATGTGTATCCAGTGGTTTATTGTCATGAAAAACATGTTAATAGTGCAATCCAATCTTCTTCCACTATATGAGGCATTCCAATGAGCCCACCCCTTCGAGGGACCCAACTCATTTTAACCAGACCTTCATAATCAGTCTGGAAGGTGCAAACATGTAGACACATCGTATGGCATTTAGTTGTTCTGTTACTTTTTAAATATAAAATATCCGTGAAGAATGTTAGGTCAAAAATCTTCATACTTGTTTTTCTTATCATATTATAATAATAATAGTTATTACTTACTGAGCCTTTATGTGTCAGAAACTGCTCTATTTTTTAGAATAAGCTCATTTAATTTTTATCACAACCCTATAAAAGGTGGGTGCTATTTTCATCCACATTTGTTCAAATGAAGAAAAGGAAGCAAGGATGCATTGATTAATTTCTCTCTGGGTACAAAGTCAGAGTGAAACTTAACCCCAGGGATTCTGGCTCCAAATGCCAAGCCTTTAACGGCACCACCAGCACTAAGTGAGCTCCATACAAGGAACCACAGATTGCAATTCGGACCTTTCCAAACTCAATCCTACTCTCATAAAGTCTCTTTCTAAATACCTTTTAGGGATGGTTTTAGATCTGTCTCAGGCAAGTACTAGAATCATTTGAATGCAAATATTTAAAGATACAGTATTAGCTTCAAAGTACTTAAGATAATCACTCCAGGGCGCCTGGGTGGCTCAGTCGTTAAGCATCTGCCTTTGGTTCAGGGCGTGATCCTGGCGTTCTGGGATAGAGCCCCACATCAGGCTCTTCCGCTGGAAGCCTGCTTCTTCCTCTCCCACTCCCCCTTCTTGTGTTCCCTCTCTCGCTGCCCGTCTCTCTCTCTGTCGAAGGAATAAATAGAATCTTAAAAAAAAAAAAAAAAAGATAATCACTCCGAAAGAAAATGCAGCATATCCAATTCAGCAGACAGTTCTACTATAGTCCCTACTCTGTGGTCCAAGAAATATTCCCTCTTTGGAATCTTTAGGCTTCCACAGTACCTTGCATTTAGCTCTACTATTATGCTAATCATACTATCTTAGATGTATTTCTTCATTTCCTTGCCTATCTCACCATACTCACACAGGGCAGAATTAGAGATTTACCTATTTTTCTATCTCATACACTACCCTGGAAACATCAGGTACTCATAAAATGTTGATTGTGTGAATAAATAATGCCATTACCCTCAAAGAGGGTTATGTTTATGTTTGTTATTATGTTTAATACCAGGTATTCTATTTCAAAATTAAACCCTATTAAAATCACAGTAAGGTATCACCTCATTCCTGCTAGAATGGCTATCATTAAAAAGATAAGAAATAACATAATGCTGATGGGGATGTGGAGAAAAGGGAACCCTCGTACACTGTTGGTGGGATTGTAAATTGATATAGCCACTATGGAAAACAGTATGGAGGTTCCTCAAAAATTAAAAATAAAAATACCATATGATCTAGCAATTCCACTTCTGGGAGTATATCCAAAAGAAGTGAAAACATTATGTCAAAGAGGTATCTGTACCTCCATGTTAATAGTACCTTATTTACGGCAGCCAAGACATGGAAAAAACTTGAGTGTCCATCAACGAAGGAAAGGATGAAATGTGTATACACACACACACACACACACACAATATTATTTGGCCATAAAAAAGGTGAAAATCCTGTGATTTGTAACTACAGATGGACCTTGAGGGCATTATGCTAAGTGACATAATTCAGAGAAAGACAAATACTATTTGATCTCACTAATATGTGGAATCTTAAAAGAAAAGAAAAGGAAAAAGAAAAGAAGGAAGGAAGGAAGGAAGGAAGGAAGGAAGGAAGGAAGGAAGAAAAGAAAAAGAGAGAAAGAAAGAAAAAGAGAGAAAGAGAGAAAGAAAGAAAAGTTAAAAACCCATAGAAAGGGAGATCAGATTTATGGTTACCAGAGGTGAAGAGTGGAGGCAGGGAGGATTGGGAATTGCATGAAGGTGGTCAAAAGATACAAACTTCCAGTTATGAGATAAGTAAGTACTACAGATATAATGTACAACATGATGATTACAGTTAACCCTGCTATATGGTATATGTGGAAGTTGTTAAGAGAGTAAATCTTTAGAGTTCTTATCACAAGAAAAAAAAAACAATTTTTTCTTTTTCTTTTTTTTTTTTTTTTTGGTATCTATAGGAGATGGTGGATGCTAACTAAACTCACTGTGGTAATCATTTCACAATATACGTAGACCAAATCATTATGCTGTACACCTTAAACTTACACAGTGCTGTATGTCAATCATATATCAATAATACTGAAACAATCCTGTTAAAATGTAATTTAACATGCTGATGTTTCAAGGGTTATTACTAATAGATTTCTGAACCCTTGCTGCAATTTCCATTCTTTCATGGCAAATACAATTCACGTTTCAGATTTTTCATTCAAATGGTTTTACAGTGACATTTCATAAGAGAAGGGCAAAGTACTTCTGTTGGTAGTTTGAATCCTATGAATTTGGAAAATATATTAGAGGTTTTTTTGAGCCTGCAAAATATGCATTTTTTATATTTTTATACATTTACTCGTACCTATTTATATATATTTATATATTTTATATGTATATCAGTTAAGAATTAAGTTACATTGCTAAAGGTTCTTTGAATGTACAAAATATATTTTCATAACCAATAACTTATAATTTGATTATAAGTAAGCCTACTGGGTTTTTCTAATGATGTTTTAAATTTTTTCTCTTAAAAATCATGTCGATTTTCAATGATACCTTTCTATGAAAATCCTGCTGAAGAGGATTCAGGCAATGAGTGCTGTAATCAGGATGAACTCCTTCTGTGCTTTAGTCAGACTTTCCCATGATTCCTTACAACCCCTCAAACATCGCAGAAATCAAGATTAAATCAGGAAAAACTGACACACACACACACACACACACACACACACACACACACACACTATTACGATATGCCAGTAGCCAACACTACTGTTTACATGGAAACTATTCGGAAGGGCTGCTTCTTGCTTCCAATTTCTGCATCTAATGTAGACTTTGATTACATACAATACTCAGTGTCTTAAGGCTGTGTTTGATTTCTGAGCTCCAGTGGCTTTGCAGGTAGATGGTTGATCTTTTTTCTGCACTCTTGAGAAGAGTTGTAGTTTTAAGGTAATACAAAATAATCCAAGAAGCAGTGGGAACAATTTTTAAAGTAATGGCCTGAGATTCATTAAAACAGGTAACTTCTCATCTTGCCCTTTTGGGACCCAGCTGTGAGGTCTTCAGCTGATCTCTCCTTTCTATGTCACAGTTTGCTTCCCCATAAATAAAGAGGGTTCCTCGATTCCAGGTATTCATCCTGTACTGACCATATGCAAAACATCATGCTAAACTCCACAGATGATACAAGTAGCCTTCAGTTTGCTAACTAATAGAAATAGCCTGTTCTTTTAGAAATGCAGTTAGAAGTTATTCAATTGAGATGAATTTTACTTTCAGAGACCCAGGAATTCCTAAATCCTATCCTCTCAATCACCCATTCTTTTCAAGCCATTCCCAGGGGCATTATACATAACAGGAGTAACAAATAAGAACTAAAGTATAGTTTTATTAATAAATCAGCAATGATAGGGATGTCTGGGTGGCTCAGTCAGTCAAGAGTCTGACTAGATTTTGGCTCCGGTCATGACCTCAGGGTCACGGGATCTAACCCTACATCAGGCTCTGTGCTCAGTGGGGAGTCTGCTTGAGATGCTCTCTCTCCCTCTCCCTCTGCCCCTCCCCATACTCTCTCTCTCAAATAAATAAATAAGTCTTTAAAAAATAAAATAGAATAAGTCAGGAATGATAATAACAACTAAAATTTTAAATCACCTACTATGTATCAGAACTCATTCTAAACACTTTATATCAATAAGCATTAGCTTACTGATCCTCAAAGCAAACCTATAAAAACAGTTTCATTTTTTTTTTCATTTTTCATAAGAAAAAAAGGAGTCTAAGAGAGTCAAAAAGAAGCTAAGTCAAACAGTTAATAAGTGGCAAACCTCGGATTTCAACTCAGGATTTGAATACACAGCCTGTGTTCTTAACATTCCTCTATATTGCCTCCTATAGCAAGATAAGGACCCAATAATTCAATCCAGAATTTCACCATAAGAGCTCAAGTACAGCAAACAGTTTACCTCTTAATGTTCACCCTATGAAACTAAACCTTGTGTCCAAGTAGAAAGTAATATTTATGAAATTGATCTTTCTACCTCCAAGCAAATACCGCTGTCTTTAAGGCTACCTGTGTTTTATGCATATTTGTGAGTTTCGGTTCTCTGGGAAAAGTCATACTCAGGACGCCTGGGAGGCTCAGTTGGTTAAGCATCTGCCTTTGGCTCAGGTCATGATCCCAGCATTCTGAGATCGAGCCCCACATCAGGCTCCCTGCTCAGCAGGGAGTCTGCTTCTCCCACTCCCTCTCCTTCTGTGTGCTTGCTCTCTCTCTCTCTCTCTCAAATAAATAAATCTAAAAAAATTTTTTTTAATTAGGAAAAAAAAGTCATACTCATATGAGGAAAAATAAATGTCTCTGAATACCTTTCCAACAACCAGACAGTTCTTAATTCAACTAATTGGAATCTACAGGAATCTACATGTTACATGGGAAATGGAAGCAAAAGAGTCAGTTGGGTTTGCAGAATGGGCCCTGGCTCAATTACCCCCTCCCTTATATTAACAGAGATAGAAGAGAACGAAAGAGAGTAAAAGACAAGAAACAGCAAGAACTGGACTGAATCTACCATTCTGCCCAGCTGTATAGAAGAGAACAGAACATAACTAACTGAGTTTCAATAGACTGATCTGCCATTTTGTAAAATATGACTCTCTCATGCGGGTGGATAGCAGAAATGAAAGCTTACTGGGACACAGAAAATTGAAGTGTTCCTATCCCCACATATATGGAGAGAGTTTTCTTTCTTTTTCAAACACATTTCCTTTATATATTTTATTTTGTCCTTATAACAGTAGTATAAGAAGTTAGTTATCTCTGAATCCATATAAAACAATTGTGGAAAATATCTCAAAATACTTTAGTTCAAGATATATATGCTTTATTGCATCAGTAAGCACACATTCTACCCATAATTCCTGAGACTAGTCTAATATTAACTCATACATGGTCTGTATTTATATCAATAGATATTTATGAGAACTGGTTTTAATTCAAATACTTCTGTCATTGATACATTCAAGACAGCTAATGCCAACAAATAAAACAGATAAACCTGAATATGTTTGCCCCTTATTTCATATCTGAGGATGTTCTTCCAGATTTGGAGGCTAACTCAATTTGAGTTAGAAACTTTGTGATTGGAAGCTACCTTTTTTCCATCCTACAGTAAACCAGATTACCATTGAGGAGAATGCCCACTCATTTAATTTTACATTCTTACTCTGAATTGCACCTTCTATGTCCCAGACTAGAAAATAAGCTCAGGTCATGATCTTGGGGTCCTGGGACTGAGCCCCATGTCAGGATCTCTGCTCAGTGGGGAGTCTGTTTCTCCCTCTCCCACCACCCCCCCCCGTGTGCTCTCTCTGTTTCTCCCCCTCTCTCAAATAAAAAAATACAATCTTAAAAAAAAACGATCATCAAATTGAAGTTGAAGTCAAGTAGAATTAAGGTAGGAATGATGTTGGCAAAACACAGGTAATTAGATGCTAAAATCTAGGGAGACAACCCAGAGGTTAAGATAAAATCAAAATGATAGAAAATGAGTAATATAATTAGATGACATAAAATATTTCTCCACTTGGAAGAGGATGGGATCTGTGAAAGAAAGACTGTTAATAGTTGAGTGAGGTAAATAGTGTCTCAAGGGGAAAACAGGCTTTTATTAGAGCAAAAAAAATGTGATTTAAATGTTTTGGTAAGAGAGTGGTCACATATGAAATACTTGCTGACGTTGGACAGTGACTTCTAGAAAGTACAATGAAAATACTGTGCTTTCTAAATTATAGAAGATACTGAAGCTGAATGATGATAGCTAGTTTAGGGCTTTTCTTAGAGTCTGATGAATCAGAGATAGAGGCATAAGATTTGTCCTGGTGGATTCAAAGTAAATTGTGTTGCCAATGATTTGAGTTTAGAGGTAGGAAGGATTAGGTGTCTGGAACTTTCTCTTAACCCCTCTTTATGGACTCAAGGAAGTCTCCAGATGTGGCAACTGAGTCCCAAGGCTGAGTAAGGAAAACTATGGTGAGACACAGTCTTAGTCACAGTATATGGATTCACGTTTAAGCCATATCAGAAAAGGGGTGAACTTATGACAATTGTGTTGACTCACCTTTGACTAGTTTCGTAGCTTTCACAGGGAAGCCAGTTAAAATGAAAATAATCACTGAAACCTGTACCCACTCTGCATTTCCATCTTATTTCTCACAGCACCCTACAACCCTGACCTTCATCCTATCCCTGGGTCGTTCAGGGAAAGGCTGACAGTGCAAGAGTTAGAGATGAAGTTAGAATGTCTTTGTGCACTTTATTTGACACTTTTGAAAATAATTTAGAGTAAAACATTTAGCATTTTAGGCTGCATCAAAATATCATGTGGTTATCTAACATTTTACATCTTAATCTCCTACCCCTCTAATTCCCACCTTTCTACCTATCTCCCCTGCCCCATACACACGTACCATGAACCAGTTACTCATGTCTGCTCAAACTTTTCAAGTACACAATACACTTCCTTTGGTCTGTGCCTTTGCTTATGCTGCCCTCTCAGCCAGAGATCTCACCTGCTGTCCTCTCATCTGCCTCATATACTGTTACTTACACCTTGTTCAAATGTCCCACCTCTCCTGGGAAGCCTCCCCTGTGGTCCCACATCAGGTACTCCATTCTCAGTCTTATGCTGTACTTCACACATACCACTCCATCAGAACATGTAGCAGAACATGCTAACTATTCATGTGCTTGTCTCCCTTGCTAGATCGTGAGTTCTTCAAAGTTAGGAAATGCTACTCAACATTTATACTATACCACAAGGGCCTCAAGTGCCCTGTTGAACTAAAATGAATATAAAGTTCTACTAAATATTTCAAAATAGGCAGTGTTGACCAAAGCTAGATTCTTATTAAGCTCATCCAAGTTTGCAAAAACATACATGATTCATATTCACTTTTATTTAAAAAAATAGCTTATTCACTTTCCAAAAATATTTAAGGAAATAGGGTTTATGAATTTTGTCAAGGGAAAAATTTTATTTAACAATGATTAGTTAAGTCATCTCAGCAGTATAGCTGGAGTCAGGAAATTCAAACTAGCTTAATAAATATAGTTGGCTTCAATGAAGAATTAAAGGATTAAATTATAGTCTATTATCAAGGTGCAATAATACTATGGATTTAAATAGCATAGATGAAACAAAAGGTTAATCAGAATTTAAACCAAACCCCATTTTAGTAGACTAAGTAAGCTTTGAATCAAAAGGTGAAATTCAGCATTAAACACTAAAATAAATGTTACCATCTGGGATCCGGGCTTGTAAAAGTATGGCAAATCAGGTTAAATTTATTAGAATGCAAACAATTTTGAAGTACATAGGAATACAGCTAGTTAAGGCATTGTAACAATCTGGTAAAGCATAGCGTACAACATAATTAAAAATACACTGGCCACAGAGTAAAAGCATAAGTCAAATGTAATTTACCCAGAGGGATGAATTAATAATACAACGTTAGCCCAATCCTGTTCAAGTATCTGGACATCCCAGGAAGTCGCCTCACATTTTAAAACTTGCTTAAAACTGAATTCAAGTGCAATACCCTGATACAATCAAGTGGCTGTTGAGTGATAATATAGATCTGAGGTTTAATTTTTAAGTATGAGACTTTATTTGAAAATTGATATTCAATGATTTATTTTGTTATTGCATTAACATGAAAGTTAGTGCATAATAGTGTCAATTATCTGTTTGAAAGTCAGCAAAAAAGATTTGCAAACTGCCAACAGATTTAAGAGCTTGTCCCAGTCATACTGACAGAAGCAATTTACAGCCTTCTTTGCTGGACACTCAGAGAATGCCCAGAGTTGACATGCTAGGAAATTCTATGTTTTCTGAACTCATGGTTTATCCCAGAAAATTAGTGTTTCATATTGCTGGGATAACAAGAAGCTACAACTCTTCTACACTGCTCTCTCACCCCACAGCAGGTGACAGAGATAGCGTTTCCATCTTGAGAAAGGCCTGAGGAGGGAATGAGGGGACACTGACATCCTTCTGAAGCAGGGAGAAACAAAAAGTTAACTGTTCTTCTCTCTCTGGAAAGAACAGCCTCCCAATTAGGTACTTCTCTGACAGTGTATTCCCCACAAATGTAAAATTCTCTTTGTTCTTTTAGTCCCTCTGAAAAGCTGAAACTCCCCACCAAGCTGCAAATCATTAGCATTAAGTGATATTTATGAGGTCCTAGATTTGCATAACTCTGTTGAAAATTGATAATAAAATCTAAGAACAGTGCTCTCCAGAATTACATTCACATTTTAATTTTTGTAATCATAGAGGGAATCATATAGAGACAATAACTGCAATCATCTGAACAGTCACTGCAATCACCGGCAAAAGCAATAGCCGTGAATACACAGTGTGACCAAAACACCCAAAATACAGTACCAGTAGTTTTATGTTAAAGAGTAAGAAGACACTGCCTGTTGTCCATTTGCCTGCAATTTATAAAGGAACATGTTAACAAAAGGAGACTGAATTGAAGAAATCCAGGGCATGTTAAAACTCAGAAGAACTTGGGTTCTTAGAACCTCAAGCCTGCTCTGTACATACCATGAGGCCTTCTCCTCTTTCCACTGGTTTCACCATAATACTAATGTTGCTTCCTAATTATGATTTATACACCAGGTCATGGTGAACACTGTGTTATCGGGGCATATTGTAAAATTTTAGGCTATCACATTAGTAGTTCCAACAAAATAACTGCTGACTCCAGAATTCTGTCTGAAATACACACACACACACACACACTCTCTCTCTCTCTCTCTCTCTCACCCTATAAACAGCCAAGTTAGATGTCCTTCAAAACACTTACTATTGTCATAAAAGTCAAGAGTTGTAGTCAATGATATTTTTGACATTTCAGAAAAGCAGCTCAGTAGTATTCTCATCCAGGATGGTCAGGGCCATGATGCTAACAGCAAAAGTAATGGAGGCAAAGAGTTCATAGGCCAATCTGCTCAGCTGATGCTAAGCTTGCCATGTGAAGTGATGGGGGGGGGATTGACATTTTCTACAGCTGCTTAGAGTTAGTCGATTAAGGAGTATGAAAAAATGGGAGAGACTCCTCTCATCCTATTATAGCTTATTAATTCTTGGCAGATACTTTGACTTCCTATGTCTGTCTCTGTCTCGGAATTCCTAAACTGAGCAACGTTATTATTCCTTAACTACGATCTTCAGTTGGACAGCAAAGAATCTTAGTAGATAGCAAATTTGAGCCCCCCAAAATGATGTTGATTTAAGTTGCTATTAAACACATTGCTACTAGGTATGAGTGCATATCTAAATATACTTCCAACTGTTTTCTTTTTGCCACAGGGAAATCCTGCAAATTGTAATTATCCATATAGAAACTTCATAGCAATGGAAAGTTTTCCTGGAGAAAGAAAGTACCTACCTGAGAATGTTACACACAAATTACCCCAAAATACCCTTTTTTGCCAAGTTGAGGAATAAGAGATTTGAGTTCAGTTATTATAACAGTAACCATGTTTCTTTAATTGTTTTGTTAAAGTCTTATTAACATTTTATTGTAACACAGATTTAATCTCATTTCTACGAATATTTCAAAATGGAAATTATGGTTTATGGTTTCTCTTCTCTACTTTGTGGCAACTGATAGATTGAATTCAAGTTTTTTAACTATTTAGCAGTTATTCTGCTGCCATTCTTCATGCAGACACTGGCAGAATAAGGTGGGAAGGGGCACTAGGACACATAGATAACAAGCAGATCTACTTTGGGAGGTGTTTAAATCATTATTAACCTCCCAAGTCAGCCTTTTATAACAAACTGTCCCTCAAAAGTATAATGGTACACGAGTCTCAAGAAAACGTCAGTCACCTAACAACCAGAATTGAATTGAATCTAGTTTAATTCAAAAATCAAACCAAAAAATATCTGTAGATCCCCTCTGAGTAAGGCACTCTGGGGGACACAAAGGAGGTCACCTACCTTAATGTGCTATTGCAAATAACTAGCATACAGGGTTCCAGGTGATTTAATTAGAGTGGAGAGGAAACATTTAAAAAATGAGAAATCATATTTTTTGGAACAACCAGGAAAGCATCGTGGAGGATTTCACATTAGGAATAAAATTTGACATTAAGAATTTTTCTAGAGATCTGTTTGGCTGGTCATTTATTTCTCAAAATAGGTATGAAGTAAGGTAATTAAGATTAATAAATTAAAGTTCTTGTAGTCCCTGTAATCTTTTGGACAAAAAACAGCTAGAATCATTCCTGGAGAAAGCAAATACATTCAATTCTTGTATTTGATATTCCTGTTCCTGTATTTCCTACTAGTACTACCCAGAGCATAGTGTTTTGTTTCCTTTTGTTTTGTTTAATCTAGCTGAATGTAGTAGAATGGCTAAATATATTTTGTTATATTCATACTGTAGAATATTAACAGTTTTTTAAAAAGATAGATTTACAAGTGGTTAGATTAATAAATTTCCAAAATGTATGTTGAATGGAAAAGCCCGTTGTAAAATGTTGCATACAGTATATGTGTCAAAAGCACTAAGGAAAACTCATCGTAACTTGTGTAATTCCATATAACTAAACCTTAAGCCCCTAATACTCAACTGACTTGAGCCTCTAGGCAATAACTTTGAAAACATGGGATAGACAAACCCAAGAGAGACATATTCTTAATTTTCAGGGTAGGATTCAACTCCAAGAGTGGTATAATCCAGAGAGAGTCAACAACTTTTGCAGAAAGCAAGGATTTCAGGACAGGGCTGTTGCTCATTAACTCTACCTGAATGCAGGAACCAGATGTGACCTGAACCAGAAGGTGTCCCCTGCTCTGAGCATTCAGCTCAGCTCCTGCCAGGCACTCAAAAGGACACTGGCAATGCTCACTGAGGAACCCTAAGAGACTCAAAGTCCTGGCTGCAATCTTTCTCCATCTCATTTCCACAATCTGCAAGGACACTGGCCATCATGTGTCCAAAGTATGTTTTAGCAATAAAATCAAAAGTTACTGATATCAAGCAGCAGGCAAGCAGCAGGGAAGGACAATAATTAAAATGTGCTGATAGACCAGCAATTACCAAATATATTCTACACAATACTAGTCCTGTGATATTTTCTGTTCAGAAGAGGTCAAAGTTTGGAAAAGTGCTGCCAAAAAAAAACCCTGTCTTGGAGAGTCACAATTCACACACATATTTAAACACATGAAAAACTCTGAGAAGTCATACAGTAACAGAATCTGTTACGCACTGTTTAATTTCTCTCTTAACTCCACTGGCATCTCCCTCTTCAACATATCCAACGGCACCTAAGCCTTCACGTGTCAAAAACTGAATGGTTAAAGCTCCAAACCTGATCTGCAGGTGACTTCTGAAGTGTGCAAATCATTCATCTAGGGTACAAGTCAGAAAGCTCACGCTCTTGCTCTCTCTCTCTCTCTCATCTTGTGTATACAATCCAGCATCAAATCCTGTTAATTCTACATACAGAAAGCCTCTTGCTTCTGTACATTTTCTTCAAATTCTGCCCTTCCCATTGTAGTACATATCACATTATCTCTTCTCTGAACTACTGCTGTGGTTCCCTACCCAGTACTCCCATATGCATTCTCTCCACCCATATTCGTCAGCTTGGCTGCCATAACAAAATACTACAAGCTGGGTGAATTAAACAACAGAAATTTACTTTCTCATGGCTCTGAAGATGAGAAGTCCTTCATCAAGGTGCCAGTAAATTTGGTTCCTGGTGAGACCTCTCTTCCTGGCTTGCAAACAGCCAACTTCTCATTTGTCCTCACGTGGCCTCTTCTCTGTGCACAGGCTGAGAGAGAGAACTGTAATGTCTCTTCCCTCTTCTTTTAAAGACACCAGTCCTATCAGATTAAGGCCCCACCCTCATAACCTCACTTAATCTTTATTAACTCCTTTTAGGCCCTAATTCCATGTACAGTCATACAGATACATACACAGTCATACAGGCTTCAACATATAAATTTGGTGGGGGGGTGTCACAATTCAGTCCATACCACCCACTTCTACTCTAATTTCCATACTGCAACCAAAGTGTTATTTTAAAAATGACAATCTGATCATGCCATTCTCTTTAAAAAGTAGTCTTTAAAAACATCATAGGTGCTTTCCTCATTCTCGCATCTGCTCACCTCACCAACCTCCCTTCCAACCTCCCTTCCACTACAATGACCTTTAAATTTCTCAAACAGCATGTTTCTGTTTATGCCAAGTCCTCTGTACATGCTGCTCCACTCCTGCATTGCTAATTTCCCTCTTCTCCTGGAAAAGCTTCTCTAGCCCCCAAAGACTCCAAAACTGTACAAGAACTTCTAGAACAGTCTACCATACGTGTCCTATACTTCATGTTCATTGTAATTAGATAGATTCAGTTAGATATTATAGAGTTCTGTAATTAGTTGATCAATGTCTTAGTCCATTTGGGCTGCTATAACCAAACAGACCGGGTAGCTTATAAGCAGCAGAAATTTATATCTCACAGTTCCGGAGGCTGGAAAGTCCAAGATCAAGCACCAGCATGGCCAGGTGAGGACCCTCTTCCTAGTTCACAGCCACAGCTTTCTTGCTGCATCCTCACAAGGTGCAAGGGGCTAGGGACCTCTGTGAAGCCTCTTTTGTAAGAACACTAATCCCATTCATAAGGCTCTACCCTCATAACCTAATCATCTCTTAAGGGCCCACTTCTAATTCTATCACTTTTGGCACCAGGATTTCAACATATAAATTGGAAGGTGGGCACAAATATTTAGCCATAGCACTTAATGTCTGTTTTCCTTGCTAGATCATAAGCAATATGAGGCAGTTGATCATGTCCATTTTGCCAATCATTATATGTACAGCATCTTGCATTGTGTTTGCCATACAATAGGTAATAAATATTTAACGGATGAATAAATGTACCCAGAACTCCTCTAATTTACTTGAAAAAAAGACTGCAAGGCCTACTGACAAATACTCTGTTTAACCAGTATTATGCAAAACACACTTTAGGAAACATGCCAATAATTTAAACTTCCCTGGGATAAAGAGATATACTGGCTAATAAATCCATAGGAAATTTCACTCACATCCAAAATCCAGACGATCACATATCTGTTGGTATGAACAAATAACAGAATTCTGATTAGAAGAGTTGTAGACATATTCTTGAAAATTTTCAGGTGGATCCTGAAAGGACAGACCTCTTTCCTTCTTTCTTTTCATTCAACTGGTGACCCTGTGATCAGAATTAAAATCCTGTTCCTCAGGTATAGTGACCCATATGTGTGTGATTCAAATTAATTATGACATGTTTATTTGGCTCCAGCAATAAATTATTTTATCCGCTGATTGCTATGAGTGTGTATGCGTGTGGTTATGATGAATTAAGATGCATGTGCCTGGCTCCACATACCGAAAATTCCTTTCATTGCACTAGGGGAAGTTTACAAATAAAATATTTTCCAGAAATTATGATTTGTGCATCAACTAGTGGTTTTTACAAGCTAATCTTAAAGGTCCTGCCAGCTCTGAACTATTATAATGCTACTTTTTCATACTTCAGAATTAACACACCAAAAAGATGGGTGATATCTTCAGACCCTAGAGAAATATCATCAAGGGTGTCTTTGGGGGGCCTTGGTGGTTCAGTTGGTTGGGCGGCCAACTCTCAATTTCAGCTCAAGTCATGACCTCAAGAGTCCTGGGATCAGCCTCCTCGGGCTCTGTGCTCGGCAGGGAGTGTGCTTCAGGATTCTCTCTCCCTCAGCCCCTCCCCCAGCTTGCTCACGCTCTCTCTCTCTCTCTAAAATAAATAAATAAATCTTAAAAAAAAAAGGATATCTTTGAACAACAAAGGTACTGGAAGATCCATTATATAAATGACAAGAGAATTATGGTGCTCCCACTCATATAGGTAAGCTGAGTTGCCTGGTGTCTAATTCCATAATACTAATGCAAATTCTACTTTTCATTTAAAAGGTAGCAGAAAAAAATAAAGACTAAAAGTCACAGTAAAACTATGAGTCACTTACACCAACTTACGGTTATATTACTGTCCCATATTGAGTTCAGTGATAGAGAAGTCTAGAAATTAAGATCATAAAACCTCATTAATTTGTTTTTCCAAACTAAGGATAATTTATATTCAGTTGATTATAAAGTTTGCTTTTATGCAATCCATTAGAAAAAAAGGCTTGCTAAGCAAACGAATATCATATACAAGATTACAGAGATAACGTTTACCCTTCTTAAGTCAAACTGTTCAAGTACTTAAAATCATTTGCATATAAGAAATTAATATGCTCAATATAAGAGGTGCTTATGTATTCATTAGAGTAATTCCTGTAGGACTACTACTTGGCAAGTCTTTGGTGTGATTAAACATAAATTATATATAATGGTTGAATACAGCATCAAACATTTAGAAAAGGTCTTTTTATTAACCAGTTAATAGCAGATTGTTTCATTTCATTCTTTCTAAATTCTTCATATGTAGATGCTTATTTAGTAGTCAAATCAGATACAATATGTCCCATATATCTCTGAAAAATAAAATTTCCATTTTCTCGAAACAGTCCTTAATTCAGAACTTTCAGAAATTCCCGCTGCCTTTCTCTACTTACTCTGATTGAGTCTTCCATGACTTGGACCAGCACAGAGGTCTGGGCCAAAGCAGGCACTACAGTAACTGGAGGCTAACGTGGACACCACCTGTTCGACCAACAAATCTGCACAGCAAGATGATGAAATTATAACCCAAGGTGAGGCCACCTCAGCCATGGAAAGACCTTCTGAATAAGATATCCATGGAAAGTGTCATCCAACTTGTTCAAAACACTGTCTTAATAAAAAAGACCTTGGATACTCAGTGTAGGTTAAATTTTAATGCAAATCCTCAGAGTATTCTAATTACAAAAGAGAATGACAGGCATGGAAAGACATGACTAAGGCTGAAAACAAATCCGAGAGGGTCTAGAAAGAAAAGCAGAAAGTGGTACTAAATCTAACTAAGCACATACCAAAGCGGCTGTTGAGCTCTCTGGTCCCTGCTTTCTGGTCTTCCCTCCTGCTTGACATCCACCCTCAGAGATAAATTCTCTCTCCCCAAAATGGAAATTGTGCTGAGTCTGTAACATAATGATGAATGAAAGCCCCATGAAAATTGGTTTTTACATCAGAGAAGGAAAAAGACTCAATGAAAATTTTGTGTCATAAATAAAATTTGTGGAAATGACTTGCAAGTTGTAAATGCAAGTATTATAATTCTCATCCAGGGGGCATTCAATAAATGCCTGCTGATAAAGAATTCCTAAGTGTTCACTAAACTTTTAATGTCTTTCCTGTCACTTATCACTGACAGATGCCATAGGGCATTTTGTCTAAAATTTAATAAAGTCAATGCTCATCATAAAATCAATTAAAATGCAAGCTGCCTGCAGGCCGACTTCTTCCCTAGGCGATGAGGATGGCATATTCTCCTCAGACCAAGCATGCCTCTGTGTTGATTAAGCAATTCTCATCAGTTTTGTGTAAGTCAGGATACCACCCACCACTGTCATGGAACGCTAACTAGTTCTTCCGAGCAGAGTCCTATGCCAACTTTCATACTTGCTACCCATCACTTCCCCTTCCCCCAAACAACTGGGGTGGTAACGACAATACTGGTGTTTTAAGGAAGAAAAAGATAATGTTTTTTTTTTACTATAGAATTACAACCAATCACTGCCTACAAATGACACCTGGGGGAAACAATAAAATGCCTGTGTTCTTGGTCAGAATGTTCACTGCTGGGGCGCCTGGGTGGCACAGCGGTTAAGCGTCTGCCTTCGGCTCAGGGCGTGATCCCAGCGTTGTGGGATCAAGCCCCACATCAGGCTCCTCTGCTGTGAGCCTGCTTCTTCCTCTCCCGCTCCCCCTGCTTGTGTTCCCTCTCTCGCTGGCTGTCTCTATCTCTGTCAAATAAATAAATAAAATCTTTAAAAAAAAAATAAAGAATGTTCACTGCTAATAAACAAACAATGAAAGGATCTTAGGCAACATAAATATTCTGATGTGAGTGTAAATCATCACTGCTAAATTACAAACTCCTCAACTAATATTTGCATAGCACTTGACATTTACAAAATACGTTTATATATATTCTTGTATTTGATATCATAGCAAACCTATAAGGTTGTGTTTTACTATTGGCAATTCATACAGAAGGAAATAGAAACTGAAAGAGGATAAATGACTTATTCAAGCTTATGGAGCCTGGCAGAGGCAAGGCTGGGCTCAAAAGCAGAACTTCTGACTCCAGATACTCTGCTTCCCCACCCATCCAAGCTATCTCTGACGATTCCACAAGGCTTGAGAAAATAATTTCAGGTAAAATGATTTCAGGCTGAGTAGGAGTGTGGCACTCTTTTGAATGAAGAGTTTAGTACTCTCAGAATTCTGGGTTGAAAATTTTGAGTGGGCCCACCCTACACGAGAATATCACTGGTAAGGCCTTTGCTTTGGGTTCAATTCCTCTGCATGGAAATCTGTAAGAATATAAATTTTATCTAGAACCCATAATACTTACAGTCTGTATTTAAAATCAAAAGTGTTCTGCTCCTCTGGGCCTGGTTTGAGTGCTGAATTTGTAGCAATGCAGAATCGTAGGCTCCATCCCAGGCCTGTTAAATTAGAATCTGTGTTTTCACAAGGTCCCCAGATGATCCAAATGCACTTAAAATTTGAGAAGCATAGCTCTGGCCTTAATCTCACTGGAATTTGTATTCTAGTAGATGCAGGGTCCTGCCATTATGAAAGTTTGGGACTGTGGGCCAAACATCTCCTATGAATACTACTGTCATTAGATGTAGCTCTAGGTTCAGCTTCTCACACTTTGCTCACGTCTATACCAGCATGTTTCCCCTCTTGAAGGAATGAGGAGAACACAGCGGTTGACCAGAGCAATTAAAAGACAAACAGAGAAAAAAAAAGAAAAAGAAAAGAAAAGAAAAAAGACAAGCAGAGCTAAAGCTAGGTGACTTGACACTTTCTGCAAAAGAATATTGAGGAGAGAGTATTAGAGAACTGGAAGAGTATATATATTAGAAATATCTTTGGGCCATCTCGGTGGCACAGTAGGTTAAGTGAACAATTCTCGGTTTCAGCCCAGGGTTGTGAGATGGAGCCCCGCATGCTCAGCTGGGAGTCTGCTTAAGATTCTCTCTCCCTCTTCTTCTGCCCCTCCCCGTCCAAATAAATAAATCTTAAAAAACAAAAAAAGTATCTTTGTTCAGAAACAATTTTTTAATTAATTAATTTCTTTATTATCAAAGGAGTACCAAATACTATATGTTAGTCCCATCCCAGCCTTACATAGTCCTGAAAATCAGCATGAGCTAATCTGTAAGCATCAATAAAACAAACTACAGGAGGCATCTGGAAGCTTCAATATATGCCAATAATTCGCCACCAGAACTTACTTTAAAGATGCTTTATATCTAACTATGATATACTTTTTAGATGATACATTTTATTCTGAAATGTTAATTTGCCTAAGGAAAAATAAGGGAGTCAGCAGCCTGCATCAGGTTTCAAAAGTAATTCTGGAGATTTGTTTTCAGAATAATAGGATTGTGGCTGGGAGTGAGGTAGACATTTCACATTGCAAGGAATCTGCAAACGACCAGGGAGAGCACCAAGTCCAGGTGTGGCATGCCTTTAGGAACTGATGAAATCTGTGTCAAGACCCAGCTGAACACTGACCAACTGGAAGGTCCAAAAGGAAGGGTGTTGTAGTTAATTGCCCATGTGACAGCCAGACCCCTACTGACACCCTATCTGGCAGATGAGCACATCTTCTTGGCAATCACTGAAATCCATTCTGACTGTAACTGTTCATCATGTAAACATGGCCCAAATGAAACAAAATCCTGCTTTAAATAAGGTTTTTTTAAAAAGCAGATATGAAAGGAAAACAAAGTCCCCAGAAGAAGCCCTGGCTGATAATAGGCAATTAATAAACACTTACTTAAAGATTTTGAATGAAAGAATCAATAAATCAGTGAAGTCATTGATCATTGCTACTCCCATGCCAGATTTCTATCCAGAGTCCTCTTTGGGGCTCAAATGTTAGGGGTATTTTTGCTTTGCTGTGACTTCCTTTTAGAGCAAGTGATGAGGTTCACCAAAGTCAACAGCATGAAAAAACTGTTATCAGCCAAGCATTCATGCTGGAATGAGTAACATACATGGAACACATGATATGTATTTGTTTAATTAGAGGCAGTTGTAATGCACTGAAGTGGAATCCGTAATACAAAGAATTCAAAAGTAAATTTATAATTGTCACAAAACATCCTACAGTGAAGCAAAGCGTATGCCTTAAAAGAAAGAAGCAGAGCTTTATCTGTAATTGAAGGAAGGGTTACAAGCCAGGGCACATACATGCATCTTTAGGCAGCAGGGAGAGGAATGTTGATGGCACTATGGTCTTTTGGGGCCACATCGACACACAATTATCCAAGTCACCAGCTATCATATCACCTTAGAAAATATGAGATCCATGTCTGTGTATATACGTACAGTTCTAAACATGGTGTAAATCTTTCAAGAGCCAACACAGGATTAGAAAACTCTAAATATCAAGAAATGTTTTCTGAGAAGCTGCTAGGTATAAGGCACTCAGGAATATCAGTGGTAGAAGTAAGATATCTGCATTAGCTATAAGAGCAACCATCTTCATGAGTACTTCCTTCATGCTCCATTTAAATCACTTTTGAAATTACTTTTTGTTGGAGAAAATGATCTCCTCACTGACCACTTAAGCATTTTTACATGAATCCAAGTATATCAGTCACAGGATATTCCTTGTTAAATAAAGAATAATTAGTTCCTTTTCTGAAATGGATGCAATAATTCAAAAGAATAGTAGCCATCATCTCTTGGGGAAAAAATGAATTAGCAAAAGTAAGGTCTCTCAGCCAGAACTTTCAACATGTGATATTAGGAATGTGGTGGCCTTTGGTAAGAGGTTAGAGTAGAAATGGGAGGCAAAGCTTACCTGAATTTGCCAGAAAGAAGAAATGAGAGCACTGAGTATTTCCATATTCCGAAGCAGAACAATTATGAAGGCAATAAATTATGATAAAATGTGTAGCCCTGGTGCAAGCCCATAAAAGCATGAAGAATTACCAAATGAGGGCAAGTTTATGATTCACTCTGGATAGTATTCAGTCTCTGAAAGTGGTAGCTAGGAAATGCATATTTGTTGAGCTGCAGAAGAAAGTAAATACCTCTCCCTAAGGTTGCACATTGTATATTTATCTCAAGGAGGGGAAATGATCTTAGGACAAAAATTACTCCCCAAGGCAGGGTCTCTCATCACAGCAAACATTTTTATAAAGAAAACTGCTTGCAAATCTGTTAGTAGTACATCCAAGGTAGAGAAAATATAGAAACCAGTAGCCCCCTCAATTTTTTTTTAAATGTTCATGTTATAAGTAATTATCGTAAAGGCATGGAAAAGAAGAGAGGAGAGAGAAAGAAAGTCAAAAAGGAGGAGGGAAAATGAGTCACCCGTGAGTTCTTTACTGCCCCCTGAATTTCTAAATTAAATTCAAAATAAAAGTTTCCAAAATAAAGAAATGTCAACCCAAATGCTGTTAACAAAAGTGAAATAGTCTCTATTAGATAGCTTGTTATTTTTTTCTAAGTTTAATTTTACAGCTAAGAACTGTGACCGCAGAGGACATAAACTTGAAATGAAAATAATGCATTTATTAGACGGATAAAGGTGAAGCACATTACAGCAAAAGAAGATGACATTGCTGAAAGGAGGAACTTTGAAGTGGTAAGGAAAAATGAACAGGGGAGGAGAAGAAGAGAATTGGAAGAAATGGAGCAGGAAGAACATTATTTCGTGTAAATTAAAATTAAATGTAAAAGGATGACAGTTTCTGATCTCGTCAGGCTGAGGTATTTTGGTGGCAGACAGCAATATGAGAATTATAAGCAATTTGCAAACCACAAGTCTGCAAGCATGCACATTTCTCCTCTCTTGTGATTGTTAATCAAGTTTTATGGGGTTTTTTTTTTCATGGAGAAAAACAAATTCCAAAATATCAGTTTCATGAACACCTGCCAAAATCAGGAGCAGTTTGGTCTCTGGCACTGACAGACAGTACCCCTGCAAGCTGCAGGCAAAATTAGGCAAAGGATGCAATATTTTTGATGGTGCCTCCATCTGATAGCAACATTCCTGGAGCCTGGCTTTCAGGCAGAATGCAGACCGCCCCCTTCTCCAGACTGTCTCCGATTTAGCAAATGCCCCCTGTCCCCTCTCCAGGCTTGTCAGTATCACAGCCCTCCTTCTATAGACCCACATCAACAATGGTCCGGCTCCATCTCCTCTCCTCTACTCACAGCTTACACAGAGTGCTTGCTATATGCCAGGCATGTTGGCATATATTAATGCATTAAAAATATGTCATCCTCAAAACCATCCTATGTGGTTGGCACTATTATATCCTTACTTTACAGATGTGCAAAAGATGATAGTCTATGTGGGGAGTTATCATTTTGTGCAAAGTGCAACAGAAAGCTATTAACAGGGTTTTAAGCTGCAGAGCAACACAATCAGATTTATATTTTTAAAAAACTCTGTTTTGTGGAAAACCAATTTGGAGGAACAAGAGTAAATATGGAGACAAAGTAAAGGGCTGTCATAATAGAACCATCCAGAAGTGGTGGCGGTTATATGGTAGTGCCAGAAATGATGAGCAATGGTCACTCCTTCAGGGTGTATTTTAGAAGCTGAGCTGACAAGATATGGTATTGACATGAATGCAGGGAATGAATAAAAGGCAGGACTTTAGGATAACTCCCATGGTGGATACTGTCTCATTTTTTGAAATAGGAAAGATTGGAAGAATGGGAAAGCTGAAACCGAGAGTTCAGTTTTTAATGTGTTATATATACTTGGTCTTAAGCCTCCACCTTAGTGTATAATCAAGATATGACTTGATTAGCTCCAAAGTGGAAGACAATAAGAGAAATATTTAAGAATCTGGGAGAAAAGGAGATATTCTCTTCTGAGGCAGGGGCTCCCAAGAGGGAATCAGTTCTAGAATTCCCAGCACTGTTCAGGGCCCCTGGTGTAGCTGTAATACAACAAATTTTGTTTCTGTATCAGAGAGCCTGAGGCAGCCAAACCATGACGTCTTTTGCCAGCCAGGAATGGCATGGGACAGAAGCCCAATGTCTCTGGCCCCTAGAATGGTGCAGAACAGCTCAACAGGGAGTCCTGAAGTATCTTACAGTCATGAGAAGCCCTCTCCCCTACACTCCACCACAGCCAGCCTCCAAATGGTAACACAGATATCTCCAATGATGGGAGCACAGAGCAACAGCTGAAGGCCAAAGACCAGACAGGATGAGTGACATCCCACTTGTGGATGTCTGTATGGGAGAAAGGACAGCTTGGACCACATGCCTCCCTCTGATGCCAGAACACTTACGCCACTTTGAGGAAAAGACAGGGGAGGAAGAAAATTCTGAGTTAACTCAGTTTACATCAAAAACAATATGAGAATGCATAAAGGTAACTGAGTTTACCTGAAAACTATTACAGTTATGTGTTTTACCTTTAAGCAGAATGTGAACTGATAACTTTGAAAAGTAGTTCTTTCTACTTCTTCAAACACTTAAGTAAACGTACTTGGAAATGTTCACCAACAACAAGAGTAATGACTCGTTGGCATTTATCCCTCAGTTCCCGTCACAGTCTTCTGGGAGATTTTGTGAGGTGTTCTCACATGGAGATACCAATATTCAATCCCTAACATCCTCCTTTTTATCCTTTTTTGCCACTAACTCTTTTAGGTAGAATTTAAGTGGTAGCTTAAATATCAGTTCCTCATTTGTTCATTTATCAAAAAAAAATATTATGGAAGTCCTATTATTTACCAAGGGTTGGTTCTAAGTTGCTGGTAAAAGATCAGAAAAGAAGACAAATGAGATCAATGAGCTGTCACTCTAAAGGTGGGGAGGGGTGATGGTGGTGGGGAAAGTGAATAGATGATACAAAAGTAAATAATCATGCCCTGTGGTTAGAATAATACCGGTTATCTGATAGAGAACAAATGGGGAAGTACCATAGTTCTTTCTGTAGTCTTAGCAGAAACTAACTTCAAAATTGGAATTGCCATTACACCAGAGTTAATTACTTACATCATTCCACTCTTTGCAACCTTAGGTAGTTTGATTCACATGAGACTGTACTATCATTAACAGTTATTTAATTGTATCTCTATGTAAACTTGCCACTGTCATAAAACAAAGGTAACAGTGCTGTATATGGGGCAGTATAATGGGTTAGAAAGGGTACAGGCTTCAATGTAGTGAAATCTACTGCATTCCTAGTACTAATAATGAAGCAGGAGAAAGTGAAATTAAGAAAAGAATCTATTTACAATTGTACCAAAAACAATAAAATATCTAGGAATAAACTAAACTCAACCAAGGAGGTAAAAGACCTGTATTTTGAGAACTATTAAAAAATGACAAAAGAAATTCAGATAACACAAAGAAATGGAAAGACATTCCATACTCATGGATTGGAAGAATATTGTTAAAATGTCTATACTACCCAAAGCAATCTACACATTTAGTGCAATCCTTATAAAAAAACCAATAGCATTTTTTCATAGAACGAGAACAAACAATCCTAAAATCTGTATGGAACCACAAAAGACCCCAAATAGACAAAGCAATCTTGAAAAAGAAGAACAAAACTGGAGGTATCACAATCCCAGATTTCAAGATATACTAAAAGCTGTAGTAATCAGAACAATATGGTACTGGCATAAAAACAGGCATAGGCCGATGAAACAGAATAGAAAACCCAGAAATAAACCCACATCTACATGGTCAATTAATCATCAACAAGGGAGGAAAGAATATGCGATGGGAAAAGACAGTTTCTTCAAAAAACGGTGTTGGGAAATCTGGACAGCAACATGCAAAAGAATGAAACTGGACCACTTTCTTTCACCGTATACAAAAATAAACTCAAAATGGATTAAAGGCCTAAATGTGAGACCTGAAACCACAAAAATCCTGCAAGAGAACACAGGCAGTACTTCTCTGACATTGGCCATAGCAGCTTTTTTTCTAGACACGGCTCCCAATACAACGCAAGCAAAAGTAAAAATAAAGTACTGGAACTACATCAAAATAAAAAGTGTCTGCCCAGCAAAGGAAACAACAAAACTAAAAAGCAACCTATTGAATGGGAGAGAAATTTGCAAATGACATATCCAATAAAGGATTAGCATTTAAAATATATAGAGAACTTATTATACAACTCAACACCCAAAAAGTATATAATCCAATTAAAAATGGACAGAAGACATCAACAGACACTTCTCCAAAGAAGACATACAATGACCAACAGACACATGAGAAGATGCTCAACATCATTAATCATCAGGGAAATGCAAATTAAAACTACAATGAGAGGGTGCCTGGGTGGCTTGGTCGGTTAAGCGTCTGCCTTCATCTCAGGTCATGATCCTGGGGTCCTGGGATCAAGTCCCACATCAGGCTCCCTGCTCAGTGGGGAGTCTGCTTCTCCCTCTACACTTCCCCCCTGCTTGTGATCTCTCTCTCTCCCTAATAAATAAATAAACTCTTAAAAAAAAAAAAACTACAATGGGATATCCCCTCACGCCTGTCAGAATGGCTACAAGCAAAAACACAAGAAACAAGTGTTGGCAAGAAACAGGGGCCCTCATGCACTGCTGGTGAATGCAAGCTAGTGCAGCCACCATGGAAAACAGAACGGAGGTTCCTCAAAAAATTAAAAGTAGACTAACCTATGATCCAATAATCACACTACTGGGTATTTATCCAAATAACACAAAAACACTAATTCAAAGGGATACTTGCACCCCTATGCTTACTGCAACATTATTTACAATAGCCAATAATGGAAGCAACCCAAGTATCCATCAACAGATGAATGATAAATAAGATGTGGTTTATACACACACACACACACACACACACACACACAGAAATATTATTCAGCCATAAAAAAGAATGAAATCTTGCCATTTGCAACAACATGGATGGGGCTAGATAGTATAATGCTAAGTGAAATAAGTCTGTCAGAGAAAGCCAAACACCCGATGATTTCATTCATATGTGCAATTTAAAAAACAAAATAAATGAGTAGAGAAAAAAGAGGGAGAGAAACCAAGAAACAGACTCCTAACTATAGAGAACAAACCTTCTGGTTACCAGAAGGGAGGTGGGTGGAGGGTAAAATAGGTGAAGGGGATTAAAGAGTACACTTATGATGACAAACACTGAGGAAAGCATAGCATTGTTGAATCACTATATTGTACACCCGAAACTAATATAACACTGTATGCTAACTAAACTGTAATTAAAATTTAAAAATATAAATAATAATAAAAAAGAAAGGGTGCAGGCTTCAAAGTCCAGGAGATGATCTGTATCTCGCTAGCTGTGTACCTTTGGGTAAGTCACCTGACCTCATAAAACCTCATCTTAGGGGAGCCTCATAAAACCTCATCTTAGGGGAACCTCATCAGTCGTTAAGCATCGTCTGCCTTCAGCTCAGGACGTGATCCCGGAGGTCTGGGATCAAGCACCACATCAGGCTCCTCGGCTGGGAGCCTGCTTCTTCCTCTCCCACTCCCCCTGCTTGTGTTCCCTCTCTCACTAGCTGTCTCTCTCTCTCTGTCAAGTAAATAAATAAAGTCTTAAAAAAAAAAAACCAAAAAAACCTCATCTTACCCATCTGCACTGTGAGAATAGGAACACTGAACTCAAAGTTTTGTTACAGTTATCAAAATAATAAAATTAAATAATATATGTTACTTGGTTTGATTAAAAAGTCTCAACTCATTGAACTATAAATCTGAAATTGTTTGACCATTTTCCAAAGGAATACCCATTCAAATGTCTCTTTTCAACCTCTGTTCCACCTAGGTACAAGCTCCTTAAAGATCTCTCAGCCCATGCTTATACCATTTCTTCAGTATTGGTTAAGATTATCCCATATCTTGGGGCGCCTGGGTGGCACAGCGGTTGAGCGTCTGCCTTCGGCTCAGGGCGTGATCCCGGCGTTCTGGGATCGAGCCCCACATCAGGCTCCTCTGCTGTGAGCCTGCTTCTTCCTCTCCCACTCCCCCTGCTTGTGTTCCCTCTCTCGCTGGCTGTCTCTATCTCTCTCGAATAAATAAATAAAATTAAAAAAAAAAAAAGATTATCCCATATCTTACATTTCTCCCTCTTCTACAAAGCAGGGCACACTATTAACTGAAAGTGTTTGAGATGGGGAGGAAGGAGTGTGGGCTCCAGAGATAGCACCCTCTACCTAAGCTTCAGTGGCAGTGAGAGGAGGCAGCAACATCTGATCACCTGAGTGACCACCATACCCAGTGAAAAATCCACCATTCTCTTTCTTTTAATTGTCGAGACTTCTCTGTTGAACACTGACCGCTTGTCAATTCCACCTACAAAAGAGATATCCAAGTGTGGTCTCTTGCCTCTCCCTGCATAATCTCTTGGCTGGGAGACCAGACTAAAGCTAAGTCTATTCCTTCCTGCCTCAATACCAGCCACAGTTAGTGGTGTTTTCCCTACAAACAGGAAAATCACATTTCCTTACTAAACATGGGGAACAGAGTTGAGCTTGTCACTCCACTCACAACTCTGTCATCTCTCTCCTTCCTGCCCTTCCAACCAAGTCCAGAAGCATCAGGTGGTATGCCAGCTCGATGGCTCAGCAGCATTCAGGAAGGAGAAGGTCATCGATTGTAGATCTCATAAGAAAGGGAAGCACTCAGGCATTCACTATCAATACCCACCCAACACACCAACACAAGGCCTCCCATGGCATCCATTACACTTAAGAGTAATGTCACTATCCTTATCACAAGGGTCTTCCAATCACTGCAAACTCTCATCTACACCACCACTCCAGCCATATTCCTGTGCCTCTCCCACCACTTTCTATCTGTATTCCTGCCTCACTATCTTCTTTATTTTTTTAATATTTTATTTATTTATTTATTTGAAAGAGAGAGCACACGAGTTGGGGGAGGAGGGAGGCACAGGGATGGGGACAAGAAAACTCCCCACTGAGCAAGGAGCCTGATCCGGGCTCAATCTCAGGACCCCGGGATCATGACCTGAGCCAAAGGCAGACACTTAACCAACTCAGCCATCCAGGCACCCTATCACTATCTTCTTTATGATCATCAAATATGCCATGCTACTCCTCACCTCAAGTGTAAAGACAGATGAAGAGCACTCCAGGTAAAGTTCTGAGGAACACCAATATTTTATGGTGGGTTTAAAGGAAAAGATGGCAAAGGAAACAGAAGAGATATCAAGTGAGGAAGGAAGAAAACCAGAACATATGGTAAGGCAGAAGAGAAGTAAGGAGAGTGTTTCTATGTAAAGTAAGTGGTCAATTATATCAAATGCTGCTAAGATGAAGCCCAAATATTGGTCTTCGAATTTGACCAGCTGGAGGAGACCAGTGACCTTGAAATAAATGTTTTAGTAGAGTAGTGAGGACAGAAGCCAGACTGAAGTACCATAAAGGTGAATGGGAGATAAAGAACCAGATGATCTTTAAGATAATTATACTTAATAGTAGGAACAGTATTTATTAGCACTTAAATTATTTTAATTTAAAGTGGACTTACTCTTTGCCAGGTACTGTGCTGAGCACTTTACAAGCTTTTTTTTTTTTTTTTTCATGAATCTTCACAGGAACACTATTAGGCAAAAGTCATTGAATCTAGGGGGACAAAATAAATTGACCAAAGACATAGCTAGGAAGCTGTGGTTGACTGAATAATAACCCTTAAAGGTATCCAGTCCTAATCTCTGGAAACTATAATGTTACCTTATATGGCAAAAGGGATTTTGCCAATGTAAGGATCTTGAGATGAGGATTATCAGTCTGAGTTATCCGGATGGGCCCTCAATTCTGTGATCAGAATTGTCCCAAGAGAGAGACAGAGGGATATCCTACACAGAAGAGGGAAGACAATGTCATGATCTCAGCAGAGAGATCTGAAGATTAAGTTTTATTGCTGGCTTTGAAGGAAGAAGCCCCCAGGCCAAAGAATACACAGAATGTAGCTCTAAAGCCAGGAAAAGGCAAGGAAACAGATTTTCCTAGCAGCCCTTAATTTCAGCCCAGGAAACTGGTTTCAGATTTCTGATCTCCAGAACTGAAAGAATAAATTCCTGTTGTTTGAAGCCACCAAGTTTGTGGTAATTTGTTATGGAAGCCCTAGGGAACTAATACAGATGTGATCGTGATTGTGTCTCTAACACAATTCCACAATAAATTGAAAGATTATACACACGGAAAACAAGGAGAAGTCAGAAGAGGAAGAAAGAAAGCAAAAAGAGAAGTGAAGGAAGTGGAGAGGAGGGGAAAGGAAGGGAAAAATGGGGAAAGTTGAGAGAGGAGAGGAGAGGAGAGGAGAGGAGAGGAGAGGAGAGGAGAGAATAAGACCCCACAAATTCTTGAAGTGACATCAGAACTGCCTGTGGCAACTTCACCTCAGACACAACTGTCCCAACCCGAGTAAGAATGAGTTGGCACTTGGCCCACAGTCAAGAGTTAGCGCTAGGGCATCAAAGCACAACACAGAGTAATCTATAAATCCTGCGGCATCACAACTAAAGAGAAAACAGATTGGTGTAGTCCTAGTTTACATGTGGACTGGCTGCTTAGCAATTGTTGGGAACAGCCAACCATTAAAGATGCAGTATTAAATGCTGCAGGCACCCGGGGATGGGGCCACATGGGTGGCTCAGTCAATTAAGTGTCTGACTCTTGATCTCAGCTCAGGTCTTTGATCTCAGGGTCATGAGTTCAAGACCTGTAAAAAATAAAATAAAATAAATGCCGTGAGATGAAGTTCAAAAAAACCAACTTGATTCATTTTTGGATCAGCAACTTAAGTTTGGCCTTAATTTGTTTTTTAAGATATATTCTGGAGGCGCCTGGGTGGCTAAGTCAGATAAGTGTCACTTGGGTTCAGCTCAGGTCATGATCTCATGGGTCTTGAGATCCAGCCCGGCATCAGGCTCCGGGCTCAGCGGGGAGTCTGCTTAAAGATTTTCTCCCTCTGCTCCTCCCCGTACTCTCTCTCTCATTCTCCCTCTCAAATAAATCTTTTTAAAAATGTTTTTTTTCTTTTTTTAATGTTATTATCTTGTTATTACTTATTACTGCCTATCATTTGCTATGATGAAATTATGCTGAGACAGCTTCACTTAACATGCTATAATAACTCATCTATTTTCAAAAAGGAATTTTATAAATGTATTATTATTTAGATACATTATTTAATTTTATGATGAAATAATGTTCTTCTATATATTAATCAATGACCACATCTTTTTTTAAAGATTTTATTTATTTATTTAAGAGAAAGAAAGAGAGAGAGGAAGGAGCAGAGGGAGAGGGACAAGCAGACCCCTCGCTGAGCACGAAGGCCAATATGGGGCTCAATCCGAGGTCTGAGATCATGACCCCAGAAGAAACCAAGAGTCAGACACTCAACCAACTGAGTCACGCAAGCACTCCAATGGCCACATCTTAAAACGTATACCTGTATCCAATTTTTAATAAAACTGAAGGAAGTTTAGCAGGAAAACAAATGATTCGTGTGCCTAACACCACCACTCAACCTGAACCTCATGGCAACTTCTGTTCCTTGCGTTCAAGGGCATTTGATAGTAGGCATGAAGACTGAGTCCTTAACCCCGACTCGCCATGCCCTCACAGGATTCTCTTCCTAGTTGGGGCTAATGTCACATCATTTTTTCCAAAGGAAATGAGAAACTGCATTTTGAAGTTCTCTAAGGTTCTGAAGAGATTAGAAGAGAAACATTTGGAATCCATATATATAGATTCTCAATATCCACAGCATGGTGATTTTCCAAATTTGCTAACAAACAGTCCTCATATTATAGAGCTGAAAACCACATTTTAAGGGAGAATTAAGAATTAGTAAGACTAGAGGGGAAGGTGCATTGGTGGGAAGAAACGTAGAAAGAAATTTAACGGTCTCTCCCTTTCAAAAACAAAAAAAAAGGAAATAGCATCCAAATAACACAACATACGGAGTGTCTGCTTTCGGATAAAAATGCCAGGAAAAGAGGTCTTAAATTGAAATCCGCCTAAGACAGACTTAGGTTCCCCTCCTGAAGATTTCCCCCCTGCTCCTGGTTTCTGTCACACAAAGGACCAAGTAACAGCGACATCTAGTGTTTAAAGTGATATAGGACAGTGAACCGAAGCTCAGTGAGAGCTGAAAGCAAAGCCCTGGAACGAAGCTCCTACATTTAAAGTTTCCTGATTTATGTGGCAAAAAAATTGTACTCTAATGGAATCAGTGAGTCTTGTCTCCCAGAAAATGATAGTGTTATGGGTCAACATTTGGAAAAGTCACTTAGTATTCAAAGCTGGACAATGGGAAAGCCTGTAGTCACATCTCACCGCCTCAGTCTTGGAATGGGAAATGTGGCAATGTTGCTGGGATTTAAAAAAAAAAAAAAAAAAGCATTATCAAATGGCTACAAGAGGTTATGCTTCTCTGACGGGAGAAAGGCAGCTGAATACGCTTCTGAATGCCAACCCTAAAAACCCATCCAAAGATATTAAATGTCACTTTTTTTTTTTTTAATTTCTCTCCAGACTACTTTCTGCTATCAACAGAAGAGGACATATTGGGCCACTCTCTGGCAGCTGAAACTCTGGCACTTAGCCCTGAGAGTTAGACCTAGAGCTACACTGCTCTGCCCCTCTTTGCCTCAGTGCCAGCCTCAGCATCCTTTTGTCTGGTTGCCAGGTCAATAATCTCTCTTGGCATCTGCCTTTTTCACCCCTTCCCTCCTCCTCCCCCTCCATCAAGAAATCTAATTCCAAGCTGGCAGGCAGAAGGTCAGAAATCTTTGAAAGCCGCAGCTTCCACCGCCCACACTCAGGTCTCGCCTCTACACATACTGCCAAATGCCAACTTCCGTTTCTCCCTCCCCATAACATCCTGTAGCTCTACAATGCCCAGGTTGTCACCTGAATCTTGCCCTCACATCTGCTTCCTTCCCCTTCCTCAGCAGCAGGGCTGTCTTTTATCAGTAACATCCTGCCACGTCTGTCCCCAAGGCTCAGCACATCTTGTCATCCGTCCGGGGATCAGCAGCCTCTTCAGGGTTAGCGACTCTGGGACTGGCCTTGGTCAGAGGTGTCTAGAGGCCTACAGCAGGCCCAGAGCATCTGGGGAAAGGAGAGCTGACAGACCCCTGAAACCCACACAATCATATCTTTGAAAAGTGGGCCACATTAAGCAAACGACTGCAGGCTAGTGTGACAGAAAAGACAAAGGACAAAGTCACACCTGACCTGAATAGGTTACAGTTTTATTTCTTTATACATTCTGAAATGACATATTCAGGGCTACTTTAGAAGAGTCTTTTAGGGAAAAAAAATCTTTTAAATATCTTGCATGATTTTTGCCCACTCTGAAAGAATACTTTAGAACACATGTACTAAGGATCTTGTATCTTTCTTAGTTTTAAAAAGACCATGTCAATGTTTAATCTTGGAAACAATAAATTGTATATAAATTATATTCTTAAAACACAGGATTTTCATCTTACATCTTTTTAACCTCATGTAACCACTGCGCTATCTCTATCAATTCTCTCCCCAAACAGCAAAATCCAAGCTACCCACCCCCCAAAAAAAGGAACAAAAGGAAACACATTAGGAAAAAAAACTAAATAAGAGAAAAGGTAATTATTACAATATAAACATCCATCGAGCAGAAGCTGAAAAAATTACCCCAAAATCTGTGAAACAAGGAAAATGTTTATTAGTAGCAGCTCAGAAAAGATGTATAGATTACAAACTACTAAGAAAAAGTGAAGTTACAAAAAAGTCTTTGAAGTGTACTTTAGAGATATTACTACTTCTGTGTGGCTGTACATGTAACATAGTGTTAGGACACCTGACAAAATTACTTAAACTAGGGTATCATATGGGGATCATTTAGTTCCACCCCATTTTTTTAATGTTTGCTGAAACAGAAGTCCAAAGATTTGGACTGTTTTTCCTACTACTAAAGCAGGAAACAGAACCTAACTTTTTGATTCCCAATCCAGAGTTATATGTTGCATTTTTAAATATTAAAAGGATGTGATTGTGAAATAGATTATGATAGAGCCTGAATTCTGTTCCCCAAAATTCATATGTTGAAGCCCTAAGTCCCAGTGTAGTACTATTTGGAGACGGGGCCTTTGGAGGTAATAAGGTTTAGATGAGGTCATAACGGTGCGGCCCCCATGATGGAATTAGTGTCCTTATAAGAAAAGGAAGAGAAACAGACTTAGCTACAGAGAACAAACTGAGGGCTGCTGGAGGGGAGGTGGGTAGGGGCTGGGCTAATGGGGGTTAAGGAGGACACTTGTGATGAGCACTGGGTTTTGTATGTAAATGTTGAATCACTGAAATCTACACCTGAAACTAATATTACATTGTATGTTGACTAACTGGAATTTAAGTAAAAACTTGAAAAAAGACCCCCCCCAAAAAAAAAGAAGAGGAAGAGAGAGACCAGAGCTCTTACTCTCTTGCTCTCTCTTGTTTTCTCTCTCTCTCTCCGTCTCTGTATATACAACAGAATATTACTTGGCCATCAAGAAGAATGGAATCTTACCATTTGCAACAACGTGGACGGAACTAGAGGGCATTATGCTAAGCAAAATAAGTCAGTCAGAGAAAGACAAATATCATATGATTTCATTCATATGCAGAATTTAAGAAACAAAACAGATGAACATAGGGAAAGGGAGGGGAAAAATAAAATTAGATTAAATCAGAGAGGAGACAAACCATAAGAGACTCTTAATCATAGGAAACAAACTGAGGGTTGCTAGAGGGAGAGGGTCGACGGAGGGGGTAACCGGGTGATGGGCATTAAGGAGGGCACATGATGTAATGAGCACTAGGTGTTATATGCAACTGAGGACTCACTAAACTCTACCCTGAAACTAATAATACACTATATGTTAATTAACTGAATTTAAAAAAATAAATTAAATTAAATAAAAAGTGATAACATTCTTGCCCTGGAGTGTGTAAAGGAAAAACAAAAGAACACAGAAAGAGACAGAGATGAAGAACCAAGGTCTGTAAAAAGTGACGATGATTACAAGATTCAGACGTCACATGTTGATGGCCCAGAGATTCTGACTGGAACTCCCTTTTCTCTCACCATATTTTATTTGTGTCGCTAAGACACTGAGTAGAAGATGACTGGAAGCCAGTATGTCATCCAGGGACTAATGCTAAAGAGAAAGGTGAACAGAATGAACAGTCTGCTGCAAGCTAAAAGAACAATAGAAGGTTTCTCCATCTTCTACAGAGTCATGACGGATTGATGCTGAATGTCTGCCTATGGCTACAGCTCTCAAAAGCACCTTTCGTTATTCTTTTAAAAGTGGTGCATCAAAAGAATTCCCTGACCCAAAAACAAAGTGTTCGCTGAAACCAGCTGCAAGTAGCTGTAGAAAAAGACACCTTGTCTCGACAGCCAGACAAGGCCACATGGGCCCCTCCCAGTGCCATCGGACCACAGGGAAGTCAAAGGTCAAAGGCAGAAGGAAGAGCCAAGGTGGTAAGGCCCACAGGAAAACAAAAGCTGGGAGTCTGAGTGAAAAATCCACAGTCCCTAAGGGCAAGAGTGGCGCTGCTTCTCCAGCCAAAAAGAAGGAAAACCACGTCCCTAAAGAGTTCATTGCCTATGCAGCCAAGGAGGGGTCCGAAGCCAAAGCTGCTGCTCCTCCCAGGGGTGGCAGGTCTAAGGCGGTGCCTGAACCCCTGCCCAGGAAGACAGAAGCCCCCAAGGGCCTGAGGAGGCTGGGCATGCCCACCAAGGCCTCATCGTCCAAACTGGCCAGTAGGAAGGTGGAGGCTGGAAGCTAGAGCTGGGGTGGAGACACAGAGATCCTGCCCAAGTTTTTACTCCCCAACAAACCATCACTCTACTTATTTCTTTGTATCCTATTTATCAATAAAGGCAGTAGAAAAAGACACCATAGTCCAATGTACTTGAGTTGAAATCCACCATTTCCTGGTTATGTGACCTTAAGTCAGGCGCTTAACCTCACGAAGCCTCAGTTTCAACCTCTGATGTGGAAATAATACACATCCACAGTCTCTTACATGAAATTCCTGGGACTAGATTTTAATGACATAAAATAATATAGTACCTATATTGAATTTTATATAACACCCATCATGTCTGGGCCAGCACTTAGTAAGCAAACACACTGATATTCCCTCACAAAAAGGCATCAATTCCAGGGCACCCACGTACAAGCAAAAACAAATCTTTGCTGAGATAAACTCCCCTTCCTCAGAAAACTGATGTCCAAATGTCAAGTGATCTGAGAAGCAGAACTGTAAAGGTGCAGAGATTCCCTGTTTCTTTCTTCCACTCAGTATTCCTTTCTTCAGACCCAGGATCTCTAAGCCCACAGGAGGCAGCTTTTCCGCAGCTTGGCAGGGGCGGGGGGGTGGGGGGGGAATGCACATGGATAGCATTTTCCTTTTCTTAGCACTGCACCTGCCCTCTTTTACCTCACTCCTTGCCCTGTGGGTCCTTGAGGAAGAGGAAAGAGCTTTGGACACTGCTTTACAGTATTTAAAGCATGTTGTTGCATGGACTTCTTTCATCATCACACCAGCCACTGAGTAGCAAGTCTTAATCTACTGTTCGTGGTATCAGAATTTAGGTTCCTCACATTCGGTGTCCCCTTCAGGTGGATGACATCAACCTGGAAACTTCTCTGCCTCATGGCAGATATTTCGTGGGATCCAGGGAGACCTGTCTCTTCTTAGTTCAAAGCTCATGTCCACTTTTCCCAGCAACCCACTAGTTGCCTGCTTCTGATCTGAAGAATGCCTCCACTCCTACCCAGTGACTCATTCAAAAACATCCCACACTCATCCCTGCTTCAATCCCCCTAGGGATCCACCTTTCTCGAATTCTATTACTACAGGTTTTACAATAGAAAATTGCTTTAGAGTTTCAGCAGCAACAGCGGCCATTCAGCTACCACAGTGAACAAAGATTGTTCTCGCCTGGTTCCTGTGCAGCTTAACAGAAGTTATGGATATGGACAGATATTAAATACGTTATTTACTTCCCCAAAACTACTGCATGGAGATGTAGTTTAGTTTGATTCTAAATTCTAATATTCAAAAGCCCTAGTGACACCTAGTAAGACAAGGGTTTTGGGAAAAAGGACAATTTTCATGGAAAGGCAGCCACCCACACAAACATCTTAGGACTTAGACATTGTATACCTCAAACATCTTCTTTAAAAGACTACAGTAAGTCAGGACACGTGTAATAATTTCAAATATTCCAGTAACTAACAATAGGACTGTTATAGCTGCTATGAGTTTTATTTCCATTCAGAACTCAAGAATTTTGTTTCTGTGTATTTGCACATGTGCAGTAAACCTTGAAAGCATTACAACATAATCTGCTCCTATGTTGTTAGAAGGAGTATCTGGTATTGGTGCTATTTGGTATCGGATCATTCTGCGCAGAATGATCTGATACCAAATAGCACCTGTGGGGCCACTGTCCTTGTACGTGTGGTACATGTAGATTTTTTCTCTCACATTTTATAACATGATACTATAAGGCTATTGGGCCTCAAAACACCAGGTGGTGAACACTTGGAGAATTCAAGATGCTGTTACCATGGGGACAAGATGCTGGTCCTTCTCGATGCAATCAACACACTTCCTCTTTCAGAAAACTACTTCCACTGGAAAATAAATGAGCTTAAAAATTGAAGCTTTTGGTTTTAAAAGAATGACTATTTTCTGAAAGATCTGTATTTAATAGTGATAGAGATGGGCAAGCCAGGGAGAACTATTTAGAAAGGCCTTGTTTTCAAAGACATACTTCTGACTTTTGCTTTCTCCACTGGCTAGTATTAGGTGGACAAACAATTCTGATACCTCAGGCTGCACTTCTCAAGTGTCTGTCCTATGTGGTAGATTACTACGTGGCCATAAATCATTTTTCTTCCTTTTTCTGTGTCTGTTTGTACTTGACTTTACAACTCTTGCCACGATGAGTTAGAATCCACTTTCTCACTCCTTGAATATGGGCTGACATTGTGCCTTGTCAGGCCAATAGAATGTGGCAGAACTGAGAACTTACCAGTTCCAAGCCTTGGGATCCAGCACCTTACGTATGCCTCCCTCTCTCTTTCTTGGGATCCTGCCCAACTTCCATGTGAACAAGCCTGGGTGGTCCTGCAGGAAGATGAAAGACACTTGCCTAAGTTGTCTCCACTGCCACCCAGTCTGTAGCCAGAACCCTCAGAAGCAGAGCTGACTAGCCAACAGGAAGCTGAGGATGCGTGACTAAGCCCAGTGAAACCAGAAGGACCACTGGCCCACAGAATCATGAACTACATAAATGGGAACTACATACCAGATTCTTCTTTATTATATCTGTTTGTTTCAAAGGACCTATTTGTGAATATGCAGCTGGACTCTTAAAACCAAAACCCAAGATTAGGTTGGAGCACCATGAACGCCTACTGAAAACCCCAAGCAGGGATGCACAAGCATGAACAAATTCATTGCCCTCATTCTGACAAAGTGGACAGCAAATAGTTCCCTTTCGTATGTGAATTAGCTGATTTTCATTCCAGAAGCTATAGAGTTAGAAAGAGAAAACTTAATGAATAATCCCTCTCTCCCAATCGCATATTTATTAAATGAAATCACCCGTACTCTCCCAAAAGAAATGTAATGTTGTGAATTCTATGGAAAACACGCAAACACAGAATGAAAGAGAAAATTCCATTGATATGTCCACAGCATACAAAGGAGATCATCAGCATCCTTATTTTACTTATCAGTAATAGGTGAAATCCCACACAATGGACAGTAAAGTGTTGTTTATAAAATATCGTGGAATTTAAAATTTTTATCTCTACAGCAACCTTTCCTAGAAAAAAATAATAAATGTTGTTCTCCCAATTATGTGTATGCCAATGCCCCTCTTTTTATCCCGAGTCATAGGAACACTGGGAGCCATTTGTTGAGGTGATGACCTCATAGGCTAGAGGAACCATGATCCCTACGATCCCTACGTCAGTCTCATGGGGGAAAACTGCCCTTGAAAAGCCCCCCAGCACTCACTGGATGTTATATAAGCAAGAGGTAAATCATTGCTGCATACATTAAGATTTCAAGGTTTGTAAACTCAGCCCAGCAAAGCCTACAGCAGTGAAGCATTAGCAAATATGGGAGCCTGCCACGTATGAGCCTGCAGAAAGCTGGGAAGGGCACTTATGCAGGAGAGGGAGGGGGCGAGGCAATCCAGAGCACAGGTAAAGGTGTTGCCATCCTAGACAGAGGAGTAACTCATCCTTTTTCACAGATCAGATGACAAAGTATGTGGGCACAGAAGCAAGGCAGTTGAGAGGTGAAGGAAGATCAGAGAGTACTTTTTTGGTTGCTTCAGTTTGGGCCCTGAAACAAGAGGCAGATCATTGAGAATGTAAAGGGGAATGAAAGTCTGAGGACCAAGAAGATAGTGTCAAATGGTTTCTCCAAGAAGGGGAGAGTGAGGGGCTAGAGGAACATTGAAAATACGATGCTCCCATGTGTACTAATGGGTGTTGAGTTTCCTTTAGCCATGCTCAGCTGCTAGGCCACAGGCTTTATCCTAGTGGACAGCTGGATCTAACCGGAGTGGAAGTTTTTCCAGGCAGAATTTATAACATATAACATGTAAAAGATTGATGAGGGGCCAGAAAACAAAGGTGCATAGAAGGGCATGATTACGGTGCTGGACCATGAAATCCTATCTGAGGAAAGATGGGAGAACACATGGATATTAGAGGGCTGTATTAGTCGTCTCAGGATGCCAAAACAAAATACCACAGACTGAGTGGCTAAAACAACAGAAGTTTATTTTCTCACAGTTCTAAAGACTAGAAATCCAAGATTAAGGTGCTGGCAGGATTAGTTTCTTGCTCCCTGATTTGTAGATGGCCATCTTCTCCCTGTGTCTTCAGCTGGTCTTCTTCTATGAATGTCTGTGTCCTAATCTCCTCCTATGAGGGCACCAGTCATTTTGGATTAGGTCCCACTTTATGACTGTATTTTAACTCAATCACCTATGTAAAGACCCTATCTCCAAAAACAGTCACATTCTGAAATACTAAGGATTAGGACTTCAACGTAAGAATTTTGAGAGAACACAATTCAGCCCATAACAATAAGGTTGAAATGGAAAAATAGAAAGTAATGGTCAGCAAGTGAGATGCTAGAAATTGAGGTTTCAGAGGCAGAGGCCTGGTGTATGATCAATAGAACAGATATCAGAGATGAGGAAAAGATAAATATTTAGGGATGAAGAGGTCACAAACAAGGTATGGGACGATTATCCTTGTGGATACTGAAGTCACTAAGATTGATGACAGAAATCACAGAGCAGAGAAATACAGTAAACCAAAGTAGAGTAAGTGCAAAAAATCTTTCATTCATCTAGACATAGAAGAAGAGCAGGTAGGAAGTGACCAGAGAATGGCAGATGGCTGCAACCAGGAAGGGTTCCAGATGGTCCAGTCAGATGACATGTGCTTTAAAGGAACTGAGGGCATTTGTATAAGGAAGTGAGGAAAGCAAGGGAGAACCACATTCTGGTAGAAGAACAGCGAGCAAAGGATACGCAATCTTACCTACAATTACACGAGTAGATGGTGGATAGGAGAAAAAAGAGCCACTATGTGAGGGCTGCTAGGGAAGCAGTGTCCTTAGGAAAAGCCATTTTTTTAGAACAAGAAGTTGAAGGGAAATTTGTGAGAAGAGATTGAAAATAGGTCATTTTTTTAAATAACAGATTGAAATTGACTGCACTGGTGATCACCAAAATCATTTCACTCTTTTTTTGGTCACATGGAAGACAGGTCTTCTCAACTGCATTATACTTAGGCAGGATCATCTGAATATTTCTGGTGAAGAAATGTGAGAAATGGTACATGTTAGTTCTGGGCTGAAGCAGTGAAAGACCCCTGTGCAATCCTCCCATTTCACTCTTCCTCTCCTGAGGTCACGAACAAGGCTTCATTTCCATATATTTCTGACAGAATATTATAGAGCCTTTGTCAGCTTCTTTTCTAGGTGACTTCATAGAACAGACTCCCTGAAACAATGCTGAACATAAAGTATAAGTAATAATGAGCCTTTGTTTTGTTAAAATGCTGGTGGTGTTCTTTTTTGGGGGGAGGGGGGTGCAGGTGTGTATGGCTGATTTGTTACCACAGTAAAACTTAGCCTCTCCTGATTTGTACACACATCGTGAGTCCCAGAATGTACAGTGTAGGAGCTGTGAAAGGAGGGAGACTGAGACTCATTGGAGAATGTGCATGGAGGATGGGTTAGGAGGCTGAGGCTTCTTGCAGTGACTGAGAAAAACAAGGATGCAGGGCTTAATGACATCTTAGGGAAAGGGAGATTATTAGGTGTAATTGTAGCCTCCTTCAGTGGGCTGGCCATTCGGGCACTCTATAGTAGAGAGATGGGGCAGGTGGTCAAGAGGGAGGGGCAGTGATGATCCCATAAGAAGCATACAGAGCTCCATGACTAGCTCCCACAACACCCAATAACCTGCCGCTGGAAAAAGGGAGATGTTACTGTGGTTACAATTTTTAAGGAAACTCATAGGACTAATGTTCTTTGCTACACAGACAGGGAAATACAGGTCTAGAAGTATGCTGGCTTAAACTATGATTTGATATCTACCAACCATAGTAATTCCTGAAAATGAGAAAAGATGGGAAAACCATAAAAGGTTTGTCTCATGGTTGAGAAGATAATTTTCCTGACAAGTGCTAGAGGTAGGTCTTTTCCATATCAAGGTTGAAGTTTCCTAAGCAAAGACAAACTTCTGTTTCACTTATAAATATAAGAAGTGAAATAACTGGGAACAGCAGAGTACATGAAACCAGTTATCCAATGCTTAGGCCTCTGAAGTGAGCTAAATCACATACTAGAAGGCAGGCAAGTCCAGAGAATGTAGAGTGTGGTATCAGGCGACACAAAGAAAGAAATGCAGAATATACAAAATAAGAAATCAAAAGATGGGACAGCAGACAAGGACAAACTCCCCAAATGGAGGGCTGGAAGAGGAGGAGTGGGGAAAAGCAGCAGAACCTGGATTCCTGGCAGCAGGACATGGAGCTGAGAACATCTCTCAGTGAATATGCTTAAGAGAGGAATCACAGAGTCACAAAGAAAAACAGAGTAAGAAAAGCGGGAAAGTTGGGGAATCATAAAGCCATTGAGAAGTTGCAAGCCCTCCCAACTTCTACTCACTAAATACAACACATTCACAAGAAAAGAAAAGGAAGTAGTGGATCAAAAGAGGAATACTGATGGAAACAGGAAGGCAATACCACACAGCAAAGGGACACAGGCTGTGTCTTTCCCTGAACCTTGGCTTTGCCACTGACTAATCAGATGATCTTAACTTCTGTGTTCCTCAATCCCCTCATCTGTAAAATGGCTATGACAATTCTATTCAGTGCCTAGGGCTGTAGTAAGAGTTCAATGAAACAGTGGCTAAAAGGATCAACAAAATATGTTCTACTTAAAGAATGTTGCACTGAAGACTAATTCTCATTTCTAAAGGGCAAGACTGAAAACTTGAAGTATCCTTGGATGGCTAAAGAATATTTACCAGCTCTCAGTATGAGAAAAGATTATTGGTCTAACTTAAATACAACCTTGTGTATTTTATACTTCATTCAACTCCATAGTAAATTCAGCTAAAAAATTCATCCACAGAGTAAATATTCTTTCCTGCTGCAAGTTTAAGTAAAGAAGACTAAAATGATACTGACAAATGTACAGGGATACCTAAATCCTGGGGGACCCTAATGATCATCTGATCATTAGCATGGAGCCCAGACCAAAAACCAATCCCTGATTATGTCAGCCTACTTTACTACTACTGGCAGGAAAATTCAAACATATATGTTTAGGAAGCTCTTTAAATGATTGATGGCCTCCCACCCCCTACACCAAAACAAAAAAAAGTGCCATTGCTAATACAGGTGAGACTAGAAGCAAAGAGGGAGGACCACTTAAGCAGATAGGGCTAATATGAAACCTTTCACTAAGATTTTGCTTTCCTAGGAAGGGCAAATCCAGGCAATGAGCTCTTTGAGGGCAGGACTGATACCCATTCTTCTGAGTATAACCGACACAAAGGACCTACTATTAAGACCTAAAATCTAAAGCCACAGCAACTACTGATTGATCGGTAAGCTTTTAAAAATAGAATTGTGGGTTGTGCATATTCCTCCAAGTTATATAACCCTTTTACAAAGACCAACAGGGCCCCTTTCTACATCTTTGGTTCAAACACACTTATTGGGAACATTCTATATCCCAGGCCACATACTAAGGCCTGAGGATATAAAGTTAAGACTCCTTTCGATAGGGCTGTCACAACGAAGTACGACAAACTAGGCAACTTAAACAACAGAAACATTTTCTCATCATTCTGAGTGCTAGAAATCCAAGGTCAAGGTGTCTTTGGGTTGGTTTCTTCTGAGGGCCATGAGAGAATCTGTTCCCAGCTCTCTCCTTGACTCCTCCCTGTATCTTCACACAATCTTCCCTTTACGTGTATCTGTACCGAATTTCCCCTTGTATTAGCTTAGGATCCACCCTAATGGCCTTAGTTTAATTCAGTTCTCTTCATAAAGACACTATATCCAAATAGGGTGACGTTAGGACCTCAACAGTTAGGCTTTGGTAGGGACACAATTCAGCCCATTCTGGACACATTTCCTACTTCAGAATACTCATATGTGACTGTCCACTGAGATGCCCACAGGAATGCCTAGGAAGGCAAAAATTGTGTTGCTATCTAGCACTTGCCTAACAGAATCCTACTTCCCAGCAGTAAGCTCACCTTTTTAATATTTAAACTGCATTTGCTGTAAGTTCTCTGTTAAGAGATTTCTAAGCTCGCTAACAAGCCATTCTGCCAGAGAATTAGAGAGGTAATCTATATTTTCAAAATCCTGTGGAACTACAAATCACTGTGACTACATTTGCCAAAAAATTTGCATGTAGAAGTTAAAATGGTAGTGAAGTAACTTGATGGGTCCATTCCAATGGCTAGCTGGATACTTCCATTTTATCTGTATAATTCTCATAAAGCAAATTTATTCCTCACAGGACTCTGTTCCCTGTTCTTTGTTTCTAGTCTAAACTGTGTTCCCACAGACAGGTTTGAGAAAAGAAAGGGCACATGCATAAACAAATTTTCTGCTTAAATAATAAGGCTTAGAAACCAAAGGCATAAACATCTTAAAGCAAACTACCCATTGTCTGCTAATATTTACACAATGTTATTAAGAAGCACTTGGCTACCAAAACAAACAAACAAAAACAAACATTCCATTCATACAAAGATCTCCATTTTAGCCAAATTCATGAAGTTTGATTGCTTGATGGAGATTAGTTGCTCATAAAGCTTAAGGTCAATTTCTGCTTCTGCATGAGAAATGTCAAAAAGGTAATGGAGGAAAACCTGGAGTCTGACCAACGAAGTCAGCCTACTCTTTCTTTTTACTTTAAGGAACTCAAGGTCTATTTACTTTATAATTGCAAAGGATAACAGAGCCTTCTCAAATCTGTTTTTGGCCATGAAACCTAAATCTCTAACTACTTTATTTGACACATAATATATTTAGCACATTGGAGATTACTATTCTATGGTCATCTTATCATATTCAACATGCCACAAGAGCAAACCCAAATTTACCTACTCTCCTTTTCACCACCAGATTCACATCATTCTCCGGAATCTCCTGTTTCAGTTAATAGCATAATGATCTTCCCAGTTACCCCAAGGAGGTACCCTGGGACCATCTTTCACTCCTCTCTCTTTTTTTCTGTATCTACTCAATCCCCAAATTCTTGTGATACTACCACACTCATTCAACTTTATTGACTTGCTATCATATGCCAGGAATTGAGCTAAGCATTGGGGAAATAAAGACATGAAATGGTGCCTTCTATCAAAAAGCTCATAACATAGTTGGAAAGGAAAGTCAATTATCAACTACGGTGATAGGGCCATGATAGAACTACGTCCTGGGTGTTTGGGGAGTCTCAGAAGCAATATTCTTGAAGGAAGTTTTAAAGAACAAAAGAATTAAACAACCTAACCTCACACCTAAAGGAGCTAGAATAAAAAGAACAAATAAGGCCCAAAGTCAGGAGAAGGAAGAAAATAATAAAGATTAGAATGAAATAAAGACTAAATAAAATAGAAGCTAAAAAAAATAGAACAGATCAATGAAACCAAGAGCTGGTTCTTTGAAAAGATCAACAAAATTGATAAATATTTAGCCAGCCTCATTTAAAGACAGAGACAGAGGTCGAGACAGAGACAGAGAGAGAGAGAGAGACAAAGGACTCAAATAAATAAAATCAGAAATGAAAGAGGAGAAATAGCAACCAACACCACAGAAAGGATTATTATAACAGAATATTATGAAAAATTATATGGAACAAAAATGTAACCTAGAAGAAATGGATAAATTCCCAGAAGCATATAACCTCCCTAAACCAAACCAGAAAGAAATAAAAAAATTTGAACAGACAAAATACTAGCAATGAAATTGAATTAGAAATCACAAAACTCCTAACAAACGGAAGTCCAGGTCCAGATGGCTTCACAAGTTAATTCTACCAAACATTTAAAGAAGAGTTAATGCCAATTCTTCTCAAACTATTCCAAAAAATAGAAGAGGAAGGAACGCTTCTAAATTCATTCTATGAGGCAGCATTACCTTGATACCAAAACCAGATAAAGACACTACAGAAAAAAAAGAAAACTAAAGCTCAGTATCTCTGATGAACGTAGATGCAAAAATCCTCAACAAAACACTAGCAAACTGAATCAAACAATACATTAAAAAAAATCATTCACCACGATCAAATGGAATTTATTCCTGGGATGTAAGGGTGGTTCAATATTCACAAATCAAACAACGTGATACATCACATTAACAAAAGAAAGGATAAAAACCATACAATCATTTCAATACATGCAGAAAATGCATTTGACAAAGTACAACATCTATTCATGATAAAAACTCTCAACAAGATAGGTGTAGCGGGAACATACCTCAACATAACAAACACCATATATGAAAAACCATCATACTCAATGGTGAAAGACTAAGAGCTATTCCTCTAATATCTAGAACAAGATAAGGATGTCCACTCCCACCACTTTTATTCAACATAGTATAGGAAGTCCTAGCCACAGTCAACAGATAAGAAAAAGAAACAAAAGGCATCCAAGTTGGTAAGGAAGAAGAACAGCTTTCACTATTAGTAGATGACATGATACTATATTTCTATATACAGAAAACCCTAAAGAATCCACCAAAAAAAACCTACTAGAAAAATGAATTCAGTAAAGTCACAGGATACAAACTTAATATACGGAAACATGTTGCAGTTCTATACATTAATAATGAAGTAGCAGAAAGAGAAATTAAGAAAACAATCCCACTTACAATTGCACCAAAAAAGATTAAAATACACAGGAATAAACTTAACCAGACCTATACTCTATAAACTATAAACATTGATTTTTTTAAAAAGAGTAAAAGAATTAAATAAGGGCCAGGTTGGGCCAAGGGATGGAAGCAGGTGGCAGTGTAGAGATGTAATTTGAAGAATATGAAAATGCACACACATGAAACTGCATGATTTCATTTAAAAACTATCAAATTTCAGGATGACTAGAGCAGAGTCTGTGACATATTGGCAGCAGATAAAACTGCATAATAAACCAGGAAATACATTTTAGAATATCTTGTGTTTTAAGTTATGGTGATCCATTAAAGTCTTCTAAATAGGGGCACCAGGGTGGTTCAGTCAGCTAAGCGTCTGCCTTCTGCTCAGGTCATGGTCCTGGGGTCCTGGGATTGAGCCCCATATCGGGCTCCTTGCTCAGTGGGGAGCCTGCTTCTCGCTCTCCCTCTGCCTGCCACTCCCCCTGCTTGTGCTCACTCTCTCTCTCTCTTTCTGTCAAATAAATAAATAAAAAATCTTTTAAAAAAAAAGGCTTCTCAATAGTGACACAATCAGATTTCTTTTCTAGAAAGTCTGCTTTTTCTGCATTGGGTAGGTTAGATGGAATGTGTAAATGCAAGTATGCTGAAGGAGAAAAATCAGATAGGAACTACTGGATAAACATGGAGGAGAGAGAAAATTATCCTAACCTGTTGTCTCCATTCTCAGCATCAGCTATAAATAAAGGTGAGACAGTAAAAAGATTTTTTAAAAATTAAAACATCGATGCATAAAATTGGATGTGAAATGGCTATTCCAATCAGGAAGCCATACTGGTTACCAAAACAGCCGTAGAAAAACCATACTGAACAATGCTGGTAGTAGAGCGTAATTATTAAGATAAGATTTTGGAAATGAAACAGGTCTTAGTCTGAACTTAATAGTGGTGTAAATGTAAACAGGTTATAGAACCTCACCAAACGTCAGTTTATTTATTACTCAAATGAGATTAATAATAATGCCAATCTCTTAAAGTTATGATGAGGGATAGGTGGTCTAAAGCATACTCTGCACAGCACCAGACACACAGTAAACAACCGATAAAGAGCAGCTAGTCTTACATCAGTATGGAATTGTTCGCCTCTGCAATAAACCTGCTGAGAACTGGAGAGCAGAGGCCCTGGACTGGGATATCTGCATCTATTTCTTATGAGTTATTTAACTTCATCTAAGATACTTAATATCTCTACCTTCCTTTGATCGACTGAGACAAAATTCTTGCTCTAGGTAATGGGGTTGTGTCTGATATGAGGTAATACATGTGAAAGTAGCTTTAACAGTCCAAAATGATGACACATAGAAGATATTACGGTCTGACTTTGGCATATTTTATATTGAGCATCTCTGGCCACATGGAAATAATTATGAGCTGCAGCACAGAAACGGTGCCAAAAAAGCAGCGGGCTCAGATGAGGGGAGCTGTACTCCAGCCCCCAGGATCACCCTGACCTGTGACCCAGGGCCAGCTACTCACCTGCTTAAACCCCCACCTCCTCATCAAAAACTTAAGTGAATGTATTCCACACCCTCTAAACCATCTTATTACAGATCCAACAACCTGAATCCCTTCATTAAGACAACTTTAAATGTTCAATATTCCACATTTTCCTCTAGGCCAGCAAGACTGTGCTGAAAGGAAGCAAAGACAGGATTTACTATGGGTCAAGAATCTCTCTGACCCAGAGTCAGGGCAATCTCACATTATTTCATTTTTCACATGCTTTAATCTGTGATGACATTCAGAAATGAGTAGATTAAATACAATTAGCCCACCAGAACACAGTCATCAGCTTCACCCTGAGAGGAATTTATGTATCACCTTCTGACTGAAAGATGGAATCCATGCAGATTCTGCTTGGCACCCGAGAAAAAGGAGCTGGTAATAAAACTCAGCAAATGACTTACTATCTTCTTGGATTTTCCACACAAATCTAAAATAGTTATTTGCTATTATTCCCTGCTATTCAAGTTTCATCTCCCTGCACTATATTGGGTTTTTCCATAAGCAATATAATCAGAAGGTTAAAAGGGGAAAAGGCTAAGGGTTGACAATGCTATGAGAAAATTATTTTTCTGGATGAACTAGTAGGACACCACATCCTCCCATTATGTTCCGAGGTTCAAGAGCCTGAACTGTAAACACAGTGGAAAACTACATAGGATGTTATCGCTGTTGACATTGCTTATTTTCAGTTTCTCTGAATGAAAATCACTGTTCCCCAAAAGAACCAGTCACAAAACAGTTCGAGTAGAGCAGAGTTCCTCAACCCCCGCACTATGCATTTTGGACCAGGTAATTCTTTGTTGCAAGGGGCTGCCCCATGCCTTGCAGGATGTCTAGCAGCTTCCCGGGCCTCTGCCACTACATGCGGAATACTCGCCCATCCCCAGGCATGGCAATCAGCGTTTCCAGACACACTGTCAAATGTCCCTTGGGGAGACAAAATTGTTCCTATTTGCAAACCACTGACTTAAAGAAAGCCCAGGCATACTTACCCAGTTCCAAATCTGTATCACCCCACCTGTCATCATCATCCTTTATCCATTATAATAGGAAACAAAATAATTATCAGTGAAGTAGGGAATGGTTTTTAACATGACTCCTTCTAAGGAGGGCCGATCAAAAGACTGACCACCAGGGCAACAGCTAAGAAACCACCATTCTACACGTGCTCGGGCACCAAAGATTGGCTCAGACTCTCAGCACCCCACAGAGGCTAAGGAAAGCAGGAGGCTTGGGATAATATGTGCGTGTGTATGTTTGTCTGTGTGTCTATTCTCATTTTGATAGATGGAATTTGGAGGACTCTTTTTTCTTTTCTTTCTTAATGGTTTTCTCTTATGTGTTCTCTATGTCTCTGCTTAACTTTCTCCTAAAAAACAATCTTGGAAGCTAAAATTTGTGATCAAAATAACTCTGAAATGAAACACAGGAAACAACATTTGTCTCTGCAAAGGGTGAGTTAGGTGGGTGGGAGTCACTACATATTTTTTATTGTATTCTGGTCCATGCTGCTTGAACCACTAATAATTGCATAAATTTGTTTCCACATTTAAAGAATTACCAAAATACATTTAAATCATGATCTGCCACAAATTGTACACAGGGTAATGTGGTTTTAAATTAGAAGACAGATGCCAGAGGCGCCTGGGTGGCTCAGTCATTAAGTGTCTGCCTTTGGCTCAGGGCATGATCCCAGGTCCCTGGGATCGAGCCCCGCATCGGGCTCCATGTTCTGCTGGAAGCCTGCTTCTTCCTCTCCCACTTCCCCTGTTTGTGTTCCCTCTCTCACTGGCTGTCTCTCTCTCTCTCTCTGTCAAATAAATAAAATCTTTAAAAAAAAAAAAAGAAGAAGAAGACAGCTGCCCACACTGATTCCCCCTATAGACAGCATGGCAATTACCTGGGTCTGTGATTTGAAAGTCTCTAATATTTTTCCAGAATGACAGTACAGCTATCACAGCCTATAGTATGAATTATGCAAGAAATGGCAGGCGAACTTGAAACTGTTGCATAAAATAGAATTCTGGCTCCCCAAATGAAGGATTCCAAGTAGCCCACCACTTCTGAGAATATATTCCTAAATTTCTGCAATAATTCAATCTCAAACTTTGGGTCGCATCTGCTCTTTTGGACAGGGACTTTCACATTACATAGATTAACTATGAGTTCATTGTGCATCACTCAGTAAGAACTAGGTGGCATATAAATGCAGAATAGTTATATATTTTAGCTCCTGATAAATTATCAATACACCCTCTGTGTTTGTAGCAGTTTAGAAAATACAGCACATGTTTTTTCAAGGCCACCTCATATCCAGCACTGTGGTAGACACGGAAGATAAAATTGTGAAACAGACAGCCCCTCCCTTCCTGGAGCCCATCTGTGTTGAAATGTATAGAGAACTGTAGCTTTTTTACCTTATACGTTTCTGTAAATTTTTCATTTACAATGAGCATTTATTTTCATTATTGAAAAATATCTTGAAAGCAAAAAAGAAAATGGCATTTATTAAAATAAAGCAGAGTATCCCATCTTTTTCCATATAAAATTAGTTCCACAAAATGTCCTCTCAGGAAAAAAAATATATTCTGTGGTTAAATAAGTTTAGGAAACAGCACACATTCTATCATACATTCCTCTCTCAGAGAACTGAAATGTAATCAGATGGAAAACTGTGCTTACCATAAATCCAGGGTGTTTATCCCCACAGAAAAAAAGGGGGGGGGGAGAAGGGAGGAGAGGAAAAGAAAAAGAAAGGAAAAGAAAAAGAAATACAGTATAGACAATGTTAAACTTCCAAGGTTGCTACAAAAAACAAAAACATTTTCATATTGGGAACGGAATCTATATAGTGGAGAAACATGGAATATTGGAAAAGAATGAATAAATGGATTAATGAGTGGGTGGAGAGACAAACCAAAGGACAGAGAGAAAGACAGACAAATGGTGGAAGAAGAAAAACGAGAAAGAGGCTCAGAGGAAATATTCTTTGAGCAGCTGCTTTAATGATGGATGCTTTGCTTTGTAATACACTTTACGAACTTTATCTCTTCAAGAATACCAATGGTTACGATCTACATTATTCTTTAAGGCATTTGGAGTCAAAGTGGTGAGTCTGGGGAATACACCAACAGAGACAGACTGCAAAGTAGTTCACCTCTATTAGTATTACACACATCAGGACCAATGAGGCTCTGCGAACCCTGGCTGTAAAGAAGCCCATTTGGTTTCACTTAAACTATTAACAGCCCATAGAATTAAGAATCAACACATTTTAGGAAGCACTAATGTAAACAGAGAAAGTCTACTAAGACTTGTCAATAAATAACAAGGACATGATTAAAGAAAGTGGAATAATTCTAACCTGAAAGATTATAGATAATAGATGAAAGAAAGAGACAGAGGGAGGAAGACAGAGAAAGAGAAAAGAGAGAGGAAGGAAGGAAGGAAGGAAGGAAGGAAGAAGGAAGGAAGGAAACAAGGGAGGGAGAAAAGGGAAGGAGGGGAAGGGAGGGGAAACTCTCACATGCTCTCTCTCTCAAAAAAAATATTAAATAAAAGTTAATTAAAAATAAAGTCTTACCAAACAATTGATTTTTTGATTCTGATAACTGGAAGGCATTTCTATCATCATGATTTTTTTTTTGTGATTGTAATCTTTTGAAACTGGTTTACAATAACAATATTTACCTTGGTTCAATGGATGGCCACAGAATGTTTATATAGAAAATATTCTAATTTTAATATATTTTTACATTTTATTTGCTAATATTTTATTAAGATTTCTGTGCCTACGTTCATGAGGGATATTAATCTGTGTTTTTCTTTCTTTTTTTTTTAAGATTTTATTCATTTATTTGACAGAGATAGATAGCCAGCGAGAGAGGGAACACAAGCAGGGGGAGTGAGAGAGGAAGAAGCAGGCTCATAGCAGAGGAGCCTGATGTGGGACTAGATCCCATAATGCTGGGATCACACCCTGAGCCGAAGGCAGACGCTTAACTGCTGTGCCACCCAGGCGCCCCTGTGTTTTTCTTATCTTGAAATATCCTTTTTAGGTTTTGGTATCAGGGATATGACCAAAATACACATTAGGAAGAGTGTTCTCCTCCTTTATATTTTGGAAAAGTTTGTGTGAGATTAGTAGTCATTCTCTTCCTTAGATGTTTAATAGAATTCATAAAAATATATGGTCCTGGAGTTTTCTTGTGATTGATTACAAATTCAATTTCTTCCATTGATATAGAGCTGTTGAGATATTCTGTTTATTCTTGACTCTGCTTTGGTAATGTATGTCTATCAATAAATTTATTCATTTTATCTAAATAGTCAAATTTACTAGCATAAAATTGTTTATAAATTCTTGTATTATCCTTACAATGATGTCCCATTTTCATTCCTAGTATTCATAATTACTAGAGGTTTTCTCTTTTTCTTTTGTGCTGCCTTGCTATAGTTTTATTGATTTTCTTAATCTTTTCAAAGAACTAGATTTTGGCTTTTGTTTCTTTGTTGATTTTCTCTATTATAATTTGTCCACTTTAAAATTCATTAATTTTTGCTCTTATCTTTGTTAATTGCTTTCTTCTTACTTTGGATTTAACTTGCTTTTGTTTTTCTACTTTCTTAAGCTGGAAACTAAGTCATTAATTTTTAAGCCTTTTTTGTATTTTCTAATACAGTTGACCCTTGAAAGACATGGGTTTGAACTGAATGAATCCACTTATACATGGATTGTTTTCAATTAATACTGTAAATATATTTCTCTTCCTTTTGATACTTTTTCTTCACCTTGTGAAGGTGTGTGCCTTTAGTGATACCCAAACAGATTTTTCCCACACACTCCCATTATCTGTCCCCCAGAGGGAAAAATCTGCTAATATCTGAGTATCACCTTCCTCCAAGCAATCAGCAATGATTTCTCTCTCAAAGAATGCTTTTCTCCTAACTTTATGCTTTGATTTTACTATTAGTTCTGGCTTCTTAAAGAAATAGACTTTCCACAGGGTTACTGTAGGATAGGTCAAGAAAATAATCTTGCATTTTTAATCTGTGATGCCTCATTCTCTATCCACATTCATCAGAAAATTAGATCATCTTTGGTGAGACAAGTCTTAACCAAGAGATGATGCCAAATGAGTTTGCAGTGAGACTAGGTCAAGAGTGGGAATTTGGGTGGTATCGTCCAAAGGATTCATTAAAGGCTCTTTTTCCTATGATAATAAACAATTGAACACTCACTTCTATAGACCTTTGCATCCCAGAAATCTTCAACTGTGATTTTGCTTCTTTACTCCAGTCACAGAGGTCATTACTTGGGAAATTCAACTACAGGGCATCAGATAAGTTATTAGTTTCCCGTATTTATTTATTTTTTTTCTGCTTTTTATATTTTTTGTGGCAAAAAAATTAATTTAAATATATAAAGCCAAGAAACAAGAACTTCTTAGGATCCAACTGCTTTCAAAACTCCATTCATTCATGTGTTTTGAATTGAGAATACTGGAGCTATAATAGTGGTGTCAGCAAAGCCACTCGACTATTTAGTCACTGTTGGAATCTTCTGATTTAGGGAATCCTAAATTGAAAAGCTTGCTCTCAAAATTACATGGGTTTTCTTCTTCTTTTTTTTTTCTTATGTTCAGTTAGCCACTGTACCCTTATGATATTCTTAATAACATTTTGTTTTCCCTAGCTTACTTTATTATAAGAACACAGTATATAATACATATATGAAATAGGTGTAAATAGACTGTTTATCAGTAAAGCTTCCAGTCAACAGTAGGCTATTGGTCTAAGTTATCTTTTGGGGGAGTCAAAAGTTACACATAGATTTTTGACTGTGCATGGGGTTGGCACTCCTAACTTCCACACTGTTCAAGGATCAAATATATAAGCACTTAACATTACAAATCTTCCTCTAAGTACTGTGTTAGCTGCATTCCACAAATTTTTGTCTTAATTTAACTTTTTTTGGAAATAATTTCAAGTTTACAGAAGACCTGCAAAATTAAGAATAATATCAAAACACATGAATATCCAATGCACATACTGTTAATATTTTATTCCATTTACTTTATCATTTGCTGTCTATCATTTCCATTGTCGCTATAAACCACTTCTTTATCCATTCATCTATTGACTCTTGGGTTGCTTCCATATCTTGGCTATTGTAAATACTGCTGCAATAAACACAGGGGTGCATATATCTTTTTGGATTAGTGTTTTTGTATTCTTCGGGTAAATATCCAGTAGTGGAATTACTGGATGGTATGGTAATTCAATTTTTAATTGTTTGAGAAATTGCCATACTGTTTTCCATAATGGCTATACCAGTTTGCATTCCCACCAACAGCACACGAGCGTTCCTATTTCTCCACAACTTCACCAACACTGATTTCTTGTGTTTTTGATTTTAGCCATTCTGACAGGTGTGAGGTGATATCTCATTGTTTTGATTTGCATTGCCCTGATGATTAGTGTTGAACACTTTTTCATGTGTCTGTTGACCATCTGCATGTCTTCTTTGGAAATGTCTGTTATGCCTTCTGCACATTTTTAATTGGATTATTGTTATTTTGTGTGTGTGCATGTTGAGTTGTGTAAATTCTTTATATATTTTAGATCCTAACCCCTTATAAGGTATGTCATTTGCAAATATCTCCTCTCATTCAGTAGGCTTTTTGTATTTTTGGTTGTTTCTTTTGCGGTGCAGAAGCTTTTAATTTTGATGTAGTCCTAATAGTTTATTTTTACTTTTTTCCTCCTTGCCTTAGGAGATATATCTAGAAAAATGTTGCTATTGTCAATGTCAGAGAAATTACTGCCTATGTTCTCTTCTAGGATTTTTATGGTTTCAGGTCTCACATTTAAGTCTTTAACTGTATAAGCACTTAACATTACAAATTTTCCTCCAAGTACAGTGTTAGCTGCATTCCACAAATTTTGATAGATTGCATTTTCATTGTTAGAAATATTCTCTAATTTCTTCTGGCTTATTCTTAAAACTATGGCTCATTCTTAAAACCATGGATTTTTTACAAGTGCACTGCTTAATATCATAATTACTCTACAGATATGGACCCATCAATTCTTCTCCTCTCCATACATGCATGCTACTGCTCACATCAAGAGATGGAGATCATTTATCTCACCTTTGAATCCACACTGGCCTTGTTAACTGGCTTTGACCAACAGAACGCAACCAAAGTTACGCTGTGCTAGTTCCATGTTGAGCAACCTAATCTGTAGTTGAGCTGATTTGTTTTGTTTGAGCTGTTTGGATTTGTTTCAGCTTTATTTAAATTCTAGTAACCAATGGCTTCCAATATTTTAATGGCAAGATCAGGAATTGTGATTTGAACACAAGTTATGCTTCAAAGGTCTCTCTATGCTTTATAATCTACCCATCAGTTTTCAAGACCTCTGGGGAGTCCCTTTCCTCTGTCCCAAGCTCTGAAGATCTTTCTCCAGCTTATTGTCCTGCCCCTAGCTTTCAGTGGGCCACTATCTCCGATCAGTAAATTCCTGGTTTACTAAAGGCATTTCTCTCAGCTCTCTTGCTCTGCCTCCAGCCTCTAATGCACTACAGGTGATATGCATTTGATTTGCCCTAAACCCTAAGAAGATATTGTGTGCCTCAAGGTAATTTTCTTAGCTCCTCTACGATGCCCCAACATTCAGCATGCTGTCTCCGTACTCTTAATAGGCCAGAATTGGAAGGCAGTTGTGCCTTTGCTCTCTGACCAGGGCTTCTTAGGGTTTAATCTAACAAACGAAACAGAATTTCTGCTTTGTTAAATGTTTATTAAAAGTTCACCTGGTTTCATTTTACCCAGTTTAAGGTGGGTGGATGACTCCTTTGCCATTCCCCATGGGATAACAGCAGCCATGAGTCCTTCTCAGCTAGGAAGGACTGATCCCTTTCTAGACTTTAACTCACTTATGATTAATTAGCGCTTTGCTATTAGAATTTATTGGGTTGTACCAACTACATTGTTGGTGGGAATGCAAGTTGGTACAGCCACTCTGGAAAACAGTGTGGAGGTCCCTTAAAAAGTTAAAAATTGAACTACCCTATGACCCAGCCATTGCACTACTGGGTGTTTACCCCAAAGATACAGACGTAGTAAAGAGAAGGGCCATATGCACCCCAATGTTCATAGCTGCATTGTCCACAATAGCCAAATCATGGAAGGAGCCGAGATGCCCTTCAACAGATGACTGGATTAAGAAGCTGTGGTCCATATATACAATGGAATATTACTCAGCTATCAGAAAGAACGAATTCTCAACATTTGCTGCAACATGGACGGCACTGGAGGAGATAATGCTAAGTGAAATAAGTCAAGCAGAGAAAGACAATTATCATATGATTTCTCTCATCTATGGAACATAAGAACTAGGATGATCGGTAGGGGAAGAAAGGGATAAAGAAAAGGGGGGTAATCAGAAGGGGGAATGAAACATGAGAGACTATGGACTATGAGAAACAAACTGAAGACTTCAGAGGGGAGGGGGTGGGGGAATGGGATAGACTGGTGATGGGTAGTAAGGAGGGCACGTATTGCATGGTGCACTGGGTGTTATACACAACTAATGAAGCATCGAACTTTACATCGGAAACCGGGGATGTACTGTATGGTGACTAACATAATATAATAAAAAAACATTAAAAAAAAAGAATTTATTGGGTTGTTCTCACAGTGGAAACAATAAGCTTTTGCAACTTTCTACCTCAAAACAGGAAGCAGAAGTTCTTGTACTTACATATATTAAGATCCACACCTTTTCACTTAACAGATTAGCCAATCATAAATGAGCTCTCAGTACCCACTCAAACTTCTTTCCTGTTTACTAGCTATACAACTAGAGTGACTGATGCCCTCCTCCTGGCCCAGTTCATAAGCCGATCCTCACCAGGACAGTAGATCAGCACCTCACTGCCTTGACTACCAGCCTCCGGTTATATGTACAGGGATGAAGGTGGAAGGTTCAGGGTTAGAGTCTATTTATGGGATTAGCCTGGCTGACCATACATTAATATACCAACAGTTGTCCACACCACAAAACCTTTCCTGATACCTACCATATTACTTCTATTCATAGGACTAATCTTGTTTCCCATCTGACATTTCAATGAAATTAGTACCATAAGCTGGGTACATGTATCCTACATGCCCAGAATAATAATGCTACCTAAATTTTGCCAGCCACCCAGAGTCTTCCAACCACTAACCAACACCCTGTTATTATAAAGAATGGATCTGCAAGCATACTACTGTGTTCACCTAATTAAGCATTACCCACCCATATTTTCCTCCATTATTTTATACAGAACTTGTGAGATCTTTTTATTACTATCTTCCCAGCATAGAGTGTGGCACCAAGTATTCATTCAATAAACATCATTATTATTTAATTAGAGATATTGTGGGCTAAAATTCTATCTATATCAAAGGTAAAGTGAGCATGGCAGACAGATGAAGGAACACAGTTCAGGGAAGAATCTTACCACCAATAATTAGGATTGGCTTCACTACAAAATCAGTTATCCTAGTAATAGTCAAAAGTAGATACCACTTCTCTGTTTACTACTCCAAGGTATGGTTCAATGGTTAGATTTCTGGTTTGAATTCTAATGTTTAGAATTCAGATGTGAAACTGGGTGAGGTGAGATGATTCTACACAAAAGTAATGTCAACTATCAAGAGCTAAGCTCTGTTGAGCTGAGCTGCCAGATGTTGGATTAAATGGTACTGTCAATTAAGATGACAAGCCAAAATGAAATGGTCAAGCCTTGAATCATTTACTGTGATAGAATAAGCAGGAAGTCTAATAGGAGTAAATGCTAGCTCCCTCACTATTCCATTTTTCCCCATGGATCACCACTGAGTCATGGTCAAGTGGATCAGCCCAAATGTGGGGAATCATCTCACTGCCAAAGTGGTCCCAAATAAAAGTTCCTGAAATTTTAAGAACACAGAGGCCAGAAGGAGGAGGAGTGGGAAGGGCTAGAAATGGAAAAGTACCAAGTGCTGGGTCAGAATGGGGAATATTGTCTTCAAGGCTTTCCTCCCTCTGCTGGATAAAGAGGTGTTAGCAGAGGCACTGGGAGAAGAGTTCAGCCAAAGCCCCCCAGTAAAGAGGCCCCTGAATGGAGGCACCTGGGCTAGGAACCCAGAAATGCATGAGAGCATGGCAGCTAGCCAGGGTCCGGAGTCCTTGACAGCAACTCCCTTCAGAGATTATAACGCAATGGCTGTGCACCAAGCCTGGTGTAGGAAGGGCAGCTTTTCCTTCAAGTCTTTGTTATTTCCTGTGGTCAGTTCTTAAAAAAAAAAAAAAAATCACACCACAGGTTTTTGCCTAGGAGCTGGACTCCTCATCATCTACCAATGATACGGAGGAGCTAAGGTGGACAGTAACCTAGAGACTCCACAGGCCCACTTAGTTACACAGTCCTGAGGGCCAGGTCGCCTGTCAGGGGCTGGAGGTAATTCATCACTTTGAAAAGTTCTTTTCTGGGGTACCTGTGTGGCTCGGTCGGTTAAGTGTCTGACTCTTGATTTCAGCTCAGGTCATTATCTCAGGTCCCTGGGGTTGAGCTCCCTGCTCAGCAAAGAGTCTGCTTATCTCCCTCTCCCTCTGCCCCTCCCCCAGCTCATGCTCACTTGCCCTCTCTCTCTCTGTAAACTAAAAAAATAAATCTTTAAAAAAGAAGAAAGAAAGAAAGAAAGAAAGAAAGAAAGAAAGAAAGAAAGAAAGAAAAGCTCCTTTCTAAGTAAGTCCCTGTGGCATTCTGTCCTGTCTAAAGAAACTGAGCCTTGTGGCCCATTGCATACATAGGCAGGAACTAATCTACGGTAAAGGGAGAAATTCCAAGATGGTTTATGAAATTACCTAAAAGGCAGTGAGATCTTTGAGATTAAAAGCAGTGGTACTGTTATGATTCTCACAATAAATTAGAATTAAAAGCTAGAGTCATCTTCATTATATTCATTATCACTTAGTACTTTGTATACATGGATATTAAATACTGTAAACTCAAAGAACAGCTTCAAAAGATGTAGCTCCTGTCCTGACACAACTTACATTTTACAGATGTGCTTAGGCCCTGGGCTTGGGGGTTGGAGGGGAGCCATGAGAGAACACAACTGTGCTGCTTAATGCCAACAATAATACAATAAACGAACAGCATAATTCCCCATTGAAGGCAGTCTCACATAAAAGTTGTTTCCCTTCAAGATGCAATAGGCATTCTTTTACTATGACATATATACAGATTTTGGACAGTAGAGCCTTAGTTTTGTTTGATATATCAAAAAAGAAAGGTATAGAGTGGTTTATAATATCAGCCTTGAACAGCAATTCTGGATAATGTATGAAGTACTTGAGACAGTAAATCACATTTTAATGGGATTTGTAATGAAAATGCCATGGAAGGATAATAGTCTAAGGGTCTCTGTCATAGTATGTAACTAAAGTAGTAATTGTCAGTGATTATTTCTAGAGTCAATGCCCTATAAAAGCATGACATTCAGAAAGAAGTGTACAATCCTGACATTATCCTTGGTAATAGGCTGGTATCCAATACTGTGTGCCTGGCAGAGGGAAGAGCAAGTATATGAAAGTTTAGATAAAAAAGAAAGGAAATCATTCCAATTTCTAAGACATTTTTTCATGAATTTCTTTTCAGAAATAAATACTAAAGCTCTACTGTCCAAAAACCTAGTCGCTGCCTATGGGGGAGGAGGGAGGAAACACTGCCTTGAAAATGACCACCATGTAAAGTCATATAAGCTAGGCTTGGCTAGAAACAATTCTTTTTTAGTTTTCCTGTTTTTAACCAAAGGAAAGTTTATTTTTCTGATGGTCTTATGGGCACTGTTTTCAGAAAATATTATCTATAGTCCTGGCTTTCATTTTACATTCGCTAGAAACCATTCCCACTTCATTTCACAATCGTCAAAAAATACAAGGTGTCTTTGGGATCCACTAAGGGTTCCCACTGAACTGATAAGTTCTAAATGAGTCTCTCGTAGTATCTCATTAGGTCTGTGAAGCTATAAAATAGATGACATTTAGACTGACTGAACCAAAGAGCCAGAGCATTACAAATCCCACTTGGATTAAAGTTTCCAAGAAATCATTAGTTAACCCATTCCTGCGTATCATCCTTGCAGAAGAAAGCTCACAGCTGATGATTCTGTCACAATGGGTATTAAGGCCAACATTGAAATGTTCAAAAACAGGCAAAAGATTTCAAAAAAACAAATGCAAACAATTCAATATTAGAGACAAGACTATTTGTTAGATAATCCGAGTGAATTCTTACTTTACTCCTAATATCATTGAATAAGACTAGGTATTATAGGATGGGATAGTCGTAGCAGTCATCTTGCCAGTGCATATATAAGCTGTAAACACTAGATTTTTCATAAAGCTTAAATATTCAGCTTGGTAATTTTAGTAATTGCTTTGTTCACTCAAAGGAAAATTTCCATTAATTTGTCTTCCTGTGTATGTTTGCCCTCCTTTTGGGCCATAGTTTTGCAGTGAGAACTCATCGAAACAGCATAATGCCTAAATACTGGAATTAAGAATTTAATTCTGCCCACTATTTCTCATTTTGTTATTTTCCCCATGTACTCCAGATATTCACTTTAATGCTTTTTTTCTTACCTTTTTTTTGAGAGCAAAGGGCAGTCTCTCATTTCCCAGCATTTAGTCACACAGTTTGATAAATGCTAAATATTTATTCTAAATAAATATTTGATAAATGCTAAATCATCTTCCTATTCTAAATAAATATTTGTTGTGTACTAAATATAATTTAAAAATCCCCTTTTAGATTATTATGAAGCTGACATTTTCAACATTTATTTTGAATCAACTATAAATTTTAAAATCACAATCTTATTGAGCAAATGGGACATGTATATAGTTTATTAGAATACAAAGCTAGCAAGCGTTTTTAGGAAAATCCGAAGTCCTTCCTTGTTCTAAGGTAGGAAGGCTTCCAACTGGTTGAGGGGCTCAGGATAAGCTCGCTAAGAACACTGAATTTGAGACAGGATTTGGAAACGGATTCAATTTCAATGCAACACACTCTATTTACTTCATTTTTCTTATTTTATATGATAAAAAGATTCAAACATCCTATCAAAATATACAAAACAGGAAAGCAGCATTCACAGGTTTTATTTGGCCCTCTGTAAATATACAGCATTCATTAAAATTGTATACAGTTGATTTTATTTTTCACATAGCAATATCACAAGATGAAGAGATCATGTTCATAATTATGGGAAATGGGTACTACAAATGAAAAAGTATTACCTTTACCTAAATATGCACTCCGTTGGCTAACTTGTTAGTTTTCAAGGAACATCCTGCTAATCTTTTACTGATTCCATTATTCACAAAAAGAGAAATCTCTGACTAAAAGTGCACCTTACTGAAATGAGCCTGAAATAGAAAGATTTGCATGAATGACCTCGTCGAGAGCAGCACACTAGCCACAGGCCAGTGGAAATCTATCACAATAAAGCTGCCTCCCTTGGTTTCTGCTTTCCAATCTCACAAAACTCCAGTTACTGACAATAGCATTTACTGCAGCAAATTTAACATGCCCTTTAAACTCCCACAAGTTGGATGTACTGGACACAGTACAAACAAAATATACACTAAACGTGTATTTACCTCACCCCAGAATGTCATATCCATTTTAAATATAATACCTTGGGGTTCCCAAGAAGACAATCAGGAATCAGAGGATACATCACACCTTATTTTCCCCACATCTTAGCTGAGTAATCTCAATGGAGACGTTTATCAGCAAAAAATGTTCTGAGTGCCAGCTACGGTGCCAAGACCTGAAAATACAGCATGAACCAAAGAAGCAGAAAACCCCCTCTTCCCGTTTACACTCCAGTGAGGGGAGCTGATGGCAATCCACGTACCTAAGTGAAAGCGTGCAATGCTTCAGGGTAACAGCAGAAGGTACGTCAAGCTGCAGAGAAAGAAATCTGAGCCAGGTAAGCAGGCAGGTGTGTTATGGCCTAGACAGGGCACAGGAGTCTCAGTAACAGGCTCCCTGTGTCCCCAGGCCGCAGAAAGTGAGCAAGTGGGCCTGGAATCATGGGGAAGAGCGCTCAGGTCAGAGTGGCACACATCGCAATGTAGGCAGAGGAGCAGGGCAGCCAGGTGGCCAGGACCAAGTGAGAAGGCTGGGTGGAGGAGGTAGGAGATGGGGTCAGAGAGGAAGAAAGAGATGTCACCGCCCACTCCTATTTGTATTTTGTTCTTTTTCATGTACAGGCTCACCAGTGTTCCATTCTTCCAGACTCTCTTTACTTCTTTCATTGTTCTCCTTCCTGAATACAGAGTTTAATTAATCTGCAGTGAATATGAAAAGGTCTTAACTCATCCAGTGTGAGGGCAGAATTGGTAATGAGATGGAAGGAAACCACTAATTTATTCCATCTCTGCTTAAGCTTTGGGCTATGGGCTGCTCCCTTTTCAGGTGCCCCTTCCAAATCCCTGCCTCCTGGGCCCTCCCAGCCCCTCAGCTAGTCACTCAGGTTTTGCAATCCAAGAAGAATTTGCTCTCCAATATGTGATGGCCCTGCGTCTTTTGAAACCAGCCAGACTAACTAATCCAGGAATGAAAAAAAGACCTATGTCTTACACGGTGTATACTTCAAAGAGAGGCTGGCCCAGAGCAAAATGGAGGAGGAATTCAGAGGCCTCATTAGGATGGTGACTCTGCTCTCTGAAAAGAAGCCCCTAGCTTCAAATCATCAGAATCCTGCTCTTCTGCTCCCTGCCGAGAGATGGCTCTATTCCATTAGCTGCACCGGGCAGTGAACAGGAATGGTGAAGGCAACAGGGATAACAGTCAGAAATCCACCTGCCCAAATTTCTATGTAAAAGAGAAACAGGAGATTGTTAAATAAATTCTAACATGGATAGAAATGCAAATTTGGGGGCACCTGAGTGGTTCAGTGGTTAAGGGTCTGCCTTCCGCTCAGGTCATGATCCCAGGGTTCTGGGTTAGGGTTAGGGTCTGGCTCCTTGCTCAGCAGGGAGCCTGTGTCTCCCTCTGCCTCAGCCTGTGGCTCCCCAAAAAAAAGAAATGCAAATTTTATTTGTGTTCTATTTTCAGGTTTGTATTAGATGACCCATGAACAGATTGGTCATATAGCTTCAAATTTGTTTATACAAATGCTTGGGTCAATAATAGAGAAAATACCACTGTAGAAAAACTTTTACAAAAAATGTATTACAGATGACTAAAGATCTAAAAGGTAAAAAGTATAATAAAATATACATAAAGAGGAATAAAAATACAAAGTATTATATAATAGAGGTTTGGAAGGCTTCCTTAAATAAAATTCAAGTGCTTAAAATGGTTATTTTAAAATTAAAAATGTTAAGTATTTTAAAATTTAAGCACTTTAAAATTAAAAATTTTAAACTTGTAATCATAAAAGTCTCTGTTAACAAAGTTAGAAAACAATAGATTAGGAGAAAATATTTGCAATGTATGTAGCAGTAGGATTAGGAATCAGAATACATATGAAGAAATACAAATCAAACCACTCATAAAAATGGTAAGGGGCAAGAAATATGAATGGATCACAGAAAGAGAAATGAAGTTCAGAGATGCTCAACTTCTAGTAAGTACGGAAATATAACAAGATACAATATTTTAGTTCTATTAACTAGCAAAATTTAGAAGGTTTGATACTATTCAGTTGTGGCAAAGCTGTGGAGAAACAAATGGACAAATCTTTTGAAGGATAATTTGATAGCATCTATCAAAATATAAAATGTGCCTCTTCCTTGACCCAGCAATTAAATTTTCAGGTATTTTTTATCTAAAGTGATGTTAGTACAAGGAGGAAAGAGTCACATGTAAGGATGGGCATATTAGAAGTCACACATTAAAGATGCAGTTTTGCTCCTAATGGTAATAAAATGGAAATATCCTAAATGTCCATCAATAGGAGCATAGATAAACTGTGGTGGAACCCATACTCTGGATACCATACAGCAGTTTTTTTTAAAAATTAAGGAAATCTATTTATACCATGGTTTTCAACTGAAAGCAATTTTGCCCACCAGGGACATTTGGCAATGAATGTCAGGGGACATTTTTGGTCATCACCACTGGCAGAAGGGGAAGTGCTCCTACCATCTAGTGAGCAGAGGCCAGGGATGCTGCTAAACCTTCTACAATACATAGGACGCCTCGCCTCCAAACAAAGAATCATGCAGTCCCAATACCCACAGTGCCACGGTTAAGAAATCTTGCCTTATACTAACGTAGCGAGAACTCCAAGTCATCATATTAAGTGAAAAAACAAGTCAAACAACAATACATACAGTATTACGCCACTCTGGGAAAAAAAAATTAAAATCTAGAACTCTGCACGTCGTATTTGTGTATAAATGTCATTTATGCAGAAGAGTAGATATTAAAACATTAACAATATTTAACTTCTGGGGGGGAGAAAACTAAATATAAAATAAATAAGACAACAACACTTTCTGTTTTTCTGTATAGTTTGAAATTTTCTCACCAAGCACATTTTAAGGTATTATCTGTGTAATTAAAAGAATAAAATGAAAAATGCAGGAGGAATATCCCATTCATTCTAAGAGCACTGAATAATGTTCTCACTCTCTCTCCTGAGCTTTGGAATCTCTAACAAACCATTCCCTGTTTCCGTGTTTTATAGTCTGAAAAGTAGTGATGGTATTAACATTTGTTTCGGTAATGGTTATGATTTAAAAGTACTTTGAATTCCCTAGAATACAGTTGCTCCAACAGGCTGCATTGTGTTCAGCCCAAAATTCATTTGTTGAAGTCCCAACTCTGATTCCCTCAGAACAGGTCTTTAAAGAGGCAATTAATTTAAAATGAGGCCAGCAAGGTAGTACCCTCCTCATCCCACATGGCTAATGTCTTTATAAGAAGAGAAAGAAATATCAGGGATGCTGCACACAGAGGAAAAACCCCATGAAGACACAGGGAGAAGGCAGCCATCTGCAAGCCAAGGAGAGAGGCCTCAGAGGAAACCAAACCTGTGGATACCTTGATCTTGGACTTTCCAGCCTCCAGAACCGTGAGAAAATCTGTTGTTGAAGCCAACCAAGTCTATGGTATTCTGTTGGCGGTCTCTATGGCGGTCCTAGCAAACTAATGCTGTTGCTGTATAAGAATACAGCAAAAATAAAATTACCTTTTGGTTCCTATTCCATTCTCACTAAGGGTTAAAGGCAAGAAGCAAACAAAAGTTATTGAACTGGTTTCATTTCTCAACTGAGATGAATACAGTGAGTGAAAGCAAATCCATACTTCTAGATGGCAACAGGGCTGCATTCCTGATTGCTGCCACTGTGAAGTTATTGTCAAAGATTTCTGTGACAGACCCTCCTGCCATGCCCTGTGTTCCTTCTCCTCTCCCTACCAATTACCTGCTAACAGACATACCAGGGGCTGTATATCTGCACTCACAGATGTCACAGAGTCTGATGCCACAGCACACAGCAAGAATGGAAGAACTGGGATCTGACATGAATTTGACTCAAGATGACAGGGAACTGGCTACTTATTTTTTCCCCTTTATAAGTCCCATATATGAATGGCTCCTTCCTCACAGGATAAATAAGAGGAAAAGAGTAGTGGGAATCAGAGGTTACAAAGACCTATAGATCTGATTCTGGCATCAGATCGAAGGGGAAGAGAAATAATCTAGATTAGTTAAAAGGGAACCCAGGTGCCACATGGAACCCTGCAAGGCCACCCCTCCAACCAGCCTTGCCAATGTGGGGTGACTGTGGAGGAATAAAACAGCAGGTTTAGACAGAGAGAGGGGCTGACACAGTACCCCACATCTTCTGTGGCCTCAGTGTGACATGTAAGTAATCCAGAAGCTTCCTTTGTCCCAGAGGGAACAGCTGATGCTGCTGGCTGGAGAGCTCACCTGCTGGGGTAATCCAGTGAGAAAAATGATCCTGAGGAAGGGAGCCAAAGGGCCAACTATCAAGCTGGGGTAAGTGGGAGTCCTAGCCATAGGTAATCAGAGCATCAGAAATGTACAGGTGGGAGCACCTGGGTGGCTCAGTCAGTTAAGCGTCTGCCTTCGGCTCAGGTCATGATCTCCAGGTCCTGGGATGGAGCCCTGCTTCCCGCTCCCAGCTCCATAGGGAGTCTGCTTCTCCCTCTCCCTCTGACTCTCCCCCTTCTCATGCTCTCTCTCTCTGTATCTCTCTGTCTCCAATGAATAAATAAAATCTTGAAAGAAAGAAAGAAAGAAAGAAAGAAAGAAAGAAAGAAAGAAAGAAAAAAAGAAATGTACAGGTGGGGAATGGAGAAATGCTCAGGAACAGCTCAACCATTTAGAGCCCACTGCACTACTGTGCTGAGAAAACAGTAGCAGACCCGTTAGTGACCGTGGCAGCGAGACAGACGTCTCCACCCACACTCAAGCAAAAGGAGACACCCTCACCCTGAGGCCTGGCTGGACCAGAGCCTCCTCCTGCCCCCAGTCCCCTACCTCCCACCCACCGCCACCAGAACACTTAGTCTCCTCCTCCTGCACCAACCTGACTTTTGGGAAGGAAGAGACCGAATGGTACCACCTGAAAGGAAAGAAACAGCCCTGACAGTGAGGCTGAGCTTTGAACAGATGGAATGTTTATCTAAAAGAGGCTACTGTAGCCAGAAGAGACTTAATTATCACTAATGATCAAGTTTAAGTTTTCACCTCACTAGCAAAAGGGGGTCACGGTGACTGATAAAATCAGTTACAGAAAAATTTCAAAGCTTCTTTTATTCCCCTCATGAGTTGAGCTTTATGTTTCTACTTTCCATTCTCACGTTTTAGACATTTTTTAATAAATAAAGCGTAAATGTGAAGGACCCTCTGGCCACCGACTGAAAAGACCGCTTTATAAAATGATGGATGCACGTAGCATCCTGGCAGCAGGCACGTGGCTGAGGATTAAGGTGTGTGTGTGCGCTGCAGTCTCCCGCAGGGTCACCCCCCTGCACAGGCTGAGGGCAGAGGGACGCTGGCAGGGAACCACAGAAAAGGAAAGACCTGGGCACCCACATTCCAAGAGGAGCCCCTGAAACTTAGCTTCTAGACCACCACTGACAAACACTGGTTTGTTGTCTTGGCTGCTTTATCAAGAGAAGGGCAGAAAATGTAAAAAAGAGGACACAAGAAAGGTTTTCCCCCTTCCGTATTAAAATAACTACGTATTTGCAATGCACTCTTCAATATTGCAAGGGTTAACTGGGCATCCTGCTTGATTTGCATGCTCCTAATTTCCTTTTGATTATATCATTATTGCTGTAAGTAGATGCAGATGCTTAAATTAATTTTATTGTTAATGCCTCAAGGCATTTTTAGGGAAAGTGCGCAAAGCTTTTAAAAATCCAGTAAATTATATAGAACCTTAATTTACTTTGCGTTATACCTTCAACTGAGGAAGGACATAAAGTGTTCTTAAATTTAGATCTTGCTTTTATCACCAATTGAATAAGCATTTGACTTACTAAAGTGGACAAGACACACTCTTGGTATGTTATTTATGTGCTAATAATCCCTCATTAGTTGGAAAAATAATTACGTATTGACAAAATTGATAAGAAGCTTATAAACTATCTTACTAATCTACAAATAATGATAACTTGTAGGCATATTATGTTAAGCAAACACCAACAAAACTAAAGTTTTTCTGGAACCATTCTATAAAAATGTCTATTCACCCACTCTACCCTCTAGGCACAGACTCCCTGACTGCAATTGTCAGCAGAAATTTCCTCAATTCAATTAATTATGCCCAATAACATTTGGGGAAGATTAAATAAATATTTTATAAAGATAAACAGAAATGGAGAATGACTAAAAATTATAGAAGAATAATTGTGTACAGTTTAAAATTCAATTTATCCACTTGCAATCCAAATGAGACCAGCCCTCCCTGGACTTCCTTTCTCTCCTCCCAAATGTGCCCTGGGGTCAGGCTTGATATGTCCCATCTCAAGACACAAACATAACCCCAAATATAAATAAATCTCATTTTTACCAAAATGCCCACATCAGAAATGCTCTTCCTTAACCTGCTTTTATATCATTCTCAGCTTCCTCTCCTACTTCAAGTGCCTGGAACTCTTCTCTGCATCTGCAGCCCCCTTTCTGCTCACAGAACTATCTCCCCCAAGATCTCCATCTGCTTTTTTTAAATTGGACATTTTGGTTCATCCTTAACTGCCCCACTTTGTATCCTTACCCATCACCCACCTCAACAAAATAAAGGTCCCCCCAAAGGGCGTACCCTCATTAGAACTCGAGAGAGGTATTAAAAAATAAAGACACACCGGAAATTTTAAGAGTCAATTTAAGCATTTATCACTTCTAATAGGGCAGTGCCAAACCGGAAGTGGTTCAGGGACAGAATTATATAGAGATAGAGAAAGTGCTGAAGCAAAGAAAGGAAATCATTTGATTGGCTGTAGCTTAAAGCCTAGTTAGCGGTTTGTGGTTGGTTCTCCTTAGCATTTCAATTTTGCAACTTTGAGGCATTTGCAGATTTAAATTTTGGTTTGCTGACCTAGGCCAGCAGGCATTAGAGCCAAATCAGTCTAATGGGCTCTTTGTTAAATTAATTTAACAGGAGCTTTTGAATAACAAATGCTTTGTTACTGATACTGAAGCTTAACATTCTCTCTTCCTCAAACACACTGATCTTTGCAGTCACTCAGCAGATAGAACAAGCACCGAGGTCCTGGGCGAAGCATCCAGCTGCTTCTCCTGGGGAATCCAGGAAGCCAGAGGAAATGACACAGCACTACTCTGGTTTGGCTTCTGGTCCCTGTTAGTCATCAAATTCTTTTCATCTACAGACCCTGTCTGCATTTGACACTGATTATACCTTCCACCACAAATACCCATTGGAACAGTCACTTCTTTCCTATCAATGTTGTCAATACAATTCAAAAGTAATTTTTGGTCTCTTTATTACAGATGGCAAAATTCATCATTTCAACATGGTCTTCTCTGACTGCATTTCCGTGACATCACTTCCTTCCCAAACACTCTGCAAAATCCTGACTGCAAGTGTTTATTACCTGAGAAAATTTCTCTCAGTTCTGCATAATCTCCTCTGTGAGCCTCTGGGTTTTTTCTTTTTTCTTTTTGCTGTATTACATCCCTTATCCACTGTAAGCCGTATCAGTGGAAGGATTTTTAGCACACTCTTGCTATGGTAGAATTTTCAGGTTGCATTCATACAGAAAGAAGTTCCTCTCCTTGATCGGTTAAGATCTCTGTGAAATATTCTATTTGTCCGCATGAACTAATCCCCGAAAGAATCACTAGAGGATTTCTCTTTTGCTATTTCATTCACTTGTGGGATGCTGAGGCCTCGGAGTCACCAATAGTCTTGGGTCCAGTGTGTGTGTAGGGGGCGGGGTGCCTCCCCCTAGCGGTCCACATCAGTCATCCCAAATAGCCTGAATTGCCTTGATTTGGTACAAAGCAAACACACACAGAAGAACGGAAACCATGGAGATAATATTGATATTTATCACTCCTAATATAAAATCACTGAGAGAGCTGCTAGGCTAATTATCTTCTAATTATTGCTCTAAAACTAATGGGCGTTGGCGAAAGATTCTCCAAGCTGAGTGTTTCACTAAGAACTAACAGTTTCAGAAGAATTCTTCTCGGTTTGGAAGTCTGTTATTGGCTTTTATGCCAGGATTCACAGGAGCAGTGTACCCTCAAGCTCCTTGAACCACACTCTTAGACCTCTTTAAAGCTGAACATCCTGTACTGTAGGACCCAAACAAAAACAGGCTACTCTTCAGAAGTTCATTTCAATTTTCAGTGATTTTAGCCCTCCCCCAGAGACAGCCTCAATTAGTTGTGTTTCTGAATACCATTCCATTTCTCCAACTCCCAACTGTTTCTCACTGCCTAGTCTTCCATGAACAACTTTCAATCATTCAACATTGAGGGCTTTTATAAAGTACTTGAAGTTTTATAAAACTGTCACAAGCAAATGAATTTTTTTTTTTTTAAGGAACATGCTTTGCAAATGCCTTTGAACATTTCATTTACAAACATGGCTCAACTGGAGATGTTTCAACAGATAGAGAAGAATTTCAGTTGTTCCTGCTTTGGTGACTTTTAGCTCTTAGGCCACGTAGTTTTCCTTATCAAAGAGCTTGCCTGCCAAAACAGTTTGATCCTGGTTCTCCCCTCCCCTGCCCAGGATAAAGTCCTTAAGTAGTAAAGGACCATTCTATTTTCATAGATACAAATATGTGCTTAAGCCAAATACAGTAGCATACAATGCAGAGCTTGTGGTAAAGCTGGAAAGTGATGTAGAGGTGAACACAGCTCTTTGTCCCAAATCCTTTTTGTCAGTGGCAGTGGCAGTTGTGACTGTGGAAGGGTCATTAAAGTGCACTGTGGCAGCTAGTCGTGATGGCAGACATGTCAGAACAGAAGTAACATATTTTCTCATCCACCCAGAAGTTCTTCTCTTCAGAAATCTAAAGAGAGCACCTTCATGAATAAAAATGTATTCTGAAACTCTTGTTTCTTTCCCAGGGGGCAAGCACAGCTAGCCCAAAGAGGACAAAGGAATACATACTTGCAGATTTGTATTTAAGTTTCTACAGCTAAATGGAATCCTGTTGGAACCTGAAGAAATCAAGCAGTGAGTATTAAAGAGCATCTCCTGCTTTGTTTTTATTGTTCTATGCTTTCTTAATAATTAGCACTTTATGAGTTTAGTTAATTATATAGGCTAACTTTTGCACAGTCTGATCACACAAGCTTTAACAAAACTGTAAGTCAAGACAGATATTTTTTTTTTAAAGATTTTATTTATTTATTTGACAGAGGTAGAGACAGCCAGCGAGAGAGGGAACACAAGCAGGGAGAGTGGGGGAGGAAGCAGGCTCATAACAGAGGAGCCTGATGTGGGGCTCGATCCCATAACGCTGGGATCACGCCCTGAGCTGAAGGCAGATGCTTAACCGCTGTGCCACCCAGGCGCCCCAAGACAGATATTTTCAGCCTTGTAGAGCACATTGTTTCCATCTGTCTTCAGATCATTTCAGCACAATATGGCAGGCGCAATCACAGCAAATAGTCCAGGATGGAAAAGGAGAACATGGACGTGTTTCCATTAATAGGAGAAATCTCTCCTTCTCCCCTCTTCAGATTACATAAAAATGTTTTATCTTTACTTTCATAGCATTTATTACTTATAAAAACATAAAAAACTTATTACTTATTTATGGAAGCAGTATCATCATGTACGATTTAGAAAATAGAGAAAATATTTTTTAAAAACGAAAACTATCTATGATCTCAGTACTGAAATAACCAAGATCTTTGAAGCTAGACAGAGTGGGGTTGAAATCCTGACTGTCACGAGTAGTTTTGCGACTTCAGGCAAATTCTGGTCTTCTCTATGTCTTAATTTTACTCATACACAAAATGAAATTACTAACCAATGTTTAGGTATCATTCTCAAGTGAAGAATCAAAGCCTGATTCTCCTCTGTGTTAAAACCAGTTGGCCTGCATTTGCATACACTGGCAACATAACATAATATAATGATTCTTAGCAGAAAATGGATATCCTAGCACAAACATCTTACTGCTGCCATTTACCCAATCCCTGAAATCCTAAGTGAAGGCTGTTAGCTCAAAAAGTAATATCAATCTTTAACCCTTGAGATGTCAGGGTAGCTGACTGGAGAAGAGCAACAAGAGCAGAAGAATAGCATAGGCAACTTCTAGAAACTTTGGGCTGTAATCGTGCTGAGTCTTTTAGTTCTGCATTGGGGAAAATGGCTCTCGAGTTCCTCAGGGAAAAATCGCCATGACTGGAATTCAAACTCATTCAGAAAGACTACTCCATATCACTGAGGCAAAACGGTTTTTCTTATGGGAGCCTGAAGGTGATAAGGAACAGACAACTGAAAAGCTACAGAGGGAACTAATCACTGGAAGGTAACTTTAACGTCTACCCGTACTTGGCAGTTTATACTTTAAGAACCAGTCCCAACAATAGCATTTATGGCATCTCCTCCGAAAAAACACATTCTTAAAATCAATCACATTCACTATATTTATATACTTAATTTCTTCCAATACGCAATTGGCATGTCTCCAAATTGCTGACCTATGACTTTCAACTTCTAAAATGATCCCCTGAAACTAGTCATCCAGGGAATCAGTCCTTGACTGTGGAATTTTCTGAGTTGCCCAAAATAATCTCACTGGGCTCCTGTGAAGATTAAATATGATAAGACCCTCAAAGTGCTCAGCAGTTTGCCTTATCCCATTCATTTGTTTGTCTTTACAAACCAAAATTCGATTGTATATGCAGCTGTTTTTCTGGGCTTGTTGTTATCGTTGTTGTTGTTATGTGTTTTCTTACATAAGGAAAAATGTCCTGTGTTTTTAAAACTTCTTCAAAAATATTTTTAAATTCTACCTAATAGTCCATTAATGGAATGGTCACAGTTTTTCTAACAATGTATTTATTGTTGGAGACTTTGGTAGTTCCCAATTATTAATATAAGTAATACTGCAGTGAACATTTACTTAAATCTTTATCTGCAAACTTATTGCTATATGTCAGGTTATTTTCTTTCAATTTCTACTTTAATGCAATCAACTTACAAGATTTTCTAAAAACCACACAAAGCCACAGAAAACCAAAATGCAAAAACATGTAATAGAGTCTTTGGAAAGTTGTATAACTTGTGTTCTATTAAGTCAATAAACTTCCAACTGAAAAGAAAAATAACAGTGTAAATTTTTAATTTCATTTTGTGGAGTAAAAATATGCTCAATTTAATAAGACTTTTGTTCAAACAAGACGATAACTTTATATGCCACTAATTTAAACTAGAATATACTTATGCGGCAAAACACTGCAACTGATATTTTTCTCTTGCATCATAGAGAATCAGATCTTTTGTCAAGTCATTCAGAGAAAGGATGAGGTCAATGTAGCCATCCTCATGAGACTACGTGTTTATTTTCTTATGGCATTTGTGATAGCAAGCTAGTTGACAGCAGATTAAAAGCTAACCCTCTAAAGTCCGCAGCCACAAGCCTGTGTTAGCAAGCAGCCTTCAGAACCCATCCATAACCATGCTTCTACTTACCCACAGGGCCTCCTGCGGACCTAGATCCAGCTCTAACAGAAATTTATGGTCCTCTTCCCATCTGGTATTCAGTCACAGCCCTAGACTAACAAGGAAAGGAAAGGACTAATTTGTAAGCATTACCTAGAAGAAAATGTTTTAAAATCTTGTCAGAGTTTAAATTATGTATTCTTAGAATAATATTAATACCAAAGTCCATAACACAACTATGAAAATAATCATCAACCACTTATCCAGAGAGAATACTAATTTATATCACAAGTAACCTAAAGAATATTAATTTAATTTAAATGCCTCTGAACAGTTTTGAGAAAGAATTCTGTTAAGAAGAAGGAAAAATTGAAACTGGAAAGAGAAAAGATAATAATGCTGATATCTTATCAGTCTGTGCTAAAATACAATTACAATAATGGACTATTGTGAATCTAAGAAAACTACTAAATATAATCTCTACATAAAACAGCTTATTTTCCTCCTAGCTGTGTGAAGACAAAAGCACCTCTAGTAACCTCAAAGAGGTTTTAAATTTGGTCATAAATGAGCACTTTACAGAATTTTCTAGTCGATTACATTTGGCAATGTGCCAAAATGGAACAGCACACTCAAAAATTATATATTAGACTATGTCAATTTTCCATTAAATATTTATTAAGAACCTACTATGTGTGCCTAACAATATGCCTGACATTAAGGCCCCAGGGAGCTCAATATATATGGTGAAAGTAAATTATTTCACTGGTATGATAATCATAAACTCAAGCATTGTAGCCTGGTGAGATATATCTGTCTCATTAGATCAATTTAAAGTTTTTCAGAAGACTTTAAATAAACAATTCTCCAATAATTTACTAGAAAACCTATTTGGATAATAGCGTTGATGACTGACGTTATGTTTGGAACATCTAATCGCAGAGCGCCTTTGTCCACCAGAGAGAAAACTTTCAACTATTTCAAGGTTTCTGTCATGATTAGAGTCAGGAAGAATTTGTAAAAGACAAATCTAAAACAAAACAAAAGGGGCTCTTTGTTCCATTAAAAAAAAAAAAAGCTATCCGAAGTCATCTGTAATTTGGAAGGTCAGAGGTTGAGTTTGTTCAGGGACTACAAAGCAGTTTAAGCAAATGAGCATTGTTGAGAACCTGGTTGGTGGTCGCCCATCACCCAAGCACAGTGCAGTAAATAACAAGTAAAAAAGATGTGGTCCTTACTCTTAAAAAAGCTTTCTATCTATCAAGACACAGAAGTTGCAGAAGTTTAGAAAATGGGGAGAAGTTTAGGGGAAGTGGCCAAAAAAGGTTCATTCAACCTTAAAAGTGAAAAGATAAAAGGAATAGGTGAGGCATGAGAAGTACTTCAGGGTGACAATGAACAAGGCAAGTGCAGGGACATGAGGGGAGCAATCTGATCTGATGGACGTGTGAGGGGCCGAGGCCAGCATGCTAAATCCCTCGGTTAGAAAGGCAGATATTTTGGGGCGCCTGGGTGGCACAGCGGTTATGCGTCTGCCTTCGGCTCAGGGCGTGATCCCGGAGTCCTGGGATCGAGCCCCACATAGGGCTCCTCCGCTATGAGCCTGCTTCTTCCTGTCCCACTCCCCCTGCTTGTGTTCCCTCTCTCGCTGGCTGTCTCTATCTCTGTCGAATGAATAAATAAATAAATACCTTAAAAAAAAAAAAAAAGAAAGGCAGATACTTAAAAAAAAAAAAAGGCAGGCATCATCAAGAGAGGAGGCACAAAGAGCAGCACAGGGCTCATAGGATGTTGAGGGTGGATATACGGGTAAACTGAGACTTGAGGGCCCACCTTCATATATCAGCATGTGAATGAAACCCACAATGGTGTTTTGAAGCACAATGCTCTAGCTTCTACTTCTATTCAATAGTTTTTCCACAAATATTTGTTGAGCTACCTAATTTTTTATTAAATATTCTTCGGGGTTCCTGGCCCCAGTTCCAACATGTCAGGGGAAGTTTTCCCCCACACCCACAGACAGTTCTCAGACACCAACAGGGTATCCATAACTCAACCCAATTCTGATGCTCGTCACCTGGAAATAGCATCAAATTTCGCAGGTGAAGGGCTCAGTCTCATCAAGACTGCCCCGCTCTGCCCCTACTTCAGATGACAGTCACAAGCCCAGCTTGTTACTATAAATCAGAGGTTCCCACAATCCCTCCCTGGGTTCAACTAATTTGCTAGAATGGCTCACAGAACTCAAAGAAACATTTTACTTAGCAGATCGCTGGTTTATCGTATAAGGATGTAACTCAGGAACAGCCAGGTATCAGAGATGCATAAGGGAGAAATGAGGAAAAGACAGGGAGCTGCAAAGCATTCTCCAGACATGCCATTCTCCCTGAATCTCCACATGGAGTTCTCCAAACCCTATCCTTCTGGATTTTCATGGATGCTTTATTACAATTAAGTCATTGGCCACTGGCAATTGATTCAACTTCCAGGCCCTCTCCCCTTCCCAGAGGTCTGGGGCTAGAACCAGAAGTTTCAATCCTCTAATCACATTGTTAATTCTCCTGGCAACAAGTCCTTTTCCTTTGGTGGAGTCCAAAAGTCACCTCATTACCATTAAAGAAACAGCTCTATCACTCTCAACACTGAGGAAATTCCAAGGGTTTTGGGAGCTGTGAGTCAGGAACTGTGGATGAAGACCGAATATATATGAGAAATATATTTTGGTCATCTAAATGGTCAAATATACATTTGATCACAGCACTGCAAATACTTACATGGATAGGGTTTATAACCAAATAAACAAGTCCAATATTTTTCTTGCAGGCAGCTAGCCCCATATCATCATCCTGAAATGTCCAGGAAACCTTTAAAACATTTACAGGGATTTAAGACCAATAGTTTGTACCTCTTATCTCTGGACACAGAGCTCAGATGTATCCCTTGAAGCTGGACGATGTCACAACCCCTATGGGAAACCTGTTGCTCCTATCTCATGGCCTGCTCACTGTCCATACTGTCAAAATGTCAGGCCTCAGTGCACAGCTGAAATCTAGACTTTCTTATGATATCCTCGTTTCATGACTCTGCCCTTAGCTGCATGAATAAAACTGATGCAGTCAGAAGACTGGCCCTCCCCATCCAGGGCTGCACACAAAAAAGGGTATCCAAACTGGACTATAATTTTTAGGGTCACAGGAACAACCACTTGGCTCAAGCCTGACAGCTACGTGATGGGATTGGGACAGATTTTACAGACTATCAGTTCATAAACTCCAACTCTCCTTCTACCTCGGACCACGGGGTGAGGCACAGGGGCAGTCCACTCTCCAATGTTATCTTTACCAATATTACGACTTCTATTAAAAGACCTGTTGACTTCCTCAAACCCAGGACTTGTTCACAATCACCCATCTCAAGTCCAGCAGTATCAAAAATATCTCATCTCAGAGATAAGAAGTTGCAGATTTTGATCTCTATATTCCACCTCTTCAGAACAATCAAAGGGAACTGAACTCACGTAAATTTGCCCGTAGTTTTCCAAATGCCCTTTAGTTACCACATTTCAATAGTTCCATAAAAAATGTAAATCCCACTTCACCAGATACTTGTCGTAGTTAGGAAAAGATAAATATTTTGATTGGTAGCTAGAGACAGAGAGAGAAAGAGAGAGAAAGAGAGTAGACACAGAGACCATTGAAGTCTTAGGTTGTTACTATACTGATTCTTTTCTATCACATTAACGGTGCTTCAACAAATACAATTTAAAGTTAAATGCAACTAATGTGGTGACTATAAAGAGAGTCTACAATTGATTGGGGCAATAGCAAGTTGAATAAAAACATTTATAACTGGCATTTACCAGTCAAGTGTTCCCAAATGGATGCTGAATAGATCTGACATATTTTTAAGGCAATTTATTCCTGACGCTTAATATGTAGATGTTTTCAATTATGATAAAGCATTACAAAATATTAAGTGCTTGTTTGCTAATCTTTTCAGGACAGTGACAAATGAAATATGATGCAAATATGTCTTCCCAAATTAGAACAAAAATAAAGGATGCAATTCAAAGAGTGAGGGAAAATTGGCATATCTTAATGTTTTAAACAGAATCCTAATCCTTCCTGCTCAAAATCCAAAATTATGATAAAAACGGAAATTTCTAATGAAGTATTCAACTTTCAATATAGGTGAGTATAAAAGTCTACAAGTCACCAAAGATTTTACCTATTCTATGATATCTAAACATCTAAACTTAATATTAAAGTAGGAAGTGATTTAATACTGAGAAAGGGACAGGAACGTTTAGGCTACTTGAGCCCCTCAGGACAAACTGAATACAGCTGTGGAAGAAGACTGTCAACTGTTTCCACTTTCTGAGAATACATTAGGCCACTTAATATAACATCCTGGTGTATTGTTTGCTTTTTGATAGCAAACAAGATAGACTGATTGATTGAGTCACTCACAGGTATTCATTCCTTCAACAAATATTTATTGAAGGATCATCATGTCAGACACTGGGATAAAGGATTCTCTCACATCACTTAATTGAAATTCAACAAGTATTCTCATGTTATAATGAGGATTAAATGAGTTAATATTTGTATAGTGTTTAAAACAGTGTGGTGCGCATAGAAAGTGCTATATCAATGTTTGTTAAATTATATTGAGGAGTCAGTTGTAACATGATCTTCGTACAAGATTTTGGCATAAGGATAGTGGTAGAATCCTGAAATACCAGCCAGGGAGCTGAGTGCAGGAAACATCTAAGTCAGTATATACCCGTATAAAAACACACCTGATGGTGAATTTCTATGGAGAAATAAATATTTTATGAGACTGTTATAAGGTTTTACATTGCCTATAAACATTTATTTGGCATGTACTTCTGAAACACTGCATACCAAGTCCTGTCTAACTGCTTTACATATAATAACTCATTTAATTCTCACAATAACCCTATGATACTGTTACTCCACTTTACAGATGAGGAAACTGAGGCACAGAGAGGCTGAGCACCTTGCCAAAGTCATACAGATAATAAGGGGCAGAGCCTAGATTCACACACAGGTAGTCTGGCTCCAGACACCAGGTTCTTTTTTTTTTTTTTTAAGATTTTATTTATTTATTTGACAGAGAGAGAGACAGGGAGAGAGAGAACACAGGCGGGGGAGTTGGAGAGGAAGAAGCAGGCTCCCAGCGGAGGAGCCTGATGTGGGGCTCGATCCCAGGACTCTGGGATCACGCCCTGAGCCGAAGGCAGACGCTTACTGACTGAGCCACCCAGGCGCCCCCAGACACCAGGTTCTTAAACATGAAGTTAAAATGTGACATATATGGCTGTCTGGGTGGCTCAGTCAGTTAAACATCTGCCTTCAGCCCAGGTCATGAGCCCTGGGGTCCAGGGATGGGGCCCCGTGTCCAGCTCCCCACTCAGTGGAAGCCTGCTCCTCCCTCTCCCACTGTTCCTCCCTCTGCTTGTGCTCTCTCTCTCGCTCTCTGTCAAATAAATAAATCTTTTTTTTTTTAAAGAAATACCCCTTGAATATACAGAAAATTGAAAAGGAGAACTGAGGGGATAAAGGAGAGTCAGGAGCTAAAATGAATCTTAAATTTCACATGATCATAACTAATCACTTTTTGTATTCACATATATTTTGCAAGAAGACTTAGAACCCTTTGAATGTTGGTGAAGAACACAGTAAGGATAACTATATCCTCCTCAGTTGAACAGAGGAAATTCTTATCTCTTTGCCCTCATCCCAACACCCCCAACCCTCCTCAAATTAGTCCACCACAAATAAGGACATATAAGCAAACTACAGACCACAGGGGGTTGTAAGTACCAACAACATGAAACACAACTTGTCCACACAAGAGAGACTGCAACAATTGTGATGGAACACTTTTGAAAGTTATCTTCAACTTAGAAATCCGCCTAAGGCAAAGGAAGCAGGCTTTTTCTGATAGCCAAAGATAAAAATGAATTTTAAAATGTGGTAAATTTATCCCCTATCCTGAAGACCAGAGAGACACTTCGACAACTTACCAAGAACAATTAAAGCTAGAAAACTGCCAATTTTCTCTGCCTCAGAGAGAAAGATCAAGAAAGACCCATCCCAGTACCTTCCAAGGACGTGGTGAAGTTTCTCAATTCTTCCTACTGTTCAGCTCTGATTAATGAATTAAGAGTTTAGAGTACAGAGGCTTTCTAAAATGTTTGCAACCACAGATCCTGCTAACTGCTGCTTCCTATGAGTTGAGTATTTTTGCAAGTTTCTAAAGTGGGGATGTTAGCTCCTGGTTTGACAATAATTCAGTAAGCAGAAAACTTCAATGTGCTTTCTGCCCCAAATGGTCAAAACAGACACAGGTTTCGGCAGCCTGATGCCTGCGCCTCCCACAGCTGCTCAGACAAACCACTCTATCAATCATGATTATTTGGTGCCCCCCTCTGGCCTCTCTGCAGCAATTTTATTTAACTCCTCTAAAAAACCAAACAAAATTTCTAAACAAAAGTCCAGGGAGGACACAAAAAATCTGCCTGTGAGAGAAACCTCATTTTATCTGCACTTACAATATAATTATTCCAATTCTCCAAGGCAAAGGAAAATCTGGCAGGGCTAACTGTGTGCTTTTAAATTCATAATGTACTTAAGGTGATGTAATTTTGCTTTATGTATTTTTAAACATCCTCAAGGAGCTAGAGAACTCTATCAGTTCTTCACAGTTAAGATAGCTGGGCTACCTGGGCTCCCCTCAGAAGAGGAAGACAATTTACTTAGGAGAAATCATTCTGTAAAACAGACACCCTTAGAACACTGTACAGTTAAAAAAAAAAAAAAAAAAAGAAAGAAAGAGAAAAGAAAAAAGAACACTTGGCAGCAGAAACCTGCATCAAGTATCGGGTTAAATAATATTATTAATTAACACTTATACAATATAATTCCCATCATTTCAAGTTATTCACTAGCCCTCACCCAAGTCCCCTGGGGTTCTTAACTAAAGAGACACAAGTTGTCTCTAGCCACAGAAAGCTTCCAATACCTCAAAGTGAGTCTCTTCTCTATATCCAAGGACTCCTTTGCTATGGTCACTCGTGGGATGGCCATGTTCCTTCTGTTAGGTTAACACGGTATGACTGCTTTTGGGGACAGCACACACATTGGTTTCCAGTTTATGTCACTCAGTAGCTGGGCAAGCGGACAGGGCATTCATGCCCATAGTTAACCAAAAGAGAGGTGAGCCAACGCAAGGGCTGGAAATAAGGGGGAAAGATCAGACCCTATGCGGTTCCCAGAACAGTGCTAAGAGTGTCAGAACCTGACAGACAGGATGACAAGGGGAAGTAAACCTGTAAAGGCAAGAGGTTCACGAGTCAAGGAGGCTCCTTGTGGGTGACAAGAAGGTTATTATGGAGGAAGGCTTTGTACAGGGTTTTAGGTGTTAGTGGAAGTCCTTGACATAGCAGACATGAACAAGACAGACCGAAGACACACAACAGAAGATTACCAGGTATCCCTAATTCTTCTCTCCTTTTTATTTATTTACTTTTTAATTGAAGTATAGCTGACATACAAAGTTACATGAATTTCAGGTGAACAACATAGTGATTCAGCAAACCTATATGTTATGCTATGCCCACCATTAAGTTTAGCTACCATCTGTCACCATATAACGCCATTGCATTGCCACTGGCTGTATTCCCTGTGCTGTACCTTTCATTCCCTTGACTTATTCATTCCATTACTGGAAGTCGGTACCTCCCACTTCCCTTCACCCATTTTGCCCATTTCCTCACCCCCTTCCTCTGGCAGCCATCGATTTGTCCTCTGTATTTATGGATCTGTTTCTGCTTTTTGTTTATTCATTTGTTTTTTTCAGATTCCACATGTAAGTGAAATCATATGGTATTTGTCTGTCTCTGTCTGACATACTTTACTTAGCATAATGCCCTCTAGGTCTGCCCATGTTGCCACAAATAGCAAGATCTCATTCTTTTTTATGACTGAGTAATATTCCATTATGTATATTAATCACATCTTTTTTATCCACTTATCTATTGATAAACACTTGGGTTGCTTCTATGTCCTGACTATTGTAAATAATGCTGGAATCTTCTCCTCTATAAACATAGGGGTATATATATTTTTTTTCAAATTAGTGTTTCTGTAAACAGTAGTGGAATTACTGAATCCTACGGTATTTCCATTTTTTAATTTTTTGAAGAACCCCCACACTGTTTTCCACAGTGGCTGTACCAATTTATCATTCCCACCAGCAGTACATGAGTATTCCTTTGTCTCCACATCCTCACCAACACTTAAATTATCTTTTATTCTAGCCATTTTTGACAGGTATAAGGTGACATCTCATGGTTTTTATTCACATTTCCTTGATGATTAGTTATGTTGAGTATCTTTCCATGTGTTTGTTGGTCATCTGTATGTCTTCTTCGGAAAAATGTCCATTCAGGTCCTTTGTCCATTTTTATTCATATTATTTGCTTTTTTTGGTGTTGAGTTATATAAGTTCTTTATATGTTTTAGACATTAGGCCTTTATCAGATACATCATTTGTGGCTATCTTCTCCCATTCAATAGGTTGCTTTTTTATTTCCTTAATAGTTTCATTTGCTGTGCAAAAGCTTTTTATTTTGGTGTAGTCCCAATTGTTGGCTTTTGCTTTGTTTCCCTTGCCTGAGACGTATATAAAAATGTTGCTAAAGCTGATGTCAAATAAATTACTGTCTAAGAGGTCTCTGGGTGGTTCAGTCACTTAAGTGTCTGGCTCTTGATTTCAGCTTAGGACTTGATCTCAGGGTTGTGAGTTCAAGCCCCATTGGGCTCCATGCTGGGTGTGGAGCCTACTTTAAAAAAAAAAAAAAGAAAGAAATTATTGCCTACGTTTTTTTCTAGGAATTTTATGGTTTCAAGTCTCATACTCAGGTCTTTAAACCATTTTGAGTTTATTTTTGTGTGTGGTGTAAGAAAGTGGTCTAGTTTCATTCTTTTCCATATAGCTACCAGTTTTCCCAGCATCATTTTTTGAGGAGACTATCTTTTCCCCACTATATATTCTTGCCTCCTTTGTCATGGATTAATTGACCATGTAAGCATCAGTTTATTTCTGGGCTTTCTCTTCTGTTCCATTGATCAATGGGTCTATTTTGTGCCAATATTACACTGTTTTGACTACTACAGCTTTGTATTATATCTTGAAATCTAGGATTGTAATACCTTGAGCATTGTTCTTTCTCAAGATTGCTTTGGATTTTGAGAATCTTTTGTGGTTCTGTAGAAATATTAGTATTATTTGTTCTAGTTATGTGAAAAATGCTGTTGGGTATTTTGATTGGGACTGCATTTTATCTATAGATTGTTTTGGGTAGTGTGGACATGTTAACAATATTAATTCTTCCAATCCATGAGCATGGAATATCTTCCCATTTGTTTGTGTTATCTTTAATTTCTTTCATCAATATTATATAGTTTCAGAGTACAGGTCTTTCATTTCTTTAGTTAAGTTAATTCCTAGGCATTTTATTCTTTTTTAGGGCAATTGTAAGTGGAATTGTTTTCTTAATTTCTATTTCTGCTACTTCATTACTAGTGCATAGAAACACAACCAACTTCTATGTATTAATTTTGTGTTCTGCAACTTTACTGAATTCATTTATTACTTCCAATAGTTTTTTGGTGGAATCTTTAAAGTTTTCTCTATAATATCATATCATCTGCAAAGACTGACAGTTTAACTTCTTCCTTATCAATCTGGATGCCTTTTATTTCTTTTTCCTGTCTGATTTCTGTGGCAAGGAATTCTAGTACTATGTTGAATAAAGGTAAGACTGGACATCCTTGGGGTGCCTGGGTGGCTCCATCAGTTGAACAACCAGCTCTCGGTTTTGGTTCAGGTCATGATCTCAGGGTTGTGGGATGGAGCCCCCACCTTGGGCTCCATGCTCAGCATGGAGTCTGCTTTAAATTTCTCTGTCTCTCTTCTCCCTCTGCCCCTCTCCCTGCTCATGCTTTCTCTCTCTCTCTTTCTCAAATAAATAAATAAATAAATAAAGTCTTAAAAAAAAAAAAGAGTGGACATCGTTGTCTTATTCCTAATCTTGGAGGAAAAGCTCTCAGTTTTTTAGCACTAAATATGATGTTAGTGTTAAGTTTTTCATACACACCCTTTATTATGTTAAGGTATGTTCCCACTAAACCCACTTTCTAAATCTTCCTTTCTTGCCCTTCATTCAGAGTTCTGAAATTCAGGGACTTCCTGGATTAGAACATGCAACTGTTTCTTTTTTCTAAGTGGTAAAAATAAAACTGAAAAAGTCTCTGAAGAAAAAAGATCAATTAAATTTTAGTCTTAGGATAAGGAGCAAATCATGGGCACAGCCATGGTACTTTTTCTGAAACCTACGAAGCTATTACATTTATACTCAGTAAACATTCATATTTGGGAGGAAAAAATGGCTCAAGAAAGAAAGTGATAAAATTAATCCAGTGAGGACTTGGCTTTAGTACTATACTAGATCCTACAGAAACCAATTATTTAGTTCTTCAACAAAGACCAGATGGGCAGGAGGCTACATATGCACCACACATTCACTAAACATTATGAGTATCACAGTTTATAAGCCGAAGATGGTTCTACTAAAAATAGTTTTATTTTCCCTCAATATCATCTTTAAAGCAATACCTGATAAAATTATCCAAGGAAATGACAACTTAATAAATAGTAGTTCCCAGTGGTGAACAGTGGTGCCATTCCTTACTACAAAAATATTTTCTTGGGCAGATGAGATTAACTGAATCAGAAATCTATTGACAATGAAGTCACACAACCAAATTCCCTATCATAGCACTTACCACATTGTGTTAGAGTTGCTTAATGTCTTTACTTAATTTGTAGATGGTATAATGTCTACCTTTTTCTCCCCAATGCCCTTCACAGAGTTCAACATATAATGTTCTCAAATAATTTTTTCTTGGATTCAACTGAATGTCCCTTTAAGGTCATTTTGCTCACTGATTTAACAAGGAATAGTACACTGCAAATACACGTTCTACTCTTTCATATCTGGTTGCTGTTTTTTATTTAATAAAGGAGGGTCTGATCTGGGAAATGCTGTGTTATTTTAGGTCAAATATTTTAGTGCCATCTCAGAAAAAGAGGTAGGAATTCTGGGCCAGGCGGACAGTTCCAAGTGTCCTGTCAATGATTCTATTTTATCACCCCCCAGCGGGGAACAAAATTTGTCATTTTACATTTGTCTAATGAAAAAGTAAAAATATAAAGCTACTTAAACTGTGAATACCCATAAAAAAGGAAAAATACTGTGATCTTCAATCTTAGGTTTTAACAAAGATTTCAAAACAGTTCTCTAATACTTCCATGTATTCTCTAGAAAATGTATATAAATATGCAATAACAATTTCTTCCAAAGCATACATGTAGAAATCAACAGAGAAACACCCTTTATTTGTGTCACAATTGAAACAGTTGGGGGGTGTGCCTGGATGGCTCAGTCAGTTAAGTGTCTACCTTTGGCTCAAGTCATGATTGGGATCAAGCCCCACATCAGGTTCCCTGCTTAGTGGCGAGCCTACTTCTCCTTCTCCTCTCCCCCTGCTTGTGCACACGTTATCTCTCTCTCTCTCTAATAAGTAAATAAAATCTTAAAAAAAAAAAAAAAAGAAACAAACAAACAGTTGGCCGATTTAATCAGACAATTCATTTGGGTTTGTCTGGTTTCCACCTACACAGTCTAGTGTGGCAGGACAGACAAGACCCCAGTAGGCAGGTTGAAAAGAATGCTTTAGTTCTATCTGATTCAGTGATCCTCTTCCCACATTACGTCAATACTGAAGGGGATAATACTGAGTCAGATAGTTTCAGGTGACTCATCTCCTGCCATCCTTTCTACCCAGCAAGTAACATAACTCACCTGTCTTATGTGCAGAGAGGAGACACAGCCTTGAATCACGAGTAGGTCCAAGAGCAGACAAGGCAAGGCCTCTTAGAGCAGCCCTGTCACATCCAATAGGCAAATCCGTTCCAGATGACCAACAGCACCTCAGTGCACAGACCAAGAATTCCAATACTGTTCTCCTATCTAAGACATATGCCTATGTGAGCACAGATATTCTTAGGAATGATAACAACCATAAAATCATGTTTGATTTGATTCTATTTTCTGGCTTCCTGCTCTATGATGTTTGTACCAAATCAACCATTGCTTTTGTAGGGGAAAAAAGATGTCTGCAAGATTGATGACTTCCTTATCTCACTGCCCTTTCTATGTTGAAATTAATAAGAAAAGAAACTCTCAGTCATTAAAATTCTTCATGCAAGCAGTCTCTTCCTGCTCTCCATTTCACACACTTTATCGCCTGTGAACGATTACAAACTTGTAAGTTTCCAATCTAACTTCCTCAGGAGAGTCAATGTTACTGTCTATGGCATGGAAACTTCCCTCTCTCTTTAGACATTTTACGCAGTTCTGAGGATGCAACAAATCTCATTTAGGAGCGGCACACCATCACCCACATATTAACTTGTCACCCTGAGTAATAAAGTTCACAAATTCCATTTCATTTTTTTCTACACCATGTTGCCTGATAATATAAAAAGGTGTCACATCCCTTTGATTTGTAGCTTCTGTGTTTGTGAAATAGCCTCTCCACAAACAACCTGACCAAGTCAAGGAAGCTGGATGACTTTTTTTCTTTAATGCCCAGGTCTATTTCCCAGTAAATATTCATGTGCATAAACATAAAAGTGTTCAATGAGGTGCAATCTTGGTAATTGCACAAAGAGGAAGTAGTCAAAGCATGATTGTTCTGAGGTGGGTAGGATTTCTTGACTGGCTGCCTGAATTAAAAGCAGTGACCCCAAATGACGTAGACAGGTGTGGCATTTCCAGACCTTTCAATTACTGAGTAAGATATCAAAAAATGCCACATTGGTCGTATATAATTGAAAAGTGGCTATCTGCTCTTCCACAGCTTTCCTTAATTTAGGTGTCTTTTGTGATATGCAAAATATATTTATACTTGATCTATTTTAATAGCCTGTTTTCTAATGAGCATATTTGTGGTTCACTCTGACAGACACTTCACTACCAGTCATTCTTTTACCACCATTAGATGGGGAGAAAAGAAGAGCAATCAATCACAGATGCCACGTGGATTTCTAGCAACCATGTTTGCAGATAAATAATGGAAACTTTGTGTGTGTGTGTGCACGCACGCACGCGTGTTCATGTGTGTGTTGAGATCATCAGCTATATTCTTCATTATTCATCATCTTAAATCTACTTAAGAGCATCACAGCCTCTATCAAAGATATGATAAAATCCAACACTTCTTCCCTGAAATAGTCACAAACACAATTTTTTGTCTATAATTCAAAGGGCACACAGACTTCTAAATTTCACCAATCTTGGATGATTTCAGGTTAAGAATCTCTGCTCTAGGGTTATGCCTATGCCTGATTTTAAGCCATCATTATGGCAGCAGTGTGGGGAATGGGTTGAAATAAGCCAAGAAAGGCTGTAGTGCAGTTGTGGAAGGTATTTGCCATTTTCATCAGAAGAGTGAGCAATGAGGGTGGTTTGACCAGGGTGCAAGCAATTGAAAGTGAGAAAACTAGGTAACAGAATAAACAAAACATGAAAATTGAAAGGGTTTTCTTTTTTTTATATCTACGTGGAAAATAAAATTTAAAAAACCTTAATCCTTAGTAACATCTGACAGCAAATAAACAGACAAAAATATCAAGTGGAAATGTGGTCTTTGAAAAATGTTAAGGCATTTATTGTTGTATCTTTACTTTACATGAAACTAACCTTCTGAAAACTAGTAAAAAGTGTTTCCTGCACAGATTTTTTTTTTTTTTAGTGATTAAGTAGTTTGGCTATGTGATTTTTTTGCAGAATTCCTAAAGAAGGCTAGTTTCCAGTTCATCCATAGGCTGTGTTCTGCAGAGCTGGCAGTGCCAACGACACCTTCTATTGCATTTATAGTGACTAGAAAGGACAAATTCAAAGAAAAGTTTATATACAAAGAGTTTAGATCCATAGGCCTTTCCCAGATACCCCTCCCAACCTGGTTGTTATCCCCACCACCACCATCACCCCCTACGACCCTCCCTAAAAGATGAGAGACACATTCTCTGGAGAAATCAAACCTGAAGGCTTCAGACATAACTAAGGGGTAGGAGGTGGTTACATGGAGTAGACAACATATAGAAATGAAATTTCACAGTGAATAGTAATCCCCAGCCCCCTTCTTCTAGAATGTCACAAGCTGGGCTTAAATACCCACCCAAGGCAGTATAATAGAGGATTCCTCCACCCCCCCCCAAAAAAAAATTCCAATAGTCCCAAAGAGAAGCCATCACAAATTTTAAAGCTCCTAATGAAAACGCTGAGTCCGCTCAGAATAAGGCATCAGCAGATAAGCCTCTCTGACCCAAAGCTTTCAATCAGCTTTCTGTTGCCTCACTCTTAATATAAATAAACAGCCAAGTAACACCAGCCTTGAGAGAATCCTCTAACAGGAAAAATAAACAGAGCAAAGTATGACTACAGAGGAAACAAAGACAATGCAGGATAGAATAAAATGTTTTAAAAAACCTATCAACATTTTCAGAGGAATGAGTTTATATTAATAACAAAGAACAGAGTGCCATTGAAAAGGAACAATGGGAGACAAGAAGTTCTTTAAAATTAAAAATGGGATAGCTAAAATTTAAAACAAATCAATGAAAGGAAAAGAGAAAGATTCTGTTGTGTCTTTCTTTCTTTCTTTCTTTTTTTTTTTTTTAAAGATTTTACTTATTTGACAGAGAGAGACACAGGGAGAGAGGGAACATAAGCAGGGGGAATGGGAGAGGGAGAAGCAGGCTTCCACTGGGCAGGGAGCCTGACTCAGGGCTTGATCCCAGGACCCTGGGATCATGACCTGAGCTGAAGGCATATGCTTAACAACTAAGCCACTCAGGCGCCCCTGTTGTGTGTTTCAAATAGTATGCCTTTTTTGGTTGTGTTTGGTAAGTAAGAAGTTAAATACCTGTAAGATAAGAAAAAATGCATGCAATGGTGTCTGCCTCTCCCTCCAGCCACAAAGCTCTTAAAACCCTAGTAATTTCCTGTGACAGGAGTACCAGGAACATCCTTTTTTCTAGTATTTGGTCTTTGACCCCTGTTCCTGACATGGGGTTCATAAAAGCCTTTAATTTCCTGGGTGGTGCAAATGTCTTTAGTTCTGAGCAGATTCTGGATGGCTCCTGGATGGGAACTGGTCACTGGAAAAAACACACCATGACTAGAAGCTTAGAATTTTCACCCCCAACCCCTCATTCTCTAGGAAGGGAGAGGAGCTGGTAATGGAGTTAATAACTGATGAGCCTACATGATGAAGCCTCCATAAAAATCCCAATAGTAGGGCACCCGGTGGCTGGGTTAAGCATCCAACTGCTGGTTTGGGCTCAGGTCATGATCTCAGGTTCATGAGATGGAGCCCTGATCCCTGCACTGGGGTCTGTGCTCAGCGAGAAATCTGCTTATCCCTCTTCTTCCTCGTCTGCTCTTCCCCCTGCTTGCATGCATGTGTGTGTGTGTGTGAGTGCATGTGTATGTGCGTGCACACACACACACACACACTCGCTCTCTAAAATAAATAAATAAAATCTTTTTTTTTAATCCCAATAGTATGGGGTTCAGAGAGTTTTCCAGTTGGTGAACACGTCAATGTATCAGGAAGGTACACCCCAACTCCACAAGGACAGAAGCTCCTGTGCTTGGGACCCTCTCAGACCTATTCTAGCAAATTAATCAAACCTGGGAACAAGGTAGTGGAAACCTTTGGTTCATAGCCTATGAGTCAGAAGCACAGGCGACAACTTGAACTTGCACCTGGCATCTGAAGTGGAGTGGAAAGAGTCTTGCGGGACTAAGCCCTTAACCTGTGGGATAAGTTGTTATCTCCAGGTAGATAGTGTCAGAATTGAGTCAAATTGTAGGGCGCCTTGATGGTGTTGTAGAAAATTGCTTGGTGGGGGAAAACTCCACATATTTTAGGACCAGAAGTGTGGTCAGTGTGGTAGTTGCATGAGAGTAAAGGAGAAACATAGGGGTAGGCTAGGGGGTTTTCCTAATACCTCATTCTATCTATCTCTATCAGCTGCACATTTCATATGTTATAGAAAGAGATCCTCAGGACAACAGATTGTATACCCATAATTTTGATCTCTAGTCCTCAGATTCATGTACCAAATGAAATTCTTAAGAAAATATTCTCTAGTTAATTCTATACACTTACCTCCCAGCTAGATTGTAAACTTCTGGAAAACAGAAGTCAAATTTCCTTGGTTTATACCTAGCATTTCACAGCACATGGTACATTTTTGGCCATAATTTGGTGCTCTAAGAAATCCTTTTTTGAAAATACACTGAAGAATTCCAAACATCTCTAAATCTTTTGGGACAGAAGAAACAGGGAAGAGATGTTCAAATGACTGTTAAATATATGATTGGTGGATCTACTAAAAGAACAAGAAAAATCATCCCTACTTTTAAGTTAAATAATGGCAAGTAATTAGACGAGGAAAAGTAACACATTTTATTTCAAAGAGAAAACAACAGAAACATTTGACTAACATAATCAGAGAAGTATTTATGATATTTGCTAGATAGAGCATTAAGATAAATTCCCTGAGTTTTTTTTCTAACACAGTACAAGGAATCTTTATCAGTGGCCTACCATGTGCTAAACACTGTGCTAGACATGTCTGATGTAGAGATGCAGAGATGAACAAAATAAAGTTGTCTCTCTTCAAAGAGCACAAAATGTAGCAGGACCAGATTAGAGTAGAATATGGTAATCCCTTGGAGGATATACAGGCAAATTTTAGCCTGAAGGAAAAATTGAGTTGGAACAGGATTTTAGAAGAAGTCAACATAAGCACTCTGGAAGAACAAATCAGGAAAACTGAAGGGAAAGCAGTATTTTGAGCTATAGTGATAAACCATCCGTATTTGCCTGGGGATGAGGGGCTGCCAGGCAAAGAAGAGACTTTAGGGCTAAACCTAGGTAAATTCTGGACACACTGGAACAGTTGATTATCCTATTATAAGCAGATGGAACAACCTCATTGAAAGGTAAAAGAAAATATAGATATTTGAAGACCTAAAGAATTCCAGAGTTCTGGAGTGTACATAAAGGAGACAAGCAGTAAGCAAAAATGGAGGGAGCTAATCTTTCTAAGGGGCACTATGTGCCATACAAAGGAATTTGGAGTATAATTCTAAATCAATGGAGAACCACTGATGGGTTTTGCTGAAAGGAGTGAAATGTTTTGATTTGTCTTTGGAAGGATCTTATGACTGTCTTGTGGAAGATAAATCAGAAAACTAAGACAAGAAGGAAGTAAACTGTTTCGGAAGCTGCTATATCAATTCACGAAAAAAAAAAAAGAAAGAAAGAAATATGGTAGCTTTACCAAAAATACAAAGATAAATTCCAGAGATATTTATGCAGTTGAAACAATAGGATTTAACACTTATATATGAAGGATCAATAATGACTCCCACGTTTCTGGTTTAATAGCTCAACAGATGGAAGTTTCATTCATCAAGAATGGAAATAAAAAAGAAAGAACAGACTTTAAGGTGGAGACACTTGAGGAATTCTGCTTGATTTGCTGATGGAGGAGTCCCATAGAGGATCCCAATCAAAGGAGCAGCAGGTGAATATTTTCAGTATAGTTCTTATGGCCATGACTGAGCTTTAATACAAAGACAAATAGAAATTCCAAGCTAGAGTGGTATCAAGGATCAAGGGAGGAAAGAGTTTTAAGAAGGAAACGATGGGTCAGTATCAAAAGCTGCAAAGAGATCAAAATAATGAGTCTGAAATGTGTCAAAAGATCTTGGTGATTTGGAGCAAATTAGAGACCTTTTCCACAGCAGTTTTAGCATGGGGATGGTGACTAAAACTTTACAACAGTGAGTAAAAATGTCAGAAAGCAGGGAAAGAAATTATAGGCTAATCTTTCAAGAAGCTTAGCTAAAACAATACAGCATTTGGCTCCTGCCTCAAAAAAGTGACATTCTGTTGGAAATTAAGAGTCACCTAGACTCTGCCAACAAACTCAGCATTTTTAGGCATCCCCAACACTTGATCATACCTGTGGCTGTAAAATTCTACATCAATAAAATGTGTTTAATGACAGACCCCCCAAAAAATTTTATCAATTTTTGCATCATATTAATACATATTATAAATCAAGGCTATGTTTAGTTGAAGCTTCAGCTTTGCTAAGAAAAAACTAGCATTGCTTGATGGGGTATCCTAGGCAGTGAGAACTGGTTTCTATTACTGAAAACAGTCCATGAACAACTCTAGAGGCAAAAATGAATTTTCCAAGTGATTTATGCAGCTTAAGGTCCTAAAATTTTTACAGTACAATAAACTCTTTGGAGTCCTAGTCAAAAAACAAAGTGCAATCTGTAAAAATTGAAACAATTGACCTTTATTTCTAGAGATGTCAGCTCCAAGTATCAAATGAGGTTTTTCTCCAACCTAAGTCACCAGAATTATACTTTTGATAAATTGTCCCCAGATCTGCCCTTATGATAATTACAGAAGTCTGAGTAGGCTCAGGTATGCTGTGATAACAACCAACCCCAAATTTTCAATGATTTAAAGAGAAAAGATGTATTTCTTATGTTACATATCCATATCAGGTTAACTAGGCGTTCCGCTCGTCTTAGCCATTCAGAAACACAGAGTCACAGAACAGCCACCATTTCAAACATCACAGAGCAAAAAGCCTTGCAATCAGCCAAAATAACAAATGTCATCTTTGCTCCTAAGTATTTAGCTAGAACTAGTCATGTGGCTCACCTAAATATAAAATGACCACAGAATTAGGGAATTCAATGCCACCATGCATCCAAAAGGTGAAGAGACAGACACAATGGGAGAATTTTGTTAGTGATTACAAAACATATTATACTAATTAGACTCACAACCTCCCACAAAATGTAATACACACACACACACACACACACACACGAGTATGCACTTATGTATGTGTATTAATGAGAAATGTATGATATATTTTCAAGTTTTATGAGTCCTGGGTGGGGATCACCCTTGGAGTATTGCTTCTACGTCACCATACCAACATCTTACTTTATTTATCTACTCAGATGTCCTAATCAAACCAGAAACTCCCAAGAAATCCAAAGCAGAGTTTAAAATATTACCCTAAATGGGGTTATTTGCACACACCAAAAGAATAATCACACCCAAGGAAACTTCATGTCTTTTCAAAGTATGTAACAGAAAAATAAAATTATTTTCTATAAGGATAATTGGATACCATGCTGTTTGGGAGATGCAAGTTCTACATTTCACTGGCAAATGAGTACCCTTCTTTAATAAAGGGCTAATCAGGATTTATTCTTCACTTGGGAAGACAGAAAGAGAAGGGAATGTTTTCACCAGCCTCTAGTGCCGCAAGCCTTCTCCCTGAACAATCCCTCTAGCTATATTTTTAATTGATTGGCTCCTTTCCAGACATCTTTACATTATGCACTGAAACAGAAGAAGATATGCAATGTTTTGACCTTGACCTTATACTAAGAATTGCTTTACAAAAGCCTGTTGCTTCCCAAAGCCAGACAAGCTTTCTTTTACCGCAATGAAATTATTTCTTCAATAAATTTAGAATTGTTAGCAGCCTACAAATTAATTATAAAACGAAATTATTAATAGCACATTTGGAAACTGTGTCTGTATGCTCATACCAATGTTGTTTGTATAAAACATTTTTTTCCATGTAACTCCTTCTAATCTCTCTTGTTCTATCATCCCATTCACAGTGATTTTTGCAACAACTAAATCCCACTGATAGTTCTATGATAACACTGGTTTCTCCTTACTAATTTATTCAGAGCCAATGAGGATGAAGCAACCCTCTTTTTTAAGCAAAAACCTGCCTGTTAGAACAAAGCTTCTTTTTTGTGTTTTTTTCTTTCTAAACCAGGACACTTCTCTGAGCATCTCAAAACAACAAGTTTCTAGAGTCAGTTTTCCCCCTTTTTTTTTGAACTTGTAAACTGAATCAGTTCTTCCCTTAGCTGCCCATTTGGTATTAGGTGTTTGTGGTACCTGAATTCTTGTGGATTCAGGCATGGTCTAAATTTGTATAAGTCCCTCAAGCTAACATTCAATAAATGATTTGACCAGGTAGCTCTTCTTAAGGGTAGACTTATTTTCAAATTAAAGCAAAATAACCAAAGTTAATCCCTGACCCCAACATTAAAAAGTTAAATAGATTTGTTCCCCATGTGCATGTATTCACATGCGGTGATGCTAATTAAGCCTAAACTTCAGGACCTCTCATTTGCCCAAGGCCCAGAGAAAATCCCTAGCATTGCTGTATTCATAATACTTATTATTTTCCTTAAAGAGGGGCCTAAAGCTGTTATAAGCTTCAGGTCTCACAAAATCTGGATCTACTTTATATGTCCTATTCAAATTAGATGCAACTCCTTGGTCATCACAAGACAGATAAAAAGAAATAGTCAAAGAAAGAGGTTTTTCTCATTTTTGAAAGAATATTATGCAAAATGAACAAAGTTATGCGTATGCCAATACCTGAGGATAAGGTGATCAAATTAATAAGCTTAAGTGTTAAAAGAGTAGAATATTTTAAAGAAGTAGTTGCCATGGAAACTGGCACAACAAAAATTATTATATATACAGACAAACTGAATTTATTTATAACACTTTTAGTGTAAATAGATGGCAAATTCCCTCTTCTTTTGTCTACCTTTAATGATGGCTTTAAGGATTGCAAATGTTTCTAATAACAGCAACCAGCACTAGTCAAAGCAGCAGGAACAGCTTTAGTGAAATCACAAAGACAGAATTCCCACAATGAAACTCAATGTCTATTTGGTGGTAATCTCTAAACAGCAGTTCATAACCTTAGGGGTCAACAGTCTCCCTCTGAGACTTTAATGCATGCTAAGGATGCTCCATCCAGAAAAATACATATTCATATTGATGCATATAATTTCAGGGCGTTCTCGGACCTTATTTCATATGTCCATTGAACTTAGCTAACAAACCCTTGATTTATCTAGAAATTATCATATATTCTTTGGCTTCAACAGAAATGTTATCTAGTAACCATATCAATATTTTCATTATTTATCCATGAAAGACATACCTTCTCTCTAAATAACTTATTATATAACTTAATGCAAACAATCCTGACATGTGGCTATGACCCAGACTTTCAATTTAATTTATTTGTTTACTTAACAGAAAGCAATAATCTCTTTTAACTGTAAGAAATTAGTTCTGTAACAGAAATGAACCTGAGAAAGAGAGAAGAGGGCAGGAGAGGCACAGAACATAATGGGATTCACACTGTCCAGAGATGGGAGGAAAGGCAATGCTGCCAAGACCAGCCTGCCTCATCAAACGTCTTTGATGTGTGTGTTGGGATCTCTGTGTTGAATGAAACTTTTGAAGTTTTTATGGATGCTGGAAGTGAGAAGGGATAGAATAAAAAGCTCGATTAACTAAACGATTTAATTCTTTTGTCGGGACTTCATCTCCCTCCTCACTGGGCTGCAACATCTTCCTGGTCTCATCACTGAGCACTGAAGTGATCCACAGCCTGGAACTGGTCTGTGCTCTATCAAGAAGCATCTAAGCAGGGGCGCCTGGGTGGTTCAGTTGTTAAGAGTCTGCCTTCGGCTAGGGTCATGGTCCCAGAGTCCTGGGATCGAGTCCCACGTCAGGCTCCCTGTTTGTCTGGAAGCCTGCTTCTCCCTCCCCACTCCCCCAGCTTGTGCTGCCTCTCTTGCTGTCTCTCTCTCTCAAACAAATAAAATCTTAAAAAAAAAAAAAAAAAAAAACATCTAAGCAGGTTTCTCCCTATAGCTGGCACGTCATGTCTATTACCCAGGTGTTTGCTCGGTTTCTATCCTGATGGGGTGCGAGTCCTGACGCTGCTGGGTAGAGTGGAGGCTGACCTTATTCTCCTCACCCAGCCCTACTGTTCTCATGGGTTTTTTTTTATTATTCCTTTCCCTCACTTATTCTACAAAAATTATGCTCTCTTTGCTCCTGCCAAGTTAGTGACTTCCTTGCTTCGGATTCTAACTTCATGTCCCCTAATCCTCAAATGCCTACTTGATTTCAGTCCACTCCCTTGTCTGACTCCCAGCGGTACCAGCATGTAGGCCGACATGCTCAGTCCCATTCAACACACCCAGGGGCACATGCTCACTCACCCTCATAAGCAGCCACCCTCAGGTGCTTGCTTTTACACACTCACTCCCTCACATCCAATCCTGCCATTTACAATCACTCATGCTTACTCATACAATCGTCCACAACAGCCTCATTCAGTGACATTCCTGCTCACTGCCACAGCATCCTACTCACACTCCTTCACACTCACAACTAGTCAGCCCACTGACTTCCATTCAGTCTTGCTCAGTGTCACTTAGCCCCCCACACTCACACTCAGGCTAGTCAGCCCACTCAGTCACACAGTCACTCACTCATACATGCCCCCTCTCCCTCATAAACTCGCCATCCCGCACGCTCAGGAAGGAGCCACATTCATACTCAGTGCCATTGATACTATTCATAGTCACACACCCAGCCATACCCTGTCACAAAATGTTCCAGTTCACACCCAGTCACACCTAGTCCTACTCACACCTAGTCACATGTAGTTCACTCACACGTAGTCCCACGAAGTCACACTCACACCTAGTCTCACACAGTCCTACTCACACCTGGTCCCACTCACTCTCAGTCATTTCCTGTCACACTCACCCAACCACATTAACAGAGTCTCTCTTCTCTGCATGCACTCACACCTTCTCAACTGTAGCACTCATGCAGACTTTCCCCCTCATACGCAAGCTGTCTTTGTCTGTCCAGGCTCCATAAAAATTTACCACAAACTCAGTGAATTAATAACAATAAACATTCACTTCTTACAGTTCTGGAAGCTGGAAGTCCAAGATCAAGATGCCAGCAGATTGGGTGTCTGGTAAGAATCCTCTTCCTGGTTCATAAAAGGTGTTTTTTGCTGTATCCTCACATGGTAGAAGGGTGAGGGAGCTCTCTGGAGCCTTTTTTATAGGAACATTAATCCATTCATGAGAGATGAATCATCTCCTAAAGAACCCGCCATCACATTAAAGGTTAAGTTTCAACATATGAATTTCGGGGCGGGGGCGGGAGGGGACACAAGCATTCAGTTCATAGCACAAGTATACTCATACACTCACACCTAGTCTCTGCACTCAGGTACAGAAATACCCAACCTCATTCACACACGCACTCACCCACACTCACTTGCAGTCCCACGCATGTAGGCACACGTCAAGTCACACACACACACACACACACAATACATGCATGCACATACTACCAAGTCCCACTACGTACAAGTTCCAATGCTGAGTCCTACTGACTCATACACAAACACCCAGTGCCACTCCCTCACACTGAACCCCACCTACCCCATTCCACCCTCCCTCTCTCACACTCAGTCACGGCTTCACTCACTTACCTTCCCTCTCTCCCCACCCTCACTGACGTCCATACCCAAAGTCACTCACTCAACCAAAGGGCTGCCTCACTCAATATTTTTTCTTCCCCAAGTGTTATTTTTTCATTAAGCAATAGCAGAGAATGGCATAGTAATATGGTCTCCTCTTTTTCCTAAGGATTTGAGTGGTATCCTTTTTTTATTTAGGTGCTAAAGGAACAGGGCTACCTGTCCTGAGAGAAGGGCACTTTAGGTTTTGAATGACTTCAGAAGCTTCCTTGGGATAAAGTTGAATCCAGTTAGGAAAACAACACCCACACTGTAGTTCAAAAGAGAAAACTGAATGCAGGGAACTGGTTCGCAAAGGAGCTGGAAGCACTAAAGAGCTTTCAGGGGTGAGTAAGGCAATTCTAGAGATATCAGTTCTAGAAAGCCACTATGACCCTTAAGGCTGGGAAGACAATGGGAAGAAGTAGTGTATTAGCCAGGGTTCTACAGAGAAACAGAACCTAGGAGGGAGGGAGAGAGGGAAGAAAGAAAAGAGAGAGATAGTAAGAAACTAGCTCATGTGACTATTAGGGCTGGCAAGTTGGAAATTTATAGGGCTGGCTCATTCTCCTAAGACTGGACCCTACTTGATTTTTGCTAATATTTTTAGTGTTCAAATCTTGCCCATGAACCCTAGGCCCATAGCAGATGTTCTATTACTTCCAACCAGACTTCCTAATACTCACCATATGGCTACCTGGCTGCATTTCCATGCATCATCTTGTTGCGGACGTGTCTGTGTTCACACTATTCCCATCTGCTAAGACACCCATAAGAGAAGTAGACCATTTTACAAGAGCAGTGACTTGGGAGTCAAACCAGGGTGGGAATCTGATGCCATAGCTGAATAAGTATGGAATTCTTTGTAATCTTTTAGAGCCTTAGTTTCCCAAAGCACTGATGATGTGATGATAATGATGATAGGGCCTCAAAGTTCTGTAAAAAGTAACTAAGCATGACATGGGTCTTCAAATGTAGCTATTGTTATCTTTATTTATAATCACTGCCCGGGCCTTTCTTTTTTTGATGAGGGGGGAGGGGCAGAGGAAGAGGAATAGGGAGAACCTTAAGCAGGCTCCACACCCAGCGTGAGGCCCAACGCAGGGCTGCATTTCACAACCCTGAGATCACGACCTGAACCAAAACCAAGAGTCAGATGCTCAACTGACTGAACCACCAAGCATTCTGGACCTTTCTAATAAAGGCCAAAAGCTTCCACATTGGATTCTGTGCCTTCACTGCCCTTTTGCCTCCCTAAACCTCTGCTCCATGATAATGAGCGTGCCTGTTTACTGGTTCTGGTGCCCTATCAGGAAAAAACTGGGCTCTAGGCATGACTCCAAATCAGTGGAGCTATTGAGTTAACCAAGTCACAAAAGACTATTGAGCAGGAAGGGGTGGGTGTCCACAGGAAGAGGTAGAGGCAGAGAGGTATTCTTGGAATGCCAAAAAGGTAGGGCAATTGCTGAGGATACGACTAAATGGAGGTTTGAGACAGGAGAAAATAGCAGGGAGTGGGAAGGGAGAACAAAGGAACTCTTATCCTCAATTATCCTGACAGTTCTGGGCTTGGCCTACATTAGCAGAATCTTTGTTTAGATGTTCATTTTGCTTTGGCTGTGGAGGCCCCTCCTGGTGGGATTGCGGGGAGTTTTATAACCCATCATCCCACTGCTCTCTCCTGTGGTTTTAACTGATGGGGAGGAAGGGAACCACTCAGAACAATTAGGTCCTTTCCATAGGACACAGCTGCATTTCTTCATAGAGATTTACTTTTGACAAGTAATTTACATTGCTTTCCATGACTATGGGCTGTTACTGGGGGACGGGGGAGGAAAGGATTGGAGACAAGATTGCTGGGAGTGTTCTGAGGGCGCTTGTTGTAACAGGTGGCCTCAAGAACTGCCGACTTGAAGGAAGGCCACAGCTGCTCTCAGCTGGCTTGACTGACGCAGAAACCTAACTGAACCGGGACCGGGCATAACGCAGGTGCACCAAGGGAACAGCTGTCTCTATTTTAATTGGGGGAAGGAAGTGGCACGGATTTGAAAAATAATATTGTAAGAACCAGAGTACAGAGGGATGGCTTGATTTCACTCCATTTTATTATTTCCTATAAACAGTTTATTAACACATACTGAGTGAATTATGGTGTCTCTTTAGAGGGTTTTCACCAATGTCGATGACCAATGCTTCTCAGACTTTAATGTGCATAGAAATCACCTGGGGACCTTGTTAAATTTCAATTCTGATTCAGAGATCTGGGATGTGCCTGAGATTCTGCACTTCTAACAAGTTCCAGGCAATAGCAGGTCTGCTGGTCCACGGATGACACTGAGTAACAAGACTGTCAACCACCCAGCACTTCAGAACAGGAGATTGCTAAAAACATGGGTAAGCTGTCAAATGTTAGAAATGGTCTATCAGTAGGAAATGAAAGTAAACTACATACTGATGAGATTTTAAAGGAAATTGAATGACTAAAGAGGTAATTAATATTAAAGATCGAAAATTGTTCTTTTGACCTCTTAGACTTCTGATCATATACTGTGGGCTTAAAAGTACCCATTACAATTGTATTAGAAATGGCTTATGTATGAATATTTCAATTTCTGAGAAATTTAAGTACAGCTTTTTTTTTTATTACTCTCACCATACAATCAAGCAACAAAGGGACTCTTTAAATTATTGAATTCAGCAATTTAACTGTATGCAAAGTTTTAGAAAGGCCTTTCCTCTACTTTGGCAAATGTTAATTCTGATACCTAAGTCGGTAAAAATTCAGGGCAGATATCAGTGAGAATGCACTGCATGGAGAAAACTGGGAGCAGAGACCCAGCGCAAATGAATCACTGCATGCCATAGCTGACAGAGAAAGAACATCTGGCAATATTAAGCCAAGGCACTTTCGATCTTCTCCCTGTCTCCCAATATAAAATTTCACCATCACTGCTCTGTAAAAGAAAAGAAGATGAAAGGAGAAAGCTGCAATGAATCAGGAGGAGGAACATAAGAGCCCGGCACTGCAGCCCTGGCGAGTTTGTGAGAGGAAGAAAGGAAGAGAGCAAACGTTTGCCATGCCCTCCCTTCCAGCCTAGGCAGGAGCCATGTTAGAGAGATTGAGGGTCAAACAGAAGTACAGAGAACTGGGGATTGCCAGTGGGGAGAGTGATGAGGGAGGGGCAAAAACAGGTGAAGGGGAGTGCGAAATAGCTTCCAGGTATGGAGTGAGTAAGTCACTGGGGCTGAAAGGCACAGCACTGGGAATGCTGTCAATAATACTGTAATAGTGTGGCCTGGTGACAGACAGTAGCTACACCTCTGAGCACAGCATCCCATGCAGAGCTGCTGACTCACTACGCTGTACCCTTGAAACTAATGTAACATTGTGTGTCACCTATACCCAACTTTTTTTTAAAGAAAGAGATTGAAGATTGAGCCAAAAATCGGCATGCTCTGACCTCACTTCTGTCTGAGATAGCAAAGTGATTTAATCAGCTATCCTCAGATCAGCTTGGGGGGGGGCGGCCATTCCAGGGGAAGAGCTGGAGGGCTGTTGCTGGTCACAGAAGGCCTGCACCTGAGTGTCTGGAGGCCTCTTCAGCTCCTGAGAGGCAGGGACAGTAGGTAGAGGTCTCCACATGCACTGTGGATGGACACAGAAAGCAGTTAATAATGCTGGCAGGCAGGAGAGGTCAAATGGCCCAGAAACAGGAAGCAGCAGGGAAGATCGGAGCTGAAAATCAAATTAGTTGCCAGCAGATTGCTGGGAGGCCCACAGGGCCATCGAAGGCAAAGGGAAGCTGGGTCTTCGGGAAAATCCTCGGAGACGTGATGGAGCCAGAGCAGAGAGACCTGAATCTGCCCTGCACCAACCTCAGCGACCTTAGCAGCAGGTAAGAGAAACTGCTGGCAGAGGAGAGAAGGCAGTACTGCTGCCTGCTCATGGCTCCCAGGGCCCCCACCGGCCTTCCCTCACACCAGTGGGCCAGATCACACCCACCTCCATACACCCCAGTGTGGTTCTGGAAAGAAAACACGAGGGGGTGGTAAAAAATCTGAAAGACTGGAACTTCATCTAATAAGACTCTGAGTTACCCTAAGAGCCTGCATAAATTATTGCATTCGAATGACTAAATTTAGGTGTTTTATTCCTACCTCCTCACTAACTAGACAGAAGGAGGTTCTTAAAGAAAATACAGAAAATAAAGCTATTACTCCTTTGCACCGCTCAGTGTAGTGTATTTAATTCACAAGCCTATTTCAGCCACAATGAATCAACACATTTCAGTCAGCGGATTACCTCATTCTGAGGGGAAACATGGAATTTCGCATCTCCGGTCTATCCTTGCTCCTCCCCCAGGTCTGCTCATCTGTGCACTAAGCTCAAACCAAGGGCTCCACTACTGATCCTTAGGAAACTTCAGGCCCTGAGAGCGGCTCTCAGCAGTGGTCCCACAGCCTGTGCTTATCCAGTCTGAGGCTACTCCAGCATTTGCCCTGATTTTGAAAACTGGTGTGATTTAATTTCCTGCTTATGCTCAGGGAACAGAATCGAAAGAGCAGGAACTTCAGAAAGAGACTCCATATCGGATTCTGTTCTGGGCATTTATCATCCACTTGGCTGTGGGCAAGCCACTTGTCCTTCTGAGACTCCTTTAATAGAGTAGAGTTCATAATCTCTACTTTTAGGACTATTATAAGAATTCATAATAAATCAATAAATCAGGTTCACATTACGTTCTTCCAATTCCTTCCACTGTGCCCTATAATGCCTATTCAACTGGGACCATGGACCTCCACCCCTCACCCCACACAGAGAGTTGATTCCAAGACCCCACACATTTTCCTTTTTCCAAACAGGTGGATGCTCTGTTTTGCCATCCAGGCCCTGCTTCAGAACCAAAGGATAGATATCTCCCTGATGGCAGGCCTTCTCTGGGAATTTCCTCAGCTATAGTCACATCCTTTTTCTAGAGGGTGCCCCTGTATTCAAAGACTGGTGGGTACAGGGGGATAAAGACCAACCCATTGGCCTACACCAGAAAAAAATTCTGAAAGGTCATTCCAGCATCAGAGCAGGGCTGGCCAAGGGAAACTTTGTGGTGACTGTATCACAGCCCATCTTTTCCCTCAGCTCAGTCCTGCTTCCCCACCTTCTTCCTATAAGATACCAATCCTAAGAGCCCTCCTTCACACACATCCTGCATGGTAATCTCTGCCTCAGAGTTGGCCTCCTGGGAACCCCATCTGGTGACAATAAGTTACCACATTCCCTGCTCAAAACCACTCACTGACCTATTATTGTTGACATTGTGCAATCATCTTAACACAAAATTTGGTAAAATAAATGCTCATAACCCTCTTTGCCACTATTTTTGGACCCCTGCTACGGGTCATAGCCAGGGTAATGGTTTAGTCCTGGTCCTTCCTTCCTAAGGGTCTTAGTTCAGCCAACACAACCCAGAGAGGCCACTACTTAAACAGTGGCTTTAGAACACTTGCCACACTGCCATGCTGGCCAACACAAACGTAGCCTTTAGCCTTCCTTTGATCCAGAACAAAAATCTGCAACTACCACAAGAAGGTTTTTATATCAGTGTCCACGCTATGTGAATAAACAATGTCTAGCTGTAGGAAATTGTCAATTCCTCCATACAAACTAAGCACCTGCTTGTATTTTGCCCTGCTGTATACAAATGGACCATTTTAGGAAATGAGTAGAACAAATATGCTCTAGAAACTGCAATACAAGCAGTGCCCAATTTGCAGATAGGCTGTGTTGCCTGAGTTGATTTGCAAATTGGCTATTTGGAACACAGAATGCATTATCCCAAAAGCAGTGTTATAAATGATGGCCAGCTTCATGTGTTGTCCACAAAACCCTAGTAAATTCACAACTTTACACTGCCTTTAATAATGGACTGTTGGACTGTTCTTCACAGAGAAAATACCCTCCACAGGGCATAAGAAGGAAACCATGTGTCACCAGCAACATGAATGTTCTCTCACTCACAGCTGTACTCTCCTCTCTGCCATGTTTGCTGTAATCACCCGTTTTCAAAGGGGCACTGAGGCCTGATAATGAAGCTGACGCTTTTCCTCTCTCTCCTCTAGAACTTGGGCACAAATCTAATGTAGCCTTGGTGAGCTCTGGCTCTGAGTGGATGACAAGCAACATACAAAGGCTCTAAGAATGTTTCTTGATCCCTAGATCACAAGGAGAATCTTCTTTGGCACAGCATTGTACATCTGTAGACTGAAAGTATGAGTATATTTGCAAAAAAGTAAATTCCAAAGGAACATCATTATTTTCTATGTATCACCCTAACAAAGAATGGTTGAGGCCAGGAAGCCTAACCTCTCATTTTACTGCATCTCCCAACAATACTATCTTGTCACACATATGCAAAACAATATCCTTCTCAAATACTTTTACAAAGCCCCCTGAAGCAGAATATCTGTAGCCTAATGCAGCATTCCAGAATGTAATCCCTTAATTGAGAGCATCAGCATAGGAAGCACACCTGTTAGAAATGCTACTTTTAAGGGGAGGGTGTGGGGGATTGGGCTAGGCCGGTGATAGGTATTAAGGAGGGCACATACTGCATGGTGCACTGGGTGTTATATGCAAATAATGAATCATGGAACATTACATCAAAAACTAAGGATATACTGTATGGTGACTAACATACAAAAAAAAATTATTAAAAGAAAAAAGGGAAAAAATAAATAAATACTTTCCTTTGGATAAAAAAAAAAGAAAGAAAGAAAGAAATGCTACTTTTGGATATCACCCCACATCTATTAAATCAGAAATTTTGGGATTGGGGCCTAGCAATCTGTGTTTTAACAAGTTCTCTAGGTTATTCTACGTACACTAAAGTTTGAAAAACAGTGACCTAATGATTTTGAAAAAAATGATACAAGAAAATCAAGATTAATTTCTTTTTAAAGAGAAATGGCTAGAAAAACTATCAATCTACATATAACATAAAACATTACCTTTAGGAGATACCTAACAAGTCAACTCAAAAATATGTTTACTCCATGTCTAATATGTACAAGCTACACGTTGTCTGCTAAGGAATATTAAAATGTGAGATGGAGGGCAAATCAAAGACTCTTCAACCTAACAAGGTAGAAGGAAGAAAGGAAAGGTAACAAGAATTAACTAATATAAGACAGATTATTTGTAGTTTTATAGAAAATGTAAAATAAAATATCATGGAAAAATAAAGAAAATAATTTTAGAGGAAGAGCTCAGAAAAGGTTTTGAGCTATATCAGAGTCAGGCCTTGCAAGACAGGTATATTTTGACAATAGAAGCCATGTTGGGAGGAGGGGATGAAGGGCTCCATGGCACTGGTAAAGGACAAAGTTTCCCAGGAAAGAGGACATGAGCAAAAGCATGGTACAAAGCTTCCTCCAAGGTGCATCGTAAATAGGTTATGCTTGTGATTAAATAAATTTTGCTCAACTCTTGGAACAGCTGGGTGAAGACTGGAACAGCGAGACTACAGGCCAATTACCATTGTCATAAGTAATTGTGTGCAGCTACCCCAGTGTGACTTACTAATGTTCTTTCTATGTGAACCATGACACCAAAGAGCTTGTTCAAGGAATTCAGAGCTTAGGCACTGAGCAGATAAGGTGAACAGATAGGTGGGTCTTGGGTACATTACTCAGTAGGCTGGATCTTATTTAGAAGGCGACAGTATGTTTGGAGCCACAAAAAAAAAAAAAAGGCATGAATTGCCCTGGCTTGTAAAATAGGTGGAGTCAGGCAAATAATTTAAAATGCTATTAAATTAGGACAAACAGAAAGTATCAAGAGCCCAAACTACTGTGGAACAGAAAAGGAAAAGAGAAGGTTGCAGGATAATCAGTTTAGTTCAATAGTATCTGATTGCCTATGATAGAAAGATATATATTGTTGCTTTAGAGAAAACCAAAATTGCAAAGACTACCTTTATTTTAAATAAATTAAAATCTGTTATGAAGACGCATAAGCCACAATAAAATTATAATAAATGGTAAAATAATTCTAATAAAGGAAGCGTAAGTGCTATAGAGGTTTAAATGGTTGCTAGGTCACATTTTTATGGAGGTATGAGGAGCTACTTCATGGATAAAGTATTGGTTCAGCCATGAGCCTTCGAGGATGAAAAGTGTTAGCAAAGAGGTATAGATGTGGCATTCTCGGTATAGAAAAAATAGGTTAAAAAAATAAAGGCAGGGTACCTGGGTGGCTCAGTTGGTTAAGCATCTGCCTTTGGCTCAGGTCGTGATCCCAGGGTCCTGGGATTGAGCCCCATGTCAGGCTCCCTGCTTAGCAGGAAGTCTGCTTCTCCCTCTCCCTCTGCCCCTCCCCCCCTCATTCTCTCTCTCTCTCTCTCTCTCTTTCAAATAAATAAATACAACCTTTATTTTTTTTTTAAGATTTTATTTATTTTACAGAGATAGAGACAGCCAGCGAGAGAGGGAACACAAGCAGGGGGAGTGGGAGAGGAAGAAGCAGGCTCATAGCGGAAGAGCCTGATGTGGGGCTCGATCCCACAACGCCGGGATCACGCCCTGAGCCGAAGGCAGACGCTTAACCGCTGTGCCACCCAGGCGCCCCATAAATACAACCTTTAAAAAAATAAAGGCAAAGGTAGACAAGCTTGTACTGAGTTAATAGTGCAATATATTTGGAAAAGATGGGAGATGAGCTTGAACTCATTACAGAAGTGCAAATCAAAACCTCAATGAAACACCACTTCACTCACAGAAATTGCTATGTTAAAAAAAAATTACAAGTGTTGGTGAGGATGCAGAGAAAAATCAGAACCTTTATATACTGCTGGGATTATAAAATAGTGAAGCATCTTTGGAAAACAGTCTGTTAGTTCCTTAAAAAGTTAAACACAGACCATAGCCAACATCATCCTTAATGGGGAAAAACTGAGAACTTTCCCTCTAAGGTCAGGAACAAGATAAAGATTCCACTCTCACCACTTTTATTCAACATAGTACTGGAAGTCCTAACCTGAGCAATCAGAAAAGAAAAAGAAATAAAAGACATCCAAACGGTAAGGAAGATGTAAAATTTTCACTATTTGCAGATAACATGATACTATATATAGAAAATCCTACAGATCACCAAAAAATAACTAGAACTAATAAATGACTTCAGTAAAGTTGCCAAATACAAAATCAATATACAGATATCTACTGCATTTCTATACACTAATAATGAAGTAGCAGAAAGAAAAATTAAGAAAATAATTCCACTTACAATTGCACCAAAAAGAATAAAACACCTAAGAATAAACTTAACCAAAGAGGTGAAAGACCTGTACTTTGTAAACTACAAAGCACTGATGAAAAACATTGAAGACAACACAAATGGAAAGATATTCCATGCTCATGGATTAGAAGAATTGATATTGTTACAATGTTCATACTATCAAAAGCAATCTACAGATTTAATGCAATCCCTATCAAAATACCAACAGCATTTTTCACAGAACTAGAACAAATAATTCTGAATTTTGTATGGAATCTCAAAAGATCTCAAATAGCCAAAGTAATCTTTAAGAAAAACGATATATCTGGAGGTCTCAAAATCCCAGATTTCATGATACATTACAAAGCTATAGTAATCAAAACAGTATGATACTGGTACAAAAACAGACACATAGATCAACGGAATGGAATAGAGAGCCCAGACATAAACCCACTTTTGTATGGTCAATTAACCCATGACAAAGGAGGCAAGAATATGCAATGGGAAAAAGACAGTCTCTGCAACAAATCGTGTTGGGAAAATTGGACAGCTACATATAAAAGAATGAAAATGGACCACTTTCTCACACCATACACAAAAAAACTCAAAGTGGATTAAGGACTTAAATGTGAGACCTGAAACCACAAAAATCCTAGAAGAGAGCATAGGAAGTAATTTCTCTGACCTTGGCCATAGCAACATTTTTCTAGATATGTCTCTTCAGGCAAGGGAAACAAAAGCAAAAATAAACTATTGTGACTACACCAAAATAAGAAGCTTTTGAACAGTGAAGGAAACCATTAAACAAAATGTTTAACTAAACATTAAACAAAAAGGCAACCTACTAAATAGAAAATATTCATAAATGTAATCTCCCAATTAGGGGTTAGTATCCAAAATATCTAAAGAACTTATACAACTCAACACTAAAAAATAAATAAATAAATAAATAAATAAATAAATAATCCAATTAAAAATGGGCAGAGACATGAACAGATATTTCTCCAAAGACATAGAGGTGGCCAACAGACACATGGAAAGATGCTCAATATCAGTAATTATAGAGAAAATGCAACTCAAAACCAAAATGAGATATCATCTCACACCTGTCAGAATGGCTAAAATCAAAAACACAAGAAATAGCAAGTGTGGAGCAAAAGGAATACTCACGTATTGTCAGTGGGAATGCAAACTGGTACAGCCAATGCGGAAAACAATATGGAGGTTCCTCAAAAAATTAAAAATAGAATTACTGTATTATCCAGTAATTTCACTACTGCATATTTACCCAACAAATACAATACAACAAATACAATAATTCACAAAGATATATGCACCCCTGTGTTTACTGCAGCATTATTTACTATAGCCAAGGTATGGAAGCAGTGCAAGAGTCCATCAATGGATGAAAGGATAAAGAGGTGGCATACACACACACACACACACACACACACACACAGTGGAATATTACTCAGCCATGAAAAAGGAATGAAATCTCACCATCTGCAACAACATGGCTGGATCTAGAGAGCATAATGCTAGGTGAAATAAGTCAGTCAGAGATACTATTTCACTCATATGTGGAATTTAAGAAACAAAACACAGAAAAAAAGAGACAAACCAAAAAACAGACTCTTAACTATAGAGAACAAACTAGTGGTTACCAGAGGGGAGGTGGGTGGGGAGGTGGGTGAAATAAGTGAGAGTACACTTACCATGATAAGCACTGAGAAATGTATAGAATTGTTGAATTGCTATATTGTACACCTGAAACTAATATAACTATATTAGTTGTTATATTTATTTATATATATACACACACACACATATATATGTGTATATATATATACACATATATAACTAATATAACTATATTAGTTGTTAACTGTACTGGAATTAAAATTGTTTTTAATTTAATTTAATTTTATTTATTTATTTTTAAAGATTTTATTTATTTACTTGACAAAGAGAGAGACAGCCAGCGAGAGAGGGAACACAAGCAGGGGGAGTGGGAGAGGAAGAAGCAGGCTCATAGTGGAGGAGCCTGATGTGGGGCTCGATCCCACAACGCCGGGATCACACACTGAGCCGAAGGCAGACACTCAACGACTGAGCCACCCAGGCACCCCTAAAATTGTTTTTAATTTTAAAAATTAAAAATAAAAATAAAAGAACCAGTGCATAACCAAAAAAAGAAAAAAAGAAAAAGAAAAAGAACTTGAACATAGAGTTGCCATATGACTCATTAATTCCACCAGGTATATAACTGATAGACTTAAAACATACATTTACACAAAAACCTACACATGAATGTTCACAGCAGCAAAAAGCCAAAAACTGGAAACCACCCAAATATCAACTAATGAATGAATAAATAAGATATGATATATCCAGTCCATACAATGGAATATTATTAAGCTAGAAAAATAAATGAAGTATTTTACAGTTTATAACATGAAAAGGAAAACAGTATGCTAAGTGAAAGAAGACAAACACAAAAGACCATATATTTTATGTTTCCACTATACGAAATATCCAGATAGGCAAATCCATAGAGACAGAAAATAGATTCATGGTTGCCAGGGGCTTGAGGGAGGGAGAAACAGAGAATTTGTTAATGCATATGCGATTTCTTTCTGGGGTGACGAAAATTATCTGTAATTAGATAATGGTGATGGTTACACAACCTTGTGAAAATATCAAAACCCATTAAAAAATGTACACTTTATTGTGGAAGACTGATGAATCACAGACCTGTACCCCTGAAACAAATAATACATTATATGTTAATAAAAAATTCAAAAATTACTAAAAAAATAAAAATTAAAAAAATGTACACTTTAAAATGGCAGCTTTTATGATATGCAAATTATGTCAATTTAAAAAGAATAAAGGAGGAGGGAAGGGAGGAAGGAATGGTGAAGAACACCACTAGATGAGGCCAGGCCTCTGGAGTGGGCCCCAGGCCAGATAGATCTCAACTATGATTAGATTAGTGTTAACTGCTGGTAACCAAAAATTAAACCATCAACTTTTCAATTTGTTCTAAGGTTTTGAGGACCTTAATGAACTTGCCCAAGTTCAAAATTCTGTATACTATGATTCAGTATCCAGCCAGCTCAAACCAGATTCTGCCAAGGTCACAAAACTAAGTTATCCAGTTGTGAAGTTAGGATGCATTCTGATGACAAAGCCATATCCTTAACTATGGCATCTACTGACTTTCCTGGCCTGAGGGTAAGGCAATTCCTCGCATCAGATAAGACAGTAAACTGTCCAGAGAAATGGAACAAGATAGAGAAGAGTATCAAAAATAAGGGTGATATGTTTATGCAGAAAATAAAAATGAGAAATACTCCTGGGACATAGGGTTTGTCTAAAAGTGAGAGTGATCATTACCCAGACATTTAAAAAAAAAAAAAAAAAGGATGAGATCTTGCCATTTGCAACAACGTGGATGGACCTAGAAGAGATTATGCTGCATGAAATGAGTCAGACGGGAAAAGACAAATGACCTATCATTTCACTTATATGGGAATCTTTAAAAAAATGAATAAAAAGCAGAATCAGACCTATAAATACAGAGAGCAAACTGATGGATGCCAGTGAAGAGAAAGTGGGGGAATGGGCAAAATGGTAAAGGAGAAGGGTAGATACAGGCTTCCAGTTTTGAAATAAATCACAGGGATGAAAGGTACAAAATGGGGGATATAGTCTGTGGTGTTGTAATAGTGTTGCATGATGACAGATGTTAGCTACACTTTGTGGTGAACATAGTGTAACCTACAGAGTAGTTTAGTCACTACAGTTGTACACCTGAAACTAACATACCATTGTGTGTCAACTACACTCTAATAACAATAATAATAATAATAATAAAGAGTGATCAACAAAATAAGTTTTATTTGAAAAGTAATAAATTTCATCTGAATAAATTTCATAGGTAATGAATATTCTTTCATGACCATGTATTCCTAAGAGTGAATAGGTAGAACAAAATATTGAGTGTGGTACCCAGAAACTGAAATAATCTTCTATGTATGGCAAAAAGGAACTTCCTGATCCCACTGCAAAGCCACCCAGTTGACAAAAATTCTGTATACTATGATTCAGTATCCAGCCAGCTCAATCCAGATTCTGCTTTGAGACTAATACCATGTTCAGATCTCAAATGACTAGTTGGGCTATTCTAATTTTACTGCTATTCCTAACAGCTACAGTTAAATCAAAAACATATCAGGGCACCAGGGTGGTGCAGTCAGTTAAGTGTCCGACTCTTGGTTTCAGCTTCGGTTGTGATCTCAGGGTAATGTCGTGAGATCGAGCCCCACGTCCAGCTCCGTGTTGAGCATGGAGTCTGCTTAGGACTTTCTCTCCCTCTCCCTCTGCCCCTCCCCTCTCACTCTCTCGGTCTCTCTCTCTCTCAAATAAATAAATAAATCTTAAAAAAAAAAAGTGTCCCTGATTACAATGGAAAAAAAAAAAAAGGGATAGAACATACAAATGGATAAAAAACTAATCCTTCAACACCAGAAAAAAAAAAAAAGTTATCCAAAGGGACTCCATTCTCATGGGATAATAAATTCTTTCTGTCATTTTCTATGATGGACAGCACATAATATAAGGTATTATCTATATACAATAGTATTATTTTGACATTTGGAGAAAAAATTATATTTCTTATATAATAACAATGACTAATTCTTTCTACTGAAGAAAACTAGTAAGACTTGTGGGACCAAGAAAGAAAAAACTGTGGAATAAAAATCAAAGATTAATGATATAAAATATAAAAAGGACAAAACTTATATTCAGAAAAAATAAAGGTCTAAGGATGGATAGGTCCTTTTGTGGGGGAAATGGTACTATGTTAACAAATAACAAAGACCACAGACCTTATTTAACTCCTAATTTTCTTCCATTTTCACCACTGAAATGAATATTATTTTAATGATACTATCAATGCAATGAAAGATACTATAAAACACTAGCAGAAAGGATAGTCTGGAATGATTAAAGAAAGAGGGATATGTACATAATGAAGGAAGAGTATATCTAAATGAAGCAAGTCTCCATATTAATATTATATTGTAATGTATAAGATACAGAATTCATATAGTTTTTGAAGATCTCAAATAATGAAATACAAGCAAATGTCTTAAATGAATATAATGGTTCCAGAAACTATGAGGTTTGACTTTGGACTTGGAGAAAATCTCAAAAGTGGCTTATTGGACTACTGATGAAAACAAGAAAAAAATAATAATAATTACTGGAAACAACATGAAAGACAGTCTTCCCAAACACGGCTTTAATTTTTACTGAACTATAAATTAATATATTGATAAAAACCTCTTTTAAGATTTTCAAAACATTTTAACAGCCCTAACATCAATTGTTGAGGAAAAATGTCATATATAGCAAGCAGCAGAAGAAAGGCAATCATTCCTATGTCAGAGGTCAGTTCCTAGAATTAAAATGCATAGTGCATACTAGATAAGAGTCCATATTCTCATTTTTCTTTGCTCCTTCCCATTAAATACAAAATAAAACCTGGAAATAATGCAAGAGGTAACCAAAAGAGAACCCTGAACCTAGAAAGAGGATGATACACTGGGTATGGAATCCCGGACTGGAGAAATAGCAGTAGGGTTTCTCATGACCTCCAAATCAACAGAAGAAAACAACCCAGGCCTAGCATTTCCCAACATCCTACCTATCAACAGAATGTAACCCATACAGGTTCATTTTACACCCATATCAAATAGGAGTCCTAACATCAACACTAGGAGAACCCAGGAATACTGACAGGGGAAACTGGTCAGAAAACCCACTGACAGGGGCGCCTGGGTGGCACAGCAGTTGAGCATCTGCCTTCGGCTCAGGGCGTGATCCCAGCGTTATGGGATCGAGCCCCACATCAGGCTCCTCCGCTGGGAGCCTGCTTCTTCCTCTCTCCCACTCCCCTGCTGTGTTCCTTCTCTCACTGGCTGTCTCTGTCTCTGTCGAATAAATAAATAAAATCTTAAAAAAAAAAAAAAAAAAGAAAACTCACTGACAATTAAAGGCTAGACAGAGCACTCTCCTCTGCTGAGTCTGAGGCTACCCTCCCCACCAAGAATTACCAGACAAACACCAGCAAGGGGAATCCTACCATGTCCCTAGAGACCCAGTTCAGGAAGCCTCTTAGTCCCGCAGGCTAGAGATTCTCCTCCTTCAGACAGCATCAACAGGGGCAAAAACAAGTTCCTGGCCTAGAAAGTGGTTGTCAACCCCATGAGTTGGACTCCCTTTTCCCAGGCTAGAGGCACCAGAAGTCTGGACTAGAGAAGCTCCTTAAACTTCAGGCAGCACCATCAGAAACCCACAGAAACCTAGGCAGCACCAGACACTAAACAGATGAAAATAGCACCATAATAGCTCTGAAAACTAAATACCCATCAAAATCACAACCCAAAAAGTAGGCCAGGGTCTGAAAAAGAAACCTTAACAAGAGGACCGCATACTAAAATAAAGATTTAAATAGAACCCAGAGTCTCCTAACATAATAACCAAAATGTACAGAATACAACAAAAGAGAAAAAAAAATCACTTCTCATACCAAGAACCAGGAAAATTATAACTTGAATGTGCAAAAAAAATCAAATGACACAAACAACAAGGTAAATTAGATGCTGTAATTATCTGACAATGATTTCAAGGCAGCCATCATAATAAATCAACAAACTACAATTAAAAAAGAGAGAGAGAGAGGGGAGTAACATGAAACTTAATATAAAGAACATGAAAATGTCCCCAAACAAGTGACATAAAATACTTCAACAAGCAATTACAAATTCTCTTAAAACAAATGAAAAAATGGAAAGTCTTAGCAAATAATAGAATTTGTAAAATGCTACTACTAATAATAACCAAATAAAACAGAACTGAGAAATGCAATAACTGGGGGTAAAAACCTGATGAATGGTTATGAATGGGCTCAGTCGTATAATGAACATAACTCAGAATAAACTCAGTGAACAATGGAATTTACACAATCGGAACAGCAAAGAGAAATAGAACCCCCCCCCAAAAAAAAGTGCCTCAAGAACATGGACAAATAGCAAAATATCCAACATTCATGTCTTTGGAGTCTCCAAATAGGGAAGAATGGGGCTGAAAAGGTGCTTGAAGAAATAATGACTGAAAACTTTCCAATTTGACAAAGGGCTTAATCATACAAATCCAAGAAGCTGAGCAAACCCAAAAATGATAAATCCAAAGAAATTCAATCCAAGATACATTATACTTAAACTTCTGAAGACTAAAGACAAGTAACAAATCTTAAAAGCAGCCAGAGAGAAATAACATATATACAGGAAAAAATAATTTGAACAATAGCTGACTTCTCATATAAAACCACTGAGGTCAGAAGAAAGTGGCATAACATTTTCCAAGCGCTGGAAGAAAATAACTGTGAACTATGGATTCTATAACCAATGAAACTACCCTTCAGGAATAGAGAGAAAATAAGGAAATTCTTAGATGAAGGAAAACTGAAATAATTTGTTGATAGCAGACAGAACTATAAAAAATGACTAAAATAAATTCCACAAACAGAAAGAAAATGATGAAAGAAAAGAAACTTGGACCACTGAGAAGGAAGAGTGAACAAAAGAAAGAGCACAAATATAAGAACTACAATAGACTATCTCCTCGCGAATTTTATAAATCATATTTGGCTATTGAAACAAAAACTGTAACACTATCTGATACTCAAGACAATGACATTTAAAAGAAAGAAGGTAAAGGGATCTAAACAGCAGTAAGATATACATTGCAACTAAAGTGATAAAATATTGGTATCACTGTGGTAACAAACATATGTACACTGAAAAACACAGAGGAACCACTAAAAAATCTATATAAAGAGATGTGTTAAAAAAAACACTAAAAATAAATCAAGATAGAATCCTAAGAAATGTTCAAGTAACACAAAGAAAGATAAAAAGAAACATAAAAACAAGAAACAAAGGAAACAAACAGAAAACAAATAATGAAATGACAGACATGTTCTAAAGTATTAATAATTACCTAAAACATAAATAGTCTAAAATAGATTAAAAGGCATAGTAGATTAAAAAATACGATGCAACTATATGCTGTTTATAAGAAACTTACCTCAAATTCAACATAGATAGGCTGAAAATAAAAGGATAGAAAATGACATACCATGCAAAATTAATTTTTTAAAAAATCAGAAGTGGCTATATCAATATCTGATAAAATATACTTCAGAAAAAGGAAAATTATCAAGGAATTACTAAGGATAAAGGAGGGTAACACATTATGATAAAAAGATGAGTCCACCAGGAGGAAATAATAATCTTAAATGTGTACATATCAAACAAGCTTCAAAATAGTGAAGCAAAAACTGATGGAGATAAAATAAGTAGACAAATGAGTGTTGGGGATGTCAATATCCCACACTCAGCAGCTGAAAGTACTACTAGACAGAAAATCAGCAATGACATAAAACATCTGACAACACAGTAAATCAAAAGGATCTAATTTACATATATAGAGCCCTCCATTCAACAACACAGAATACAATTTTTTTCCAAGTGCCCACGGAACATTTACTGAGATAAACCCGTTCTAGGTCACAAAATAAACCTCAACAAGTTTAAAAGAATCAAAATCATAGAGTATGTTTTCTGACCACAATGGAATTAAACTAGAAATTGATAACAAGTCAACATAAAATCTCTTAAGTACATGAAAATTAAATGACATATCTCAGTAATCCATAAGCCAAAGAGGAAGTCTCAAAGAAAATTTAAAAAACAAAGAACTGAATGAAAATGAGGATACAATATATCAAAATATGTAGGATACAGCTAAATACTGCTGAGATGAAATTTTATTTATTTTTTTAAAGATTTATGTATTTATTTTAGAGAGGGGAGAGCAGCAAAGGAGAGGCAGAGAGAGTCTCAGGCAGACTCTGCACGAGTATGAAGCTGGACATGGGGTTCAATCTCACAACCCTGAGATAATGAGCTGAGCCAAAACCAAGAGTCCAACACTTAACCAACTGTGCTACCTAGGCAGCCCTGAGAGGAAATTTTATAGCACTAACTACTTACACAAGAAAAGAGAAAAAGTCTCAAATTAAAAACCAAAGTTGTTACTTCAAGAAACTAAAATCAAAATAAGTCCAGCTCAAGCAAAAGAGAGATAATAAAGATAAGAGCAGAAATAAGTGAAATTGGAAACAAGAAAACAATAAAGATCAATGAAACAAAAAGATGCTTATTCAGAAAACTTTATAAAACTGGCAAACCTCTCGCAAGACTGACAAAGATAGAAGACAAAAATCCACAAATCCAATACAAATAAAACAAAGGATATCAAAACAGATTCTGTAGCCATTTAAAAATAATAAAGGAATGCTATAAACAACCTTATGTTCATATATTCAACCATTTAGATGAAATGTACCAATTCGTTGAACACCACAAACTACCAAATTTCAATTAAGTAAATAATCTGAATAGTTCTATAGCAAATTCATAACTTAAAACTTCCAAAAAAGAAATCTCCAAGCCAAATGTTAAACTCCACCAAATGCTTAAAGAAAAATTGCATAATCTCTTCCAGAAAATCCAAGAGGGAACATTTCTAAGCTCAATTTACAAGGCCAGTATTACCTGAATATCAAAGTCAGGCAAGGATAGAACAAAAACCAAAACTGCAGACCAATATCTCTCATGAATTTAGATGCAAAAATCCTCAAAAATATTAACAAATCAAACTGAGCAATGCAGAAAATGAATTAAACACCACAACCAACTGTAATTTATTTCAGGTGTAAAAGGCTGTTTCAACATTTGAAAATCGATGTAACCCACCACAGTAACAACTAAAGAAGAAAAAAATTCTCAGCAAGTTAGGAATCGGGAGAAGTACAATAGCCTATAGCTAACAACATACTTAATAGTAAAACACTGAATGCTTTCCTTCTAAAATTAAGAACAAGGCAACGATAGCCACTCTCACTTCTCTTATTCAACATAGTTCTAGACACTGCAGTAAAACAAGAAAAAGGAATAGAAAGCATACATTATGGAAAGTAAGAAATAAACTTTCCTTATTTTCAGATAACATTATTTTTATGTAGAAAATCCCAAGAAATCTACAAAAACACCTGTAGAGCTAAGAAATGAGTTCAGCAAAAGTGGAGGATACAAGATCAACACATGAAAATCAACAGCATTTCTATATACTAACAATGAATGTGCAGAAACTAAAATTTAAAACAGAGTACCTTTTACAATTGTTCCAAAGAAACTGAAATACTGGGCGCCTGGGTGGCTCAGTCAGTTAAGCGTTTGCCTTTGCTCAGGTCATGATCCTGAGTGCCTGGGATTGAGTCCCACGTGGAGCACCCTGCTCAGCAGGGAGCCTGCTCCACCTTCTCCCCCTGCCCCTCCCCTGGCTTGTGCTCTCGCTTGCTCACTATCTCTCTCAAATAAATAAATAAAACCTTGAACAAAAAAAAAAAAAAAAGAAACAAATACTCAGGTATAATCTTATCAAATCACGTACAGGATCTGTATGTTTAAAATCACAAAACGCTGATAAAGGAAATCAAAGATCTAAATAAATGGAGAGAAAGATCATGTTCATGAATTGGAAAATTCAACATAGTAAAGATGCCAATTCTCCCTATATTGATTTCTAGGTTGAAAAACAATTCCTATCAAAATCTCACTAAGGTGTTTTATATATATAGACAAGCTTACTTTAAATTTTTTGGAAGGGCACAGGTTCTAGAATAACTAAACCAATTTTGAATAGAAGAATAAAGTGGGAAGAGTCACTCTGTCAATATTATATATTATCTACATTATCAAGACAGTGTGGTGTTAGTGAAGCAACAGACAACAGATCAATGGAACAGAATAGAGAATCCATAAATAGACCCACATAAATACACACTTACTTTTTGACAAGGGTGCAAAAGCAACTCAATGGAGGAAGAAAAGTCTTTTCAACAAACAGTCCTGGAGTAACTGAACATCCATGGGGGAAAAAATAACTGAATCTCAATCTAAATCACATACCTTACCCAAAATTAACTAAAATGTATCATGGACTTAAACATAAAATGAAAAACTATACAACTTTTAGAAGAAAAATTGGAGAAAATCATCTAGGCAAAGGGTTCTTAGATTGGACCCCAAAAGCACAACTTATAAAAGGAAAAACTGATAAAATGAACTCCATCAAAATTAAAAACTTTTGCTCTGCAAAGACCCTGTTAAGACTTTGAAAAGACAAGCCACAGACAGAAAATTTACCAAACCAACAAAGGACTAATAGCTAAAATACATGTAAAAAATCTCACAACAAAAAACATAACAAACAATCCACTAAGAAAATGAGCAAAAGACATACATAGATGTTTCACTGAAAAAGACATACAGATGGAAAATAACATATGAAAAAATGTTGAAATCTTTATTCATTAAAGAAATGAAACTTAAAATTATAGTGAGATAGTACACACCTATCAGAATGGCTAAAATTAAAAAACATATATATCAGAACACCAAGGATGTGGAGAAACTAGATCACTCATACATTGCTGGTATGAAATTAAGAACTGTTTGGTCGTTTCTTCAAATGCTAAATATGCAATCACTGCACAACAGCAACTGCATTCTTGGCCATTTATCTCATAGAAATAAAACTCCATGTTCACACAAACACCTGTACAAAATTATTCATGTTCATAGTAGCCTAAAACTGAAAATACCCCAGATGTCCTTCAACAGATTAAATACGGTATATCCACACCACATAATACTCTCAGCAATAAAAAGAACACACTCTTGATACACACAATAATTTGGAATTTTATCCAGATAATGTTACTTAGTGAAAAAATCCAGTCCTCAAAAGTCTACATACTGTATGATTCCATTTATGAAATGACAAAAATTACAGAAATGGAGAACAGATGAGTGATTGCCAGAAGTTAAGGATGGGGGTGGGAAGGGTAGCAGGAGGAAAGGGGATGTGTCTACAAAAGGGCAACGCAAGAGATCTTTCGGGTGACGGAAATGTCCAGTATCTTGACTGTGACAGTGGATATACATATGTGATAAAATTGCATAGAACTCAAGGCACAAATGAGAAGGTGTACAAATCAAAGTGGGAATATCTGAACAAGAAATAGCATCCATATCAACATCCTGATTATAGCATACTAGAGTTTTGCAAGATATTACCATTGGAAAAAACTGAATCAAGAGGGGCGCCTGGGTGGCTCAGTCGTTAAGGGTCTGCCTTCGGCCCAGGGCGTGATCCCAAGGTCCTGGGATCGAGCCCCACATCGGGCTCCCTGCTCCGCTGGGAGCCTGCTTCTTCCTCTCCCACTCCCCCTGCTTGTGTTCCCTCTCTCGCTGGCTGTCTCTCTCTCTGTCAAATAAACAAATGAAATCTTAAAAAAAAAAAAAAAACCTCAGTCAAGAGCATGTGGGATCTCTGCATCATTTCTTACAACTGCATGTGATAAAATCTATAATTGCCTTAAAATAAAACGCTTAATTTTTAAAAACACATAGTGCATATAAACTACTTACTACACTGCCTACTTTGGAAAAAAGAATGTAAGCTGTTACTGTTTTTAACCAACATGTGCAATTCTGGCAACAACAATTTCAGACAACTGCCGTATCATGAGAAGTTCTTAATGAGGGTGCTTTAAAAGACTCTGGAAATCATGTCAATATTTTGGGATTGAAGAAACTGTAAATATCAGCCATTAAAAGTGTCAAAGTAATAGAAGTTGCATACTCTACTAATTGTCAGGGCATTTTAAGGCTACTGCAAAAGAGGTTTTACTTTGATATAAAAATAAAACTGTAACCATTCAAGTTGTCTCTTAACTGAAAAGTTGAGCTCAAAATGTTTGCAATAAACACACAGATTCATTAGAGACTCAAATCAGGGCTTTCTTGCTGCAAACTCCAGGGAACACATTTACAATCCTGACCCAATGCCCAACTTTCAGAGATGCCAAGAGGGAATTCATGTTTGCAGTCAGAACCTGAAACTTTAACGTTCATTTCCCATCACAATTCTGTGATTCTGCATGACAAAAAATCAGGGAACCTTGGCAAAGCTACAGTTAAACCTAATATTAAAAAGTAAGTGAAGAGTGCATGGGGTTAGGAATAAAACTTCTGATGAAATGAGCCATCTTTTAGAGTGAAATATCAATGAGTTTCTAAATATTATAGTCCAAATGAGCATCATATATTCAAGTTATGTAGTTATGAGGACCAAAAGAGATTGATTAAAATGTTAGCCTCTTGAAAAGTAACCAAGTACTGGAGGAACAATAAATAAATACCAGCCACTTAGCTCATAAGGAAATTGTGGTGATCAATTTGTGAGTGACCACACAGCCTTTCATGATCGTAGAATAAAAGTAGCTATCCAAGCATAAATCACCATTATGATCAGGCCTTGAAGCCCAAAATATCTCATCAGACTATCTAACGGGCATATTTATTAGCTGCCTACAGGAGCTGATAGGATTCTTGAATGTTTTAGTCATGTTTCAGCACCCAGGCCGGCATAATCGTGTTGCAACAATTCACCACAATAAAGTAAATGGAAATTCTCTCACTTTAAAAGCTGGTCTATTAGTAGCTCTTAATATTTATTACACAGGTTTATGTATTACTAGATCCTAGAACTAATAAAGATGGTTTTAATGCTTCCAACTAATATTTTCAATATTCACTAAGGTAATCGATTTGTCCAATTTTAAGCAGCACAGCTCCATAAATGAGATATTTGGCATGGAACCTGATTTAAAATGCATTCTTTTCTCAAGTGATTGAATAGTTGTAATGAAAATTTATAATTTGTAGTATATTATAGATGGAAGTGAATTGAATTTCTCTATCAAAATTATGCATGGTTCAAAATCTTTTGTGCTCTAACACACAGAAACTGGCAGACAAATGCAATTACATTAGATATGCTGTCATCCAGAACATCTGAAGAATGCTATTTATCCAATCTCATCAATTTAAACTTACTTTACTACCATAGCTGAGTACAAATACCAGGGCATGACCACCACATTAATACCATGAGGCTATCCCAAATGCCATTTCTGGAAATCAATGGAGAGAATTTTATTGGGTCCAGGCTATTACACTTGAAGGCAATTGTCAAAATCAATCTGTGTCTAACTTAGATTTCTAACTTAATTTGTAAGTGGATTTATACTTACAATGCTTGCAGATTAGATAGCTGATTAAGAAGCACTGATTTATTCTCAGAAAAATGGACCTTTCAAATAAATTGCATTATTACTTTTCATAAAAATTAACACACAGTATTTCCAAAATATATAAATTATTCAGAAGTAATACAGGAGAGCACCCTTTTTGTTAAAAGCCATTTCAATGACAGTATTGCTTATGACAATTTTGTAGCATTTAGAAAATCTTTGACTCATCAGAATATACAGGTTGTAAATTGATATACAGGATTTCACTATTGAATGTAGGGTTCAGTTTACATAAAGATAGATACATATCGTGCTACTTTAGCTTTGAAATTATCTCTAACATAAATGCAATGAATTGTTTGTTAAAAGACAAACATCTGGCTCATTTCACCTACCAAGACCGTTTAGGTATAGTAATTATAAACTTGCACATTATAAACTGAACTTCTTTGAACTAAAGACCTTCATGTGTTCTGCCCCAGTGTATGGAAACCAACTTCTGTTCTCAATTAAAAACCAGGAACCCTGGCCATGGAACCTAAGGAATAAAAAAATTTGAAAGGACCTCAGATCATGGGTTTCTTAACAACTTCAACTTACCACTGTACTTCTGAAAATAAATACAAATTTTATAATTAGCAACAAATTAATTTTATTTGCTTTTATCCCCAAAAATATCACTAGAATTAAATGAATTTTTTATTGCAGTTAAAAGTAGCATTCTACATATAATTCTACATATAGTTCTACAAATTATAAACAATGAATAGTTACATCTTTTTAAAAAATATTATTTTGGGGGTGCCTGGGTGGCTCAGCCGGTTAAGCGTCCAACTCTTAATTTCAGCTCAGGTCATGATCTCAGGGTTGTGAGGTTGAGCCCCAGCTCCATGCTGGATGTGAAGCCTGCTTGAGATTTTCTCTCTCTCTCTCTGCCCCTCGCCCTGACTCGTGTGCACACGCTTGCTCTCTCTCTCTCTCTCTCTCTCTCTCTCAATTAAAAAAAAAATGCAATTTTGAAGTCTTCCAACTTGTTCAGGTGATCTCTGTCCCATCCCAACCATAAATATTCACAGCAGCGGATTAGAGGATGGGGGCAGGCATCCTTCCAGCCCTGTGCCTGTTAACTGTCTGCTTTATACTCACATCACCCCTATCATTTGTGACATTTGTCCCATCCCCTTAACAACCCCCTCCTATGGCGTCAGTTTCTTTGCTAGAACCAGAACCCAGAGCGCTTCATCACACCCACCTCCTGCAATTATCCTCACTGCCACAGCTCCTTTCCCCCTACCTGCTCTATTCATTTATCCACCCAAACTCAAGCACTCCTAAAATAAATCAAACACTGTCTCCGGATTAAGGCAGACCCTAAGCACTACTGCTGTACGACTCTGGTTAATTCCCAACAGCATCTCTTCCAAATGTCTCTTTGAGACCCCATCTCACCATAACCCACTCTGCTCTCAACAGAAAGCCTTGTCTGCTACTGCACATGGACAGTGAAGCTAAGGAATAGGGGACTCTCCAAGCTTTCTGCTCATCTCACCTTCTTTCTACCCATCTTGGGGGTAAAGTAGGCCTTCCCAACTTTCCATTCTATTGCCTAAGATTAATTGACCTGCATCCACTCTTGAGCTGGCCCCTTTCTAACTGCTGAATTCTCTACTGCCCCAGTTATTCTATCCTGTATGTTCCCTTCTTGTTTCTTGTCTTCCTCCATACAGTCAAATAGAAGAGCCCTGTCTCAACCCTCTTCTACCTACCATGCATCACCTCCTTCCCTTGAAAACGATTTCTTAGAAGAACAGTTACATCACTTATCATTAGCTATACCCATATGCTCATTTCCAATTATTTTAATTATTTTCAATTCACTAAAGCCATTTTTAGCCCCTACTTCCACAGAATGTACTTTGGCAAGGATGAAAATGACTAAACCCATCATCAAATACCATGAATTCTTTATTTTTTTAAATTTTTTAGAAGATTTTATTTCTTTGAGAGAAAGCGAGCATGAGCGGGGGGAAGGCTATAGGGAGAGGGAGAAGCAGACTCCCTGCTGAGCAGGGAGCCCAATGTGGGACTCCATCCCAGGACCCCAGGATCATGACCTGAGCCAAAGGCAGATGCTTAACCGACTGAGCCACCAAGGCACCCCACCATGAATTCTTTTCGTTGTACATCTTACTTGTCCTTTCTATGAGTATTAACACTGTAGAAAACTGCTTTCCATTCTTCCTTGAATTTGCAAATACCACCTTCTCTTACTTCTCCCCCTTTGGCAATTCCTTCTCCATCTCTTCTCCAGGCTGCTTTTATTCTCCTCGGCCCCTAGGTGCAAAGGTCCATCACTGGCTTTCTTCTAATCTTACTAAAATAATATAATTAACTTCCATGCCTTCAGTTACCACATATATAGCTCCCAGATTTATTTTCTTACCAAAAATCTATTGAATACCTTCTATGTATGGCTTTCTGCTGGGGTTAGATCCTATGTCATCACTAGGTTCTTTCAATGGCATCTCAAATCCAACATCACAAAAATATTTTGTCCTAAAATCTGCTTATTTTTAGACTTTTCTTATATATTGATACCACCCAGTCATTCTGGCAAAAAACCTAATTATACTAGTTCCTTCTGTCTCACACCCAGAAGTCACTAACCAGTCAATTTAATTGCCTTTATATTTGTTACCTGTCATTTCTTCATCACTCCTGCAGTATCATGTTATTTCTTATATTGTTCCTCAAATTTGCTCTGCACCTCTACTTTTACAACCCTCCAATCCATCCTCCACAGGATTATTTTGCAAAAACATTAACGTAATATATAGCTTGCTGATCACATTCTTTATGATGACCTCAGGAAAACATCTAAACCCCTTGGCATGGTATAGAAATCCTTTTATTGCTAGTGATAGGAAATGACAGCTACATGTTATGAGTGCTTACTATGCGACAGACATTGTGTTAAGTACTAAAAACACATTATATTATTTATTATCAATAATCTGCGAGGAAGGAGATGAAACTGTCATGATGGTTAATTTTGTGTCAACTTGACTGGGCTACAAGATGTACAGATATCTGGCTAAACATCATTTCTGGGTCCGTGAGGGTGTTTCTGGAAGAGAACAGCATGTAAACTGGTAGACTGAGTAAAATAGATTACCTTCCACAACGTGGGAGGCCATCATCCAACCTGTTGAGGGTCTGAATAGAATGAAAAGTCAGTAAGGAAAGCTCTCCCTCTCTGTCTGACTGCTGAGCTGGGACACTGGTCAGACTGGGACTTCTGCCATCAGCACTTCTGGTTCTTAGGCCTTTGGACTCAGACTGGAACTACACCCTTGGCTTTCCTGGGTCTCCAGCTTGCCAGTGGCAAATCATGAGACTTCTCAGCTTTCACAATCATGTGAGTCAATTCCTCATAATTCTATCTATCCATCCATCTACCTATCTATCCACCTATCTATCTATCTTATATCCTATTGGTTCTGTATCTCTGGAGAACATTAACACAATTGTTATCCCCATATTAAAGATGATGAAATTTAAAACAATTGGAGAAATCAACTGCTTGAAGTCACATAGCGACTAAGTGACAGATAAAAGGTTTACCCAACTGATTGTCTCCCAGGATGATGCTCTTAACTACAGGGCTATTCCACTTCCCTCCCTGCTCCAGATCCACTCTGTTCTAGTACTCTCCACTCTGGCCATGACAACTCTTTTAGAAGACCCCAACATGCTTGTCCAGGTCTTCATCTCAAGTATCTTTTCCTACTTGTACCCTTCAAGAAAACACTGACTCATCTTGAACATGCACCACAAATACCATGCCCTTTGTGATTTATAAATCTGCTCTGAAAGCAATTCCCAAACACTGATTGCTAAAATGCCATTAACAGGGACAGATTTTGGTATAATTCCATAGTGTCTCGAGATACATGATATTAGGAAATGGCTTTAATTTATTTGGCACAAATAAGAAAAGGGTATTTTTTTTAATGAGCCTCATTAATTTATATTTACATCTCAGAAAGTAGGTAATAATTCGGCCAACAACTTTGGAGATGATAATAGGACAGGTAAATAGCCTTCCAAAAATCAACACATTTACTTTTATACATTTACCAAAGTGAGAGTGAATCAACCTTGGGATAGTATATTCAAGTGAAAAAAACATTGACTTCAGAGTCAGACCCACAGGGATTTTAAATTTTTTCTACCACTTACCATCCATGGATCCTAGAATATGATACTTAAACCTGTGAACCTCAGTTTCTCTATTTTTAAAAGAGAAGTAAAATAACTAGATCATAGGGCTTTTGCCAGGATTAAATGAGAAAATGCTTATAAAGATCCACACATGGCTGCAGGGAACAGATAAATGTTAGCTGCCTTCCAATCCCTATTTATCCCTTTCCCTTCAGTGCTACTATTCAAAAACATCAGATCAGCTATATTACAGACTTTTTAATAAGACCTCATTAACCAACTGAAATATTTGTCACATCCATTACTTCATCCTGATAAATCTGGACTACCACATTTAGGGACTGGAGATAGTAGGAAACTAAAGGGATCATCTGAATAAACATGGCAGATCCCTTATGAAAAGCTGCCAGAGTTAAATATCACCACTGATTAACTCATGCTCAATTTATATCTGCATTGCTACAGAGGAAAAACCTCCTGCTCGATAGCAGCAGTTAAGTTAACCCAGTCATCCTCTTAGCAAGAAGCAACAGACAGGACTTGAGAAACGTTGGTGAGTAATATTTAAGCCATTCATAAACTGCTCCTCTGCAGAATCCAGGGTAGGGGTGGGGGAGCACCACATAAGCAAAGCTGGAAGAGCTGCCCTCTATGAACCTAGAGTATGTAGTTAGGAAACAGAGCGAGATCATGAGCTTGAGCATGAGAGAGAGAGACAGAGAAACAGAGGGACAGAGACAGAGAAATCAGTCTGAACTTGAAAGCAATCGGGGTGGTAACAATTGGGAGGACTTCTGGCAGGAGCGGTGGAATCTTCAGGAGCTCAGAAACACCAAATTGAGACCAGTATGACTGTGGCAGCTGCAAGCCCCACACAATTAGAATGTTGGCAAGTGGAGCAGAAAACAGAGCCAGGAATAATACTGAGAAGCAGCAGAGTCTCTAAACCTGACCATTCCTCCACATGTTTTAAACATATGTTTAGCCCAGCAGGGGTCATGGTGACAGCTGAAAAGCCCCTTCAGAAGCTGTCAGAGATGGCATTTGTGAAAGCCTCTTAGTGCCTTAATGTGCCAATAAGGGTGTTTTCTTCTCATGTTAGCAAGAAATATGCCTGAGAACATGTGGCATGCAGGCCCAGGGGGTTAGTAGCCGTCACTGAGAGGCCAGGATATCTCCCTTAGGCTGGACCACCAGTCCAACTCCCACGGCCTCTGGAGACCATCAGCTCATCATGACACTGTCTGACTTCCCCACAAGTCACCTAGGAAATACCCAAATATCACTGGAACAGCTCGGCTTTCAGGTCTCCAAACATAACACCACACCACTTGTCTCACATAGTGTATCTCAATAAAGAGTACTTAGAGTGGGTGATTTGCTATTTTGAAACTGAATGATCAAAAAAATCAATTCCTGGGGCCCACCTGGGTGGCGCAGTCTGACTCTTGGTTTCAGCTCAGGTTGTGATCTCAGGGTCGTGAGATTAAGCCCTGCATCAGGCTCTGTGCTCAGCACGGAGTCTGCTTAAGATTATCTCTCCCTCTCCCCTAAAATAAATAAATAAATCTTTAAAAAAAATTTTTTTAATCAATTCCTGTTATTGTCACGTAGAGCAGGAAAGCCACTGGAGCAGGTACATTGAGAGTTCGTGATTATCCATGCCTCTCCAAGGTCACAGAATGATCATGTTCCTTATTTGGTCCCTTCTTTTGCTTAACTATTTTACAAAATAATAATACACCATAGCTCTGGCTCTGCAAATATATTTTTAAATTTAAGTTCTTTTTAAACACTTAATTGGAAAAAAATTGAAATAACTTTTAAAAACAAAGCAAAAAAAATTAGAAGTTATCATCCTTTTATTTAACCATTTGAAATTACATGAATGCTTCATAAAAATTCATGGCTACAAACAATACCAAGTCACTACTCCTATTTCTGAATGAAAGACCGAGGGCCACATTTCAACAAATTAGAATAGATTAGTTTTGCAAAGACAGATTTAAGGATCCCAAACTCTGTCTTGTTGGAATCATAATGAAAATTCATAGTTATTATGCAAACGTCTGGAAACCTGCGTCTCTTGCTTCCTGCCTCCCCCCAGGTCATTCTTTCATTCACTGTTGCAGGGCTGCCACCCAAAATTCAGTCTCTGAAGCCAAAAACAGGGCAATTTATCTTAAAAACCTAGTCAAGTGTTGGAGTGATTTTGAAAAACTGGAAGAAAGTTCCCCGTGGTGATACTAACATGGCAATAAAATCAAACGCACTGAAGGAAGTTAAATTCTCACAGTCAGAACACAAAAAGTTTCCTACAGCCCAGGACTACAGTCTGTTAACAGCATCACAAGAATGAAAGGCAATGCATTTAATTATTTGCCTTGAAATAAGCCTGAAAATTTGAAGATGTATACCCCAAGAGCAAAGAAACTCAAATGCACATTTATTTCACTGGAGTTTTTTAAAGGGTGGTTTACAGTATAAATCATTTATTGGGTTACTAAATTGCATAAATTTATCACATTTCCAATTATTTACTAGATGTACCTCTTTCAAATATCAAAAAGTGCTCTTATTCCTCACATTCTAAAATCTGATAACTAAACATCATCCTTTCCAAACCTTTGATGATGATCAATATTTTTTTCCATTTTAACATTTCTTCTCTAAGTCTTTCAATACTGAAAAGATGGTATATCCTAGTGCTTAAAGCTATCCTATCTTGTTTCCAGTCTCAACTCTGCTGTGGATTAATCCCCTCATCTTTAAAATAGGGTAGTAATAACAAAAGCTGATCACGTTGTTGTGAGAGTTTTCAACAGATGCATTCACTATTTATTAGCCACTATTATTATTATTATTATTATGAATATTGATCTCTTTCATTTGTTCTTAAATAGGCAGCATTTTCTGGGGAATCAATCCCTTCTACTTATCTACTTTTACATGTTATTATAGCTTAAAGTGGCTAGATCTCAAAAAATTTTAGACACAACCAATTATTGGAGGCCAAATGAAACAGACAGCAAAGTCCAATGAACAGAACTTATTCTACCCAGACAACAGACAAGCAGGGGGGAAAAACCCTGCTAGAGACAGTTGATTGGTTAAAGAGAAGAACCATACAAGTCTGAATAGAACTATTTGCAGGGAAGAAATCTTCATCTTCTGATATTGTTCCAAATAAACAATGGAAGTTTTTTTTTTCCTTTTAAGAATCCAAGAATATCTTAGAAAAATGTCGCATTTCATCATATTACAGTATTAAGCAAAATATGTTCTAATACTGACAAGATAACAGTACAAGTTACCAAGCAAGCTCTTTCCTCAAAGCTACAAAATTTTTCTGTCTTTTCACCAATCTTATGATTCATAAATGTTTCAATTATATTGGAGGAGATTTTTTTATTGGAGGAGATTTTTTTTTCTCTTGGGTTTCAACTCCTATAGAGAATGGTACAATACTTTCTCCATGACTTGTCATCATGGTAGTAACAGCAGCCCCTGGAAATTCTGCCCACAAATATTCATGAACATAACACCCTACATACCACTAAAGACCCCAAATAGCCAAAGCAATCCTGAAAAAGAAGAATAAATTATGTTTCAGGTATCAAAATCCCAAATTTCAAGATAATATTACAAAGCTGTAGTAATCAAAATACTATGGTACTGGCATAAAAATAGACACATAGATGAATAGAACGGAATACAGTCCAGAAATAAACCCTCACTTTTAGGGTAAATTAATCTATGAAAGAGAAGGCAAGAATACACAATGGGTAAAAAATCTCTCCAACAAATGGTTTTGGGAAAACTAGACAGCTGCATGCAAAAGAATGAAACTGGGCCACTTTCTCACACCATACACAAAAATAAACTCAAGATGTATTAAAGACTTAAATGTGAGACCTGAAACCATAAAATTCCTAGAAGAAAACATAGGCAGTAACTTCTTTGACACTGGCCAGAGAAAAATTTTTCTAGATATGTCTCCTCAGGCAAGGGAAACAAAAGTAAAATTAAACTATAGGAACTACACCAGAATAAAAAGCTTTTGCACGGTGAAGGAAACCATTCGGCAAAACAAAAAGGCAACCTACTCAATGGAAGAAGATATTTGCAAATGATATATCCAATATCTAAAATATGTGAAGAATTATAACTCAACACCAAAAAAAAAAACAACCAAATAATCTGATCAAAAAGTGGGAAGAGGTCCTGAATAGCCATTTTTCCAAAAAAGATATACAGATGGCCAACAGACACATGAAAGATGATCAACATCAGTAATCATCAAGGAAATGCAAATTAAAACCACAATGAGATATCACTTCACACCTGTCAGAACGGCTAAACTCAAAACACAAGAAATAACCAGTGTTGACAAGAACATGGAGAAAAAGGAACCTTTCTTTACTGTTGGTGGGAATGCAAACTGGTACAGCCACTATGGAAAACAGTATGGAAGTTCCTCATAAAATTAAAACTAGAAATACCATATGATCCAGTAATTCTACTACTGGGTATTCACTCAAAGAATTCAAAAACACAAATTTGAAAAGATATATGCACCCCTATGTTTAAGTACAGCATTATTTATAATAGCCAAATTATAGGAGCAGCCCAAGTTTCCACAGAAGATGAATGGATAAAGAAAATGTGGTGTACATATTCGACAAAGGAATATTATACAGCCAAAGAAAAGAATGAAATCTTGCCATCTGCAACAACATGGATGGACCTAGAAGGTATAATGCTAAGTAAAATAAGTCAGAGAAAGACAAATACCACATGACTTCACTCATGTGGAATTTAAGAAACAAAACAAAGAAAAAAAAGGAGACAAACAGAAAAAGAGACTCTTAAATACAGAAAACAAACTGGTGATTGCCAGAGGGGAGGTGGGTGGGGGATGGGTAAAATAGGTGAAGGGGATTAAGAGTACTCATATCTTGATGAGCGCTGAGAAATGTATAGAATTGTTGAACCATTATATTGTTCACCTGAAACTAATGTAACAATGTATGTTAATTATACTTGAATTTATAAATAAATAAACACCCAACATATGCACACCCTTCACATTTGTCAAAGGACGTTCCTTATATTAACACATGCAATCTTCACAACAACCAAACAGAAGAAAAGGAAGTCTATTTTTCCAGTACATGAAGAAACTGAAGCCCAGGTAGTTGGTTTCTCTCCCTTCTGATGCAATTCTTTCCCACAACTGCCAATAGGCCTTACATCCAAGCTGCATCCGGGACGGCCACACATACTGCCCTGCTGTTAACGTGAATCCGTGTATTCTCTCTCCCTATCTCGTCTCCGTGACAAAGTTTTCTGGTTTAGGGCTTATTAAATTCTAACCCAGCTCCAGCGTTCCCAAATAAGATTGTCAAGGGTTATTTAACCTCAGTCTTTCTACCAGCTTGTGGTTAATCATGTGCATGTCATCTGCGCCAGTGAATTAAGATTAGAAATCAAAATAACAGTAACAATATTAATAATAGCAACCACAAGGCAGCACCATGACAGATCTTTCATCTACAATATATTTCATCCTCACGACAACCCTGCAAGTTATTATAAAATACCAATTCCTTTAGGATAATATCAAATTCCAAAGATGATCTCATTTATATCGATAAACAAAAACCTCTTGCTTGACTTGTCTATCATCAAATAAATACCATCCATTCTAAGTGAACATCTAAGAATAGAGGAATAGCACGCTAGAAATCCGCCTCCTCTGAGATTGGATCCATTTTCCTCTTTTTCTCTGATTTACCTCCAGGGGGCAGTACAGTTCCGATGATAGGCTGTGGAGTCAAATTCCCAGGCTGAAATCCCTGCTCTGTCAGTTTCAGTTACCCGAACTAGGACAAGTTAGTTATCCTGAGCCTTAGTTTCTCAGGCATAAAATGAAGAAACGGATAGAACCTACTTCATACGATTGTTATGAAGATGAAATGAGAAAATGGCCAGTATATAACAAGGGTTCCATCAACACTTGTTTGCTGTTATTACTCTACATTATCATTATTTTAGCCTTTCCCGTGATATCATCACTAAACATAATTTATTCACCTAATATATTTTAAGCACCTAATATTTGTTAGACACTGTAGGTGATAAGGTTAAAAACCCAATCCCTCATCTCTGTAAGTTCACAGACCAGTCAGAGAAAACAGACTTATCAATAGAATAATGCAGTAAGACCGATATATTAGTACCACAAAGGTACAAGAAGGGTGGATGTCTTCACCGCCAACAGGGTAAGTAAAGGGCAAGGAGCAGGAAGCCTTCTTGCCACTGTTGGACAATGAACAGATAAAACTGAGTTGAAAATGCCCACCTCCCAATTTCGAGACACACACACACCCCCACATCAGGCACCATCCCTAGCTGTTTAGACAAACACACATGACGTGAGCTTAGCCAATTAGGTTCTCCTGACTGGCCCTTTGACTCTTGGAAGAGAGATATCAAGTTGACTAGCCAGAGAATATTCCTGGCCCCCACAGCAGAGGCCAGTGGCCAGTGTTGTGGTGGTGAGTACCCAGGGGAATCAATACCAACGGCAACAGTTAGGCAGACCGATTCTAAGCAGGCTGTGCCAGTGGAGTGACCCCAGCTGTGTCCTCAGCTGCTTAGCTTTCCTTGGTCCCCAGTCTCTTCATGAATCAGATCTCCAGACTTCTGGCCAATTGTGAGAAACCCAATTTCCTTCCAACAATTATTTCTTTGCCTATGTTCGACAGAGGTTCTCTGTTACTTGAAACCAAGAACCCCAATTGGTACCTTGGGTTATCAAGTAAAACTTTCCAGTCTTATTGGAACCATGTCTTTGGCTTTGCAAGTGGCCTTTAATTACCACTTTCTTTTATGTTAACTAAGATACTATTTTGTTGTCTTTTTCAGCATAAACAGACTTTACTGTGGAACTTTATCTTAGCAAAATGTGTATCAAGGAAAGTATTGTCTGAGTTTTCATTTATCAAAAGAACCAACTGTTCCTAATTACCACAAAAAATTCTTCCATGACTCATCCCTCCACACAAGATTCTTAATCTTTTCATTTTATGATAAGCAATGAGGATGAAAGCAAAAGATACACAGAAGAGCAATGTAAGCAAATGAAGAAATAAATCATTTATTGGTTTCTGTAGGAGTCAACATCCCACGCCTATCTTTGTTTTCTTCTTAATATTAGGTTGAACAAATTGGCCTATTTTTGAAAAGCCAGATAGCATTTAGGCACCTGAGGTGGAAGCTTCAGTCCTAGACACACCTCAGCCTGTGATCGCTGCCACCGTCGGAAATGAAGAGGTGAAAAATGTTGATGTGAAAATGCCCACCCCTCTAGAAGGCCCCTGACGACGACCAGGCTGGTCCTGGTGTAAAGAGAAAGATCCTGGTACTGTGAACTACTGGAAAAAAAAGAGAGAGGGGGAGAGAGAGAAGAAAAAAAAAAGATTTGTTTTGCTTCTCTATTTGGAGTGTACGGTATAGAGGCAACAAGACCCAAAGAGAACATTTAGTAAGACCTTTTCATCACTTCCATGTCCCCTAGCTTCTTCCTCCCCCCTTTATCACTTCCCAGCTGTCTCCAGATTTTATTTTGTATCCACTTTAGCTATGAGGTCAGAGTTAAGCCTTCAGGAATGTGTCTCTCTATAGGCAGAAACCTGATTCCCTCTGAAAAAACTCTTAGTAGACCTTGGGAAAACTGCAGTTGCTATCACATGTACGGAGAGAGCTTTTGCAGTCCCTGGACTTTAAATGTTCTGTTTGTTGGACTGCCAAAAGGTTACTGCTCCCTGGAGAACCGAGCCAGTTCCTCTAAACCCCTCCCACTGACTCATATGTTTGTCTGGCTGCAGCTGCTAAAAAAGATGAGAATTTAAAAGCTGCTACACAAGTGCAAAAGCAATAACCAAAACAGTGGCAATATCCTCAGGTCTCGAACAGAAAATATCCTTCCTGAGAAAAGCGAGGGTAGGGGAGGGGAAGGAACACAGGAGAGAAAACAGTGGAATACAGCATGGATAAAGATGAAAAGAAACAGGAAGGAAATCACGAGTTCTCAGAGCTGGAAACAATTTTGCTCTGTGACCTTGCTAAAGGCAGTCTCATGGATTTATTTTCTTCCCCCTACGGTTAAATCTTCTCTGATCTAGATGGATGTGGTGGTTGATATTGATAACTTATCAATATCACAATGTTAAAATCATACTCTTCAGCAATGCTTATTTCATTATTACTTCTACCCTAACAATATCCCAGTGAGTTAGGACGCAAGGTATTTCCTACACAAAATAAAAATTTCTGAGCTCTCACGCCCTTGTACACAAATCCTATGTTTCCTTTGCCAGAGCCCAGAAAAAAACTGGTAAGCCAGCACCATCATATTCCAGGATGCTGACTCCATTTCTGCAGGCTCTGTGGCCCCCACCCCCTTCCATACTCCCTAGCGTTCTCAAGTTTTCCCATCTCTCTCATCAAAGAGGAAAGTGATCTAATAAGCATCGATCGAAGGTGTGAAGGAGAAACAGCGCTGCCATTCTCGGCCATTCTTCCACCTTCAAAAAGAGACAAAGGGAAAGAAGGATGTTCACCACACAGAAGTTGCCAATAATAGGACTTTCATTCCTAAGTGTGAGAGTTAATAAGAGACAAGAAGCCTTCCCTAAAACCCCTCAAACCATGTCGTTGAGATATATGAAAGGAATAGTTCTCTAAAATCCCAAAACCTTTTCCACTGATGCCTACCATGTCACAAATCCTCGCCAATCCATTTGATTCAAAAACAGTTTTAACACTGTAAAATAAAGCCCAAACTCACTGATTAGAAATGTCATCTTTAGTGTTTGTTACCAAACGCTGTCTTACCGGAATCTGTCTCTTCCATAGCCTTTCTTCATCTGTTATCAAAACAGGGGTGTTCTGTCTTACAGTTGATTCAGCCTAACAGAGCACTTCAGAATTTCACTACCTACATCTCACTTTCTTGTGGTTGCAATCCTATCACCACCCACCTCATCTGTAGTTTTGCATGAAGGTCTCTGATAATAAGTATATGATCCATGGACAACTCCACTTGATTTTTTTTTTTTTAAGATCTCAATTAGGTGGGTCTTGTCAAATGCTCCATGGATTCATTTTCTGCCAGTTTCAGTATATTTCCACAAAGATCTGAAACTATTTATAAACTTCTTCACTTCCTGGAAAGTTTTTGCTACTCCAAGGAAACTTCTAAAGTTTTAGAACATCACTCTGGAATTGGTCACTTTGGCACTGATCCCATTTTTTTTTCATTCTGGGGGAAACTGTTTCAAAACCTCATATTTAAATAATCCTAACTAAATTGCTTATTTTATTTTGTGAATTTGTACCTCCCCAGCAAAACTATAAACTCTTAGAAGGCAAAAAATATGACTGTCATTTGTTTGTTCAGTTTATCTTCATCATCACTCCTCCCAGTGCCTACCACAACTTCCATGCACACCGTGGGGGTACAACAGCATTGTGGTAAAGAGCGCTGAACTAGCTAATTCAATATTTAATGCTATGTTTTCTGGGGCCAACATTTCTGTCTATACAGACAAATGAACATGAGATGTTAAAATAGCTTGAATTTTGCAATACAAACTGATACTTGTCTCCTAGCTAAGAAATGTAAAAATGTAGAGCTGGGCAAGGAATTATATCATTTGCTATCTAGAACACAGGCTAATATCTCTGGCTTGTCAGTGAATAGTTACACATCTCAAGGAGCTCAGTATTCTTGCCCTTTAAATCACGAGTTAACGTGTACAACAAAACCTTGAGTTTTCACATTTTTTTTCAGATGCGTTATGACATCAGATTTTTTTTTCCTTTATGTATATCTTATTTTTACTTTAGGCCATTACTTCCCACAGTAGTGCTTGAAATATATGAACACTAGTTAAAAGCTGTTATTGCTTATTAGCTACCATTTTTGGTGTACAAACTTTTTTAGTTTCAATATTTATTTCATATTTAAATTATCCTTGTTAGAGTAACCTATCATACAACAGCATTGAATACAGTTTCGCCTGCAAAATTGTAGCTTCTTTTTCACTGCCATTAAAATACAAGGAAATCATTGGCCTTAGTGGATATTAAACAAGTTAAATCAGTTTTTACCAAATTATAATAGTTACTTTCAACAGTTAAAAGAGGTTTAGAAGACTCTCTGACCTAGCTTGGATCCTAATTTTGAGAAGTAACATTTAGGACATGCTTCGGCTCTCTTGGCAACATTAATTATAAATATATATTCATATATAGATATGTATACATTTATATGTATACATACATCAATATTTATGTTCAATATTTTTTAGATAAGCTCCTATAAAGAGTGTCTTTCTCGCTTGTGTCCCAATCAGATCCAATTCCTTTTAATTTAAAAACAATATAGGAGCGCCTGGCTGGCTTATTCAGTGGAGTATGCGACTCTTGGTCTCAGGGTTTTGAGTTCAAGCCCCACTTTGGGTGTGGGGCCTACTCAAAAAAAAAATAATAATAAATAAAAATAAAAACAATGGAAAGTAAATTGCTTAGGGAAACAAAACAAACATCTGTTGATCACTTACTACATACCGATATCCTCTGTGATTCTCTAACAACCTTGCCAGATAGCTATTATTCATATTTTATAAAGATACTGCTCTTTTCTCCAGCTCTTATAGCTAGCAGACAAAAGAGCAAACACTGCCTGACTGCTAAGCCAGTACTCTTTCCTTCCACTACACCAGATTCCTAGAGGACACAACTGAGAATCACACCCAAGGCAGCTGTTTGCACAAAACTCTCTGACTCTACAAAGTGTTTGCAGATATTTGTTTGTGAGATATTTTCTTAGAAGAATAAAACTCATCTTTGCCATGAATATAATATTAATGTTTCTGTCACCAGCTAATTTACAGAGCCTGTTTTACCTAAAATGTGTTTAAATAACGTATCCTTTGGGACATTTTTAAAAAGATTTATTTATTTGAGAGAAAGAGAGAGAGAGAGAAAGTGGAGGGGTGAGGGGCAGAGGGAGACGGAGAGAGAGTCTCAAACAGATTCTGAGCGCTAAGCCAGACACGGGGCTCAATCTCACAATCCTGAGGCTGCAACCTCAGCCAAAACCAAGAGTCGGACATTTAACTGACCGTGCCACCCAGGCACCCCCAGGATTTTTTTTTTAAAGAAGAAAACAACAGTATTACTAATGTACATACAGTATTTCAATCTAAGTGTCTTATCATGTGGTCATATAATCCTTGTGAAATACTTTCTCAATATACAATCTGATAAAAACATGACAACAGGTCCAAAATGGAGTCACTTATGGTAAGCCCCCATGTCACCAAACTGAGACTTAATTAGTTTCAGCTCCCAGAAATGGAATCTTAAATCAGACAATCATGAATTGCCTGATCAGCTCTAGTTAAGGAATCTGTCTGATAGGCCCCTACATTCTCCTAAAGGAAAGTAATCTTAAAATAACCAACCTGCCTTTTGCCTCATAGAACTTCCTTGTTCCCACCCTTTCTGCCTATAAAAGTCTTTTATTTTGTACAGCTCCTCAGAGCTCCTTTCCATCTACTTGACTGAATGCTACCCAATTCATAAAATGCTGAATAAAGCTGATAAGATCTCTAAAATGTAGTCAGTTGAATTTTGTTTTTTAACAAATCATAGGAGATGAAGATTAGAAGGACCCCTATAAATAGGCTGACCAACTCTCAGTCTGCCCAGCACTCTGAGGACTCCTATGACAAGGGACTTCTGGTTTTAAAACTGGGAATAAGGGGTTCTTGGGAAAGCCCCAGGCAGAGAGAACAAGTTGGTTACTATGCATGTCATCTCACCCAACCCTTCATTTCACAGGCAAAGAAGCCAAGGCCCAGAGCACAAATCAGATTAAGCAGTTAGCGACCCATGATCCTTATACATTTTCTCTTATTTATACGGATTTGTTCAGCCTCCAGACATACTGCGATTTCTCTGATTTAATCACTGGTTTAATTGTTTATCATGTACACTACCCATTAGGAGCTGTGTATCAAGGACCAAATCTCTGTTCCCTTTGTATTTTCAGCACTGGTCCAATTCCTGACTCAGTGTGTGCAACTTGATATATGCTTGTTAGCTGCTAGTGAAGAATGAAATTGTGTGGCTTGAGGGAACCAAGATCTTTATTCAAGTTGTACTGGACGAGAAAGACAGTGATACATTACAGAGAGGAAGATGGGAGCTGCACGAAGCAACAGCTTCACCAATTTTTCCTTTATTTCCCATATATTATATGAGAAATGTATATTACTTCATAATGAAAAACTAGCATTTTTGAAAGAATACTTATCAGTGCTTTGAGTTCCCCAATGAACCAGAGGACCACTGATCCAACAGACAAAGGATAAATGTCATAGGATAAAAGACTATCTCAGATGTCCTGCTTGCCAGGTTTCTTGCCAAGAGAGCAACAACAGAGAACCTTCTTATCCTCCCTTATTGTGCCTCACCTGTTGTCCTCACAGATTATTTGTGGAGACACGAAGGACAACCAGTGAACAGATTCTGATCTGTTTTCTTACAATATCAATAAACATTCCCTAATTCCTGTTCATATTAAAATCTGAACTGGCAGTAGAACATGCTTAAAAATTGATGCAGTGTTTGAGATATGAGGTTTCAAAGAAGGGAGTTTTTCTCCAGCTGTGCTGCATCTCCACATCTGCCAAAACGCTCATGGTTTGACTCTGTGCATTCCGAGTTACATTCCTCCCTCTTAAAAAGATGAGAACCATGTGCCAGAACTCATTAAGAAATTACCCAGTAAACACTCGGGCTCCCAAGTGGTTTTCTGACACCAAATAAGTTTCTTTGATCAGTAGAATGGTATATTATATTCACTATAAACCTTTAAGGAGGAATCACTGCCAAAAAATTCCAATAGGGATGAAAATACCAGAATTTTGAAGTTGACCCACACTGCTTCTTTATTCCACAACACTCAGTGATTCAAAGAGTTTAATTCATTAATATTTAACTTTGCGAGTGTTTCTACACCCACTTAGAAACATCCTCTTTCATTTTTTTCCTCCTTAAAACTTACTGAGTATAGTACCACGGTCCTATAACTTGAAACGATACCCTGGGATTACTTTATTATAGGTGCGAAAGTCGATTTCCAGGGATCAGTAGGCTGCTGGTTGTTATTTAATATGTGCAACAACTCACAGGTGGTGGTGTGGATTTCCCACTCCTAACCCCCTCTCACTTCCTTAGGTTAAAATGAACACTGAGTGTATACCGGGAGAGAAAAACACCCATCACCGAAAGGCAGTCTGGACTGAAAGTTTGATAGGGAGCAAGGCTAACTCTTTCTTTGGGAGAGCCTATAAAGGATTTTCTCAACATAGATGGGAGACGTTTTTAGCATCAGTTTATAAGGTCATTTTCTTCTGCTCTATTAGCTACTTTCCTTTGAGTTACTTAGGAGGGCAAACCCTCAAACCATATTGCTTTTTATGACAGCCTTGATGAGCTCAATACCAAATAGAGTTCTCACGGTAGCATTCATACTTTTGGGTAGAAAACACAGAAACAAACTCTAATCCAGTGGCACCCATATTAAAATCACTTGGAGAGATTGGCCAAATTACTCAAGCTCACTCCCATCCCCAAGACACTCTGAAAGGTACTCATCTTCGCGCACCTGCACTCCCATGAAAAACCATTGTTCTTGTAACCACAGCCTACCTATCATGGATACCACAATCAGCTGTCGTCAGGAGGCCACTAGTTAACCTACCACTCCAAGTAACAGATATCAACATCTGAAATGTGTACAGCCTGTGATCTAGCAAGTCCCCTTGTAGGAATTTACCCTACTGAAACTTCCACAAGAAGGCAAAAATATGCAAATGGAAATACGAAACTTACCAGCCTGTAAAAAATAATAAGAAAAACTAAATAATGAACTGACTAAATTATGGTATCAAAGCATTGGAATTCTTCTATTTAGCTATTAAAAAGGAAGACGTAACTCTATATTCACTTATATGAGAAAAATAACTCAGTTTCTCAAGGATTCTGACTGTCTCTGAACAGGCTTTTAGCCATCATCATTACATAGGAGCAGCACTGAGAAAAGGGATCTTGGGGCTTGGCCTCCGTAGCACAGCCATAAGAACACCTAAAAGGTCCTGTCACATCAAAGCCACAAGACTCGCAGGAAAATTTTCTGGCCTGCATGGCACAGCACACTGGGATGATGTACATTTGCTATAGCTGTGCCAAGATCTTGTCCCCCTCAAAGTGGCCTGGTAAGGCACAGGGCTGCCTGGACCTGTTGCCTCCAGCAGCGAGCAGCCTCTTCGTTCACTCTGACTGTCGCACCAACACCTCTGGTTTCTTGTGTGAGAAGGGGAACAGGTTTGGGAAGTTGTGAATTTCAGGAACTGCAGAAGTTACCAGGATCCTGTGTCACTGTTTGTGTCAAAGGCTAATTTCTAAAGGAAAGAGAACAAAATACTGACTGTAACTAGAGCATCCTATGCAAAAGAATGAAGATAGCTGGGGTTATTTGAAACCTTCCCTCATCTTTTACCTTAAAGTCACTTTGAAATGCTAAATGAAAGAAGCCAGACACAAAAGATCATATAATATGTTATTCCGTTCATGTGAAATGTCCAGAAAAGACATATCTATAGAAACAGAAAGTAGATTGGTGGTTGCCTGGGGCTGGGGGGTAGGAACAGACTGACTGCAAATGGGCATGAGGAATCTTTCGGGGATGATGAAAATATTCTTAAATTGGACTGAGTGATGGCTGCACAATGCTGTAAATTTACTAAAAATCACTGGTGCAGTCAAAACGGGTGAATTTCAGGATATGTAAATTATAGTTCAATAAAGCTCTTAATAAACACTTTGAAGTAATATTAAACAATTTATCATTTTAGCCATATTACTTAGATGTCTATACAACAGAAATATATCTAAGTTATAAAAAGCAAATAGCATATATTGATCTTTTTTTTTCATTTAAGAAAAGAAGCTATAGGGGGCGCCTGGGTGGCACAGCGGTTAAGCATCTGCCTTCGTTATGGGATCAAGCCCCACATCAGGCTCCTCTGCTATGAGCCTGATTCTTCCTCTCCCACTCCCCCTGCTTGTGTTCCCTCTCTCGCTGGCTGTCTCTATCTCTGTCGAATGAATAAATAAAATCTTTAAAAAAAAAAAAAAGAAAGAAAAGAAGCTATAATTTAAAGAATCAAAAAAATGTAATCTTGAGTATGAACAGAAAATAACTAGAAGGAAATACAAGGAATGCTGTTTTTAGAAGGTGAGGCTACAGTTTCCTTGCAGAGAATTTTTTACTTCTCACTTCATGCATTTTTGCACCATCAAATATTTTTATAGGCAAATATTCCCTTTATTTAAAAATACATAAATTATCTTCAAAGTCTATGTTTTTCTTTTGCTCTTAAAAAAGCTTGTCATCAAGGTTCTCAGAATATAAGTATTTTTTTAAAAGATTTTATTTATTTATTTATTTGAGAGAGAGGGAACGCGTGTACAAGCATGCGGGAGGGGCAGAGGAAGGGGGAGAAGCAGACTCCCTGCTGATCAGGGATCCTGACACAGGGCTTGATCCCAGGACCCTGGAATCACGATCTGAGCCAAAAGCAGACACTTAACCAACTAAGCCGCCCAGGTGTCCCATGAAATAAGTATAATTAAATATTTCAATGCCAGAATAAAAAAGTAAAGAATTTTCTGATTCTGGAAAATGTGATTAAATATAATACACACTGTCTCTTAACAAGTGCACTACAATATTGTTTTACGGAGTGGGCTATGTGTTCTACCGATGGTATGGAGATAATCTTAGGTCAGAGGTTGGTAAACTTTTTCTTAAAGAGCCAAATAATAAATACATTAGTCTCTGTGTGCCATTCTGTCTCTGTTTCAACAACTTTGTATGTCAAAAGCAGCCATAGACAACTCATAAACGAACAGATGAAAAGAACAGATCATAATGATCTCTGTATCATGTGTGAGAATAGACATTTTTTTATTTTAATATGTGCCCGAATATGTATCAGAGAAATACAACTAGCACATGAAGCCCATGCGTTTTTAAGTATCGTAACGTAAGATGAGGCTAACTTTATGTAAGTTTTTAAAAGACTGGAGAATTAAAGAAAAATATTAAGTAAATAATAGGACAGAAGGTACCTGGATATGACAGAAATCATGAAAAATAAATAAATCATGAAAGATATCTGCAAATGACAAATATTTGGGAAAACTACATTTGACTATAAATAACAATTTCTTAACAATAAACAGTAGGATGAAGAAAATCTCTCCAGACTAGGTAATTCTTATTAGAACCCAACCCAAGGCAAAGCTTCTGAAAGAAATAACCAAAAAGCAGTGATCCTTAATATTTACTGGAACATAAGTTACAAACCTATTACCCAGGAAAAAAAAAATGCATGAACACTGTGCTTTCTGAAATGTCCAAATTCAGAGACTTCAGCATGGTGAAAGAAGAGAGAACATACACAACAGCATCATTCCAAGATTTTTTCCAGGCGCTCCAGTGCACTGTCCTGTGCTCAGCACTACACTCAGCAAATCAAACAGGCAGACCAAGAATGCCCTCTGGGAACCAGTGCCCTCCTCACATACCAATTGTGATGACACAGGAAACTGTGTATTGTTAAAATAAAGTAATGTTGTTGCCGACTACTGCGTCCATTCAATTCAACGTGCCACAATCCAGGTCAGAGAAAGAACAGAGTTTTAAACCTTTTGATTCTTCCTGCACTTGCTAAACACAGGCATAATTTACAAACGGATACCTTAAGCATCAATAGGGTGTTTTCTGCTTTGGAAAATCTGATTGAAAAGGGCAGAGGAGGACAGATGGTGGGGAGAAAAAGGGGCTAACATTTTTGAGCATCTATGTGCTAGGTACTCTACACACACCATTGTACAGAGCGCTTACAACAAATCCATGAGATACATATAATTATCTCCGTTTTAAGAAAAGAAAATGGAACCATTTGTCTAGATTTATCTCCCTCATCTCCTCAAGATAAAACTTTCATATCAGTAATACTGAAGAGCCAATACTGATCTGTAAATATATTACTTCATGTTTCCATTAGCTTTTGTTCATGCTGCTAGAATGTTCTTTCCCTATCTATATTCAGCTAAATAGTACTTGGCTTTGAGACTCAGCATAACCATGACTTTCCCTGAGAAGCCTTCCCTAATGCCCTCCCCTCATTCGTGATTCAGCCTCTCTGTGGTGTTACTTCACAGGGCATCACCACTATATATAGTCCCATGGTACACTGATTTAGTTGCCAATTGCCCCTTGTAGATTAACATCTCTGAAAGTTCAGAGATCATTTCAATTTGACTTGTCTCCTCAGAGCTTTAAAGCTATGTCTAGCGCAAGTAAGATCTCTGTAATCTGTTGAATGAATGAATGAACAAACTGCATTGCCCAATGTCTAATGTGTAAATGGTAGAACCAGGATTTGAACCTAGTCTTTCTAATATACCATCATGTGAGTACCAAAAAAAAAAAAAAATCAATTAAGTACTTACTAGTTGCTCTTTAGGATATTAAAAGATTGTCTACCAGCGACTCAATTGCTCCACATTGCTTGGAAGTCCTTCAGGAAGTACCATAAACTGGCTTTTAAGGGACCAAAGAAAATGTTCCAAAATGTCTTAAATTCAAAGAAAATTAAAATTCTGTTATATAAAAAAGCTGGGTTTTACTCAGAATTAAAGTGCCAAAGAACTAGGAAGCTGGGGTGGTACTCAAAAATAAAACCATCAAAGTCAAATAAGTGTATCCTTGTTAAGTCCCTCTGGCCTCATAGCAGGCCAAAGGTATTTCTGTCATTCCATTTTTAACAAACCCTCAGGAAGGTCCAAGGTAGAGGCTGGCTCATATCAAATTGCCTCTGAGATTTCCCTAGAGTAGTTCATAATCCTGAACACCCAGGAATCTATATATATTCCACCACCCCTGGCTGACTAGGAAACAAGCTGAGCTCCCTTTACACCAAGTTTCTTGTTCCTGCTTCTCTTCAGTTTTTTCAGATAGTTTTGTGATGTGGAATGTGGTGAGACCTGAAGGCCTTTGCCAGAATGAATCCCCATCCTGCAGCGGCATAAGCAGCCCAGCGCTGCTGGCCCTACCACCATGTCGAGCTCTGTGGTTCCAAACAAATTTTAGGCATTGACATTGGGCAACAAGAAGCTATTCCAAGGTTATAAACAAAGTAGTGATCAGACTGTTATTTGAAATATTCTAACTGTATCATTATTGTTGTTATTATCGTTATATTACTATCATTGTTAGTATTATTACCTCTACAATAATGTGTTCTCATGTATATTCTCGCCAGAGCGGGAGAGAGAAGGCACAATTATAGCTGGTATAACATGAGGAGGCAAGTAAAAACGTATTTAACAGTTGAAGCAATATCTATCACGCCAGTCATGAAGGGAAAGTGTTTGGCAATTACTGCTTCAGACTACTATATTCTACTGAACTGACAAAATTAAAAAGTATTTGCTGCATACCTACTGTGTGCAAGCATTGTATCAAATGCAGCTGCATCTCTCTACACAGAGAAATGAAGAGTTTTGTTGGCTTCTCGGGCAAAATCTCCGGGGAAACTTTTGGTGGATCATCACCATTGTTTAATACTCTTAAGCTTTTCTGCCTCAATTTTTTAAAGACACATCACACTCATAAATACTTAAATAGAAAGAATCTTCTGCTATGTTTTGCAAAGAATATACTTTTTCCAGTGACCAAAATATTGGTATCTGCTTTCTATGGCATTGTCTTTTAGGTATTTGAGAAATTCAATTATTGATAAGAAGTTTGTTGGGAGAGCACATATCGAGAAAAACAAGAGAACTGGTTAATTTTAAAGGGTATTGTATGAAAGTCTGAGCCATACCTGCTCCCAAGCTATCCCCAAACCAAATACACTCATGCCTTTAAGTCACAGGATCTCTCTTCTTTGAATAAAGATGTCAACTGCTTACACACAAACACCCTTCATGAAAAGTGACACAAATATCACTATACCATGTAATGGAAGTTTCAGTACAATGAAATATATTATAGTTTTCATTTACATTCCTACTGTGCCTCCTTAAGGATATACTCTCTTTAACTCCATTGGTCTTAGGCATTGCTCAACTCTGTCACAGCAACACAATTAGAAACCAACTCTTACAGTGGCCACAGACACAGTTAATTCATTTAATAAGCATTTACTCGGCATATGTGCAGGATATTTTTCTAGGTGCTAGGAATTCAAGCAAAGACGTTGCTGTGGAGATAAGCAGGTAACAGATAAATACAATTAGTGTGGTATGTGTTATGATAGAAGAAGAGCACCTGATCAGGATTTCCTGGTCACCAGTATAAGGTAACCAGTTGAAAAATCATTCTAAGCTTATCCATGCTGAGCTAATTGAAAGGTAAAATTAGCTCAGTGGGCTGCTCCAGTCCATGAGCAATCTTTTTCTGACTTTGACCCCATGGACAGTTCCTATGGGAGATACCATGAACAGTAAATACCCTCTTCACCCAATGACCTATAATCTAATTAAGGCAATAGATACACATTGAAAATGATACTTCAGCAACAGAAAACTTGGGATCAAGCCCTAGACTTGCCACTTAGTAATTATGTGATTTGGGACAAGTTGGGTAGCATCTCAAAGCCTCAAGTTTATCATACGTATAATGGGTAATAGTATATACTTCATATGATTGCAATAAAGATCCAATGAAATAGTGCAACCAAAGCACTTAGCCCAACCCTGAGAACTCAGAAAACATTGGCTATTACAAAAACATCATTAGCTTGATTAATCTTACGGTGAGTGCTCAAATATTCAAAAGAACAAGCGGTCGTTTTCAAATGTGGTTGTTTAAAAAAATTTAGCAGAAACACTGAGATTTGAGCTCCAACTTAAAGGCAGCACAAAAAAAGATGATCCATGATGGAGCAAACCACAGTAAGGAAACTCAAGATGATGACAATTTGTCCAGCAGGTAATGAGAAGACAATTTGAGCAGAGCTTGTGTAAGAAAGTGAAAGAAGGGGGACCTGAAAGGCAAGCTAGTGCCAGATGACAAGAGGCCTTCGCTGATGGAGAAACAAGTTTGAGCTTTGTCCTGTACATGATGGCAACTGAAAGGTTCTGTCCAGTAAAGTAAAATGACCAAAGCAGTGCTTTCTAAGAAAAAGTGAAAAGGCGTGGGGGGGGGTGGGGCGGGGAGGGTAGACATACCAGTTAGAATGGATTGTAGCAGTCCCACTGCTTGGCAATAAGGGCATACCTCACAGCGGTGTCAGAGGAGAAAACTGGAGACTGGAAATATTTTGAAGGATTAAAAAAAAAAAAAGACACATTTACTGAATGCCAAGTATTAGTCACAGTCCTACTCTAAAAAAGTTGTCAGGCCACATTTTCCTAAGGAGTAGTTAAGGCTCTAAATTTAAGTTATGAAATTCCAGAGATATGTTGATTCTTCCAGGTATTTTAATGACTGAGAAGGGTACCCTGCTTACTAAAAGCATTAAATCGGTGTTGGTGCTCATAACAATGTGATCTGTATTTGTTACACCCATGCTGCTAGCAGCATTATTCACAACAGCCAAAAGGTGGAAACAATCCAAATGTCCACCAATGACTGGATAAACAAAATGTGATATCCACATACAATGGATTATTATTCAGCTTTAAAAAGGATTGAAATTCTGATACATGCTACGATACGAATGAATCTTGAAGACATTAAACTAAGTGAAATAAGCCAGACATGAAAGGACCAATATACTATGATTTCACTTATATGACATACCACAAGTCGTCAAACTCACAGAGACCGAAAGTAGAATGGTGGTCACCAGGGGCTGGGGGAGAGGAGAATGGGAAGTTATTGTTTCATGGGTACAGAGTTTCAGTTTGGGATCAAACAAAAAAAAGTTCTAGAGATAGAGAGTGGTGATGAATGCACAACGGTGTGAATGTACTCGATGCCACATACGTGTACACTTAAAATTAGTTGTAGGTTATGTGTGTTTTACCAAAATAAGAAAACATAAAAGTGTGAATCTGATGCCCTGAGAAACAGCATGTTCACTCCAAACAAGATGAAGGTAAGGCCTGCCAACACCTTTAGCCTGGCTGCCCAACCAAAAGAGACCACCCCTCTCCCCAAGTCAGACACCATTAGCTAGGACACCCAGCTGGAAAAATAAAAAGGAAAAATCCCAACCATCACCTACATCAGAATGATAATGGTAGCCCAATGGTGCATGCCTCTCTGCTTTTCACCTGCCCTGGTCTGACACTAAAGGAAAAAAAAAAGAAGTCATTGTACCAGTCAAAGCAGCCCCTCACCCTGGTACTTTCACTTAAAGACAAAAGAATGGAAGCTTGAGGAAAGAAAAAGTAACTTGCTGAGATGTCTCTGTCCCCTGAGGCCACAGCCAATGACAAATGCTCTACAGACAAATTCACTGAGCTTTGAGGGACTAGAATTACTCAATATACTTCTAAATTAAGATTTCCCAAGTTATACAAATGTAGTGATCCAAAGGGCACTTGCTCCCCAATGTTTATAGCAGCAATGTTCACAATAGCCAAACTATGGAAAGAGCTCAGATGTCCACAGATGAATGGATAAAGAAGATGTGGTATACGTATATAATAGAATACTACTCAGCCATCAAAAAAAAATGAAATCTTGCCGTTTGCAATGACGTGGATGGAACTAGAGGGTATCATGCTAAGCGAAATAAGTCAATCAGAGAAAGACAATTATCATATGATCTCACTGATACGTGGAATTTAAGAAACAAAGCAGAGGATCATAGGGGAAGAGAGGAAAAAATAAAACAAGAAACCAGAGAGGGAGACAAACCATAAGAGACTTTAAATCATAGGAAACAAACAAGCTTGCTGAAGGGGAGGTGGGGGGATGGGGGAACTGGGTGCTGGACATTAACAAAGGCATGTGATGTAATGAGCACTGGGTGTTGTATACAAGACTGATGAATCAACAACTTACACCTCTGAAACCAATAATACATTATAAGTTAATTAATTGAATTTAAATTTTAAAAATAATACAATTTAAAATAATAATAAAATAATAAAATAATTTCCCAAGTGGGTACTGTTTTCAGCACTATGCTAGATGGAATGCAAATATAGGAACAATATAAGATATGGTCCTTGCCTTTTAAGATCATATAACCTACTTGAGGGGACAAGAATCATACAGTGATATAATAATGAACATTATGAGACAGAATATAATTAGGTGCTAAATTGTGTAGTACAGATTATAAGTACTCTAGGAGGTCATAAAAATGTCTAACATCCTGTAGAAATGAATAATGGGTCAGGAAATCTTTACTCACTGCCCACTTGTAGGAGCAAGCAGAGAAACCTATAAAGTGGAATGAAGGCTTTTAAAATATCTATTATATTTTAATTTTACATTTAATATACCTCCTTTACCAAACAGTCCTTTTCTTAACTTTTTTTCCATATTTGCTTTTTTCTCAGCCTGTTTACAAGTAATTAGAAAATGCCTCAAAGGAAAATAAATAAATGTGCCAACCACCATTTGAAAGAATGTGTAAATTACCGTGAAACAGTGGTACTCAATGAAAAATTAGTAAATTCAGGCTTCATAAAAATAAACCTTTTATTCAAAGCTTGATTTGTTCAAAGCCAAGAAGAAATAGCTATACAGACTGCTCTCTTTCCCACATGAGGGTTAATGAGATCCAAGGACAATTTTATTCATTTAGCTTCAGAATTCAGACCATCTGCTTTAAAATGGGAATTTCACATCCCTCTGCATGACATAGATCAAAACAGACAGGGATTTTGTTTCTATAAGGACTCAAACTGTGAGTGTGTATATCTTTTTGTTCTGGCCAACCTCACATGTTAAAAGTTGTATGGCTAGGGGCGCCTGGGTGGCATGGCGGTTAGGCGTCTGCCTTCGGCTCAGGGCGTGATCCCGGCGTTATGGGATCGAGCCCCATATCAGGCTCCTCCGCTGTGAGCCTGCTTCTTCCTCTCCCACTCCCCCTGCTTGTGTTCCTTCTCTCACTGCCTGTCTCTATCTCTGTCGCATAAATAAAATCTTAAAAAAAAAAAAAGTTGTATAGCTACGTAGCGTGAGCAGTGAGCCGAAGAAGTGAGGTATTAAATTCTATTTCCTAGGCTGCCAGTGACTATACTCTCTCTATGCTTTCTTCATACCTTCTCCTTGAGTAGCAAACATATCCTTCTCTATCAGAACTGCGTAAATATAGAGCTATCCAGTATTTCACACTCAACTATTGGCAGCAGGTTAATACTGGCAAGCCCTGAGGGCAGCTGGAGTAATTTACTGCCACAGAACAATACTTTGTGGCTTAAAACAACCATTTTGTTTCACTCATGAGTTTGTAGATCAGAAATTTAGGAGGGCTCAGCTTGGTGGTTCATCTCACCTGCCTGGTGCCAGCTGGTAGCTGAGGCCAGAGGATGGATATTCAAGACGGTTTTGTCACTTACATACCTTGCAAACCCGTGGTTCTTCATGCTCCCTCTTGTGCCCAAGTGCATGCACCTGTGTGCTGTCTCCCTCTGTCTCTCTAGCTCTCTCTCACCATATGGTGTATCATCCTCCAGGAAGGGGAACAGCTAGGGTAAGCCAAGAAAAGGTGCCTTGGACACAACAGTTAAAGAGACACTCATTCCCAAGCGCAGCCTCCGTACTTGTTCAACCCTAAGAGTGAATGCCTCCTTAAAAAGAAAGCTCCTAAAGTGCAAAATTTATAAACTTTTCTTCACATCATTCCTAGAACACCGTAACATCCTTCTAATTAGTATCACAGCTTCTCAACTCCATCTTCAGCTCGGTATACTGAAGCATACTGCTCACCAGCAGACCTTACTGCAATAACTGTCTTATTAGTACCCTTGCTGGAAGTTTCCAGTGGTCCTCTTGGCTTATAAATAAAACCCATACTCTTCTACCTATCATTAACGTGTTCCATGATTTGGTGCCATCTCACTTGTTGTTGGTTGAACTGTAACACCCCAAAAGATAAATTCAAATCCTACCCCCCAAACCTGTAAATGTGCCCTTATTTGGAAGTAGGGCCATTACAGATGTAATAAAGTAAAGATGAGGTCTGGATTAGATTGGGCCTTAATCCAGTGACTGCTGTCTTTAAGATCCAGACAAAGAGACACAGAGGAGACACAGGGAAGAAGGCCATACGAAGATACAGAAGGAGACTGAGTGACGCATCTACAAGCCAAAGAATGACTAAGACTGCCATGAGCCACCTGGAGCCTTCAGAGGGAACACAGTCCTGCCAAAACTTGATTTCAGACTTCTGGCCCCTTGACTGTGACATGACAAATTTCTGCTGTTTTAAGCTACAAAGTTTGTGTTAACTTGTTATGGTAGCCCTAGGAAATTAACATACCACCCGTTCAATTCTACCCACAGTGCTTCCTAACATGCCCCCTTTATTTAGGCAGAGGTCACTTCCCTGTCCCTATCTGCCAATTAATTACTACATCTGTCTTTGTCCTTAACCTCCATTAAAAAGGCAATGCAGAGCAGCGTACACACCTATAAATTGTAGCTGACTTATAATTGGCATCTTCTGGTACTCTGCCAGGCAGGGCTACTTGTCCCAAACCCTAAGTCAGAGCACACCTGGTATAAAGAGAGTCGCACACATGTGTTAACTTAAAAAAAAAAAATGTTGAGAGGATATGAAGTTTTTTTAGTAATGCTTAAAGTTAGAAATAAAACAATTCCATTCCTGTCATGTTCTCTGTTCATCAAAAAGAAAAAAATTTAAGTGAGAGACTAATTTATAGAAAGAGATCATTCAAAGCTATAGAAGTCCTTCCTTGGCTACTTACCTCTTAGCTGTCAGAAAATGTATGAATTACTGTGACTTTAATCACCTGGACCAAAAATGACTTACAAGTGGTAATTCAATAATCTGGAGCTTAAGCAAGGTTGCCCTCATTATTGTTCCCATTTCAACTGTTGGAAACTGTATTAAAATCTCCTCAAGGAATAGGGAGATCATGCATCCTTTTTCAAAAATGACCTTATATGATAACACGTGCAAAATAAATACAATTTTTTTAATATGATAAGGACAGGACATCTTACAGCACACACTGATCACTCAGTTATGAATATAAACCATGCCAGAGACTGGAGGGGCAGCATCAGGAATGTAGGAAGTGATCGCCCTGCTGTATCCTGTTTTAGTCAGTTACATCTGGAGCCCTGAATACCCCTGGCGGCTACCACACCTTGAAGGGAAGTAGACAACCTTGAAGGTATTCAGGTGAGTGAGCAAGATGGAGAAGAGGCTTGAGGAAAAGTAGCAGAATACAGTGACGCTTAACTTGTGTGTGTGTGTGTATGTTTGTGTGTGTATATATATATATATATATGAATCAAACTTAGTTTTTGTGCCCCAGTGTATAAAGCTAATGCAAATAAATGAAAGCTATAAGAGAACAAATTTTGCATTGTCATAAGACAAATTCCTAAAAATCAATTTAGTAATTGTGAATAGTCCCTGGAAATGCTTGTGCAAAGATGTATAACTTCTCGACAAGAGTATCTTATTTATCTTTACAGCCCTAGTGCATACCACAATTACTCCCATGTGTTAAGTGATTAACACATGTTTGATAAATAAAGAGAAATTCAAAAGGCCCCATCTAAACCTAGGATTCCAATATTTCAGGATTCTAATGAAGCTCAACCCTGAGTCATATAGTCATAAGTTTCCTTACATTGGATATGAATCCTTCAGGAAAATAAAGAAGGATCCCAAACACCTGTTAGGAACATTTTAGGTAGTATCATGCAGTAATTAAGTGTAAAATGTGAAACACTTAACAAATTCAAAGATTCAAATACAATTATTTACATAAACACCCTCTTATTCAAGGCAAAAGTGAGCTGCCATTTATCAAATCTTTAGCACAGACATTACCTCAGTGCTTTCAAAATCATTCAAAAACATTTATTGAATATTAACTGTGTGCCGGGCATGTCTAGTTCTTTCAAACAATTTATCGAGGTAAGTATTAATATCTTCACTTGAAGGCCAAGGGAGTTAATGTAAGTTGTCCAAGTTCAGGCTGCTGCTAGCCAATATAAAGCATTTGTGCAAATTTTGAAAAAACAAGGTACCTCTTTCTCAAGACATTTTACTTCCATTTGTCAGAAAATGTGTCATAATGGGGCGCCTGGGTGGCTCAGTTTGTTAAGTGAATGCCTTTGGCTCGGGTCATGATCCCAGGGTCCTGGGACCCAGCCTGCGTCAGGCTCCCTGCTCAGTGGGGAGCCTGCTTCTTCCTCTCCCTGTGCTGCTCCCCCTGCTTGTGCTCTCCTGCTCTCTGTCAAATAAATAAATGAAATCTCAAAAATAAACAAAAAAAAGAAACAAAATGTGTCATAACATATTAATTTTACTAAAGCAAGAAACTTTACTGTCCCCTGCAATAAAACTGGCACAAAAAATATTCAAATTGATAATATCTATTATATAAATAGTGTACACTTTAGATAGGTTTCTTTGTGCACAATCTACTCAACAGTAAATTACAGTTCTGTATGAACTTTGATAAATGAAGCACCATGAATATTACTCCAAAGTATTCCCATTAACTCTCAACCTAGATGAAAATGATCAAGAACCGACATGAACTAGGGACGCCTGGGTGGCACAGCGGTTAAGCATCTGCCTTTGGCTCAGGGTGTGATCCCGGTGTTATGGGATCGAGCCCCACATCAGGCTCCTCCGCTATGAGCCTGCTTCTTCCTCTCCCACTCCCCCTGCTTGTGTTCCCTCTCTCACTGGCTGTCTCTATCTCTGTCAAATAAATAAATAAAATCTTTTAAAAAAACAAAAACAAAAAAAAAAGAACCGACATGAATTAAATAACCCTCTGGCTGCATAGGACTACTGTCTCCTTTCAGCATTGTTTCATACTCAAAGCACCCATAAAAAGTATTTATGTGGATGGAAACCCACTAAATACATAGAAAGCAACTAATGCTGAATGGATAAGAAGGGTTTCCCATAGGGCCCACCACCAGCATCTTCCAGACAAGAACAGCTTCTCCAAAGCCTGTTTTTATCTAACAGGCAAAGTGGAAAATATTCCTAAGATCGGTATAAAATAGGGATGCCTGGGTGGCTCAGTTGGCTAAGGGTCTGCCTTCAGCTCAGGTCCTGGGATCAAGTCCAGCAACAGGCTCCTTGCTCAGCGGGGAGTCTGCTTCTCCCTCTGTCTGACACTCCCCCTGCTTGTGAGCTTGTGAGCATGCTCTTCCACTCTATCTCTCTGATAAATAAATAAAATCTTTTATATATATATAAATTATATATATATAAATTATATATATATATATATATATATAAAGATCAGTATAAAATAACTGCTCTCACATCAACAAACACTCAGTCCAAACCTGAAGGTCTTAATTATTACAAAACCAATTTGAATCAGATTTCACTAAGATGTCAAAGTGCCTCAGATCAGTATTCAGGCAAGTTCTGGAAGGAAGATATTTAGATAACAAAGGTTCTTATGAAAAGATTTTGCCTTTTCCTGGGGTAAGATATCTCACAGTGTGAAATGGCCTGAACACCCAATGAAAATAAAAGTTCCTCAGAAAGAGCAGTGTGTGTTGATACGGTGTTTTATTTATCCAGACCATCCATCCTTTTGGGTCTCTATCAGGTTTTTTGTTACATACTGAGAACAAAGTGATGATCAAATTCAGACCATGTTCTGCCCTCATTCCAGCAGGGAAAATTAATGTAAAAAAGGAGTGTGATATGTGCTACCACAGAAATCTATAGCGAAAGCGTGATAGGCCCACTTGATCTCGCCTTCCTCTGTTCTCCATACATGATTTCTTAGAATTTAGGTAAATAAAGCTTACAAAAATATAAGTAAGCTTTTACGTTCACTTAAAAACACTAATCACTACCATCATACCTGGCACACAGTAAATATGTAATAGATGGGGGACGAATAAATAAATGAACTTTCCAGCTTACAAATTAGAGTCGGCCGTAAGCAAACATCCACATCAATTATAAAAGAAGTGCTCATGAATACAAAATATTTTTAAATAGCCAGAAGCCTAAGGCAATTTGAATTGAGAAAAGAGGCCATTTAAATACAAACCTCATACTGACCAGCTTAAAACATACATAAATTATTTGTGACATCTCTTAGGGCTATTTAATGATATATTTTCAGCACCTCGGTAGCACATTTATTTTTATTTGCAAAGTCATCTGGACTTTTTTTTTTTTTTCCTAAACCCCAACCAGATCTATCAATCTGGCTTTGGCAAGAGTAATCAATTTTGAGGAGCTCTAATAATTTCCATTGTTTTCAGCCATCCAGAGAAGATCTGGGTTTAAACGCAAAAGAGAGGCAGAAACAGATTTCTTGGTGGCCACAGGGTATCTATTTTCACGAATTCCAACTTTTCAAGTGGATAATGTGAGATGAAGTTTTGTAGCTTCAACAATTTTAACCACCGTTTACTAACCAAGCCTCTCCAGAGATATTTTACTGAAATAGAAACAAAACGTTGCATACAGTACTCACTTTTTCTTCTAATTCTGCGCTTTAAACTGTTTTTTTAATTCATCTCACATTCTATTATTAATAACCCAAGGACGGGAAGGCGTTCGATCTGTGCCGTTCTGCCTCCTGAGCACCTGTGCCTGGCAGCACATGCAATGAAGCCCTTCTAAAATGCTCTGTGGCGACTGTACCAGACAGTAAGCCATCTCACACATGAAACTCAGAAGTGGGCACTTTTTTAAACATACTCTTAGACGATGTCTGATGAGACAAAGAATCCAAAACTCTAGAATTCAAAGAGGCCTTTACACTGTTAAAATACGGTTATTGTCAACAATTTTTTTAAAGTCTGTGAACTCCTTCCATCCTAATTCCCACCACCACTTACCAGAAAACAGTTCCAAACTTTCTGCAAGGAGTCTGTCTATGGAACTTCAGAAGAGGAAAAAAGGAGACTGTAACCACAGCTCAGACTCACGCGCCAGCCGAGGGCGGTGGCGCGCCTGCACCCTTGGCCTTTGCCGCTTCGGGTCCTCCCTGCTTGGCGCTTGCGCAGAGGACCCTGCCCAGGGGCCTGAGCAGGCACCTGCAGGAGTCCAGCAGCCTAAAGCCCCCCGGGGAATATAATGGACACTTCACCATCGCCATCGCTGGAAAGAGTCATTTGTGTTTTGGCTTTGTTCTTTTCTTAAGCTCCCAATTAGGCTTCATGTATCCCGTGTGGCCTTTTATTCCTGAATTCTGGCCCAACTCCTCGGGCTTAACCTACTCGCCTCAAAAATACTGGGCAGTTGCATTCCCTGTTTGCCTCTTTGTAACTATAGTAATCGGTTACTCTTAGAATAAACATGAGTACCTCTTCACTCAGTTCCACGCATACAATCACAGATAGCTATGCTAGAAATAGACAATAGAAGAGACACCAGAGAAAGGCCACCCAAGCCTGAAGAGATAGTCCTATTAGTCATTTGTGCAGCGGAAAAATTATGCACCAAAATGAATAGTATGTAGCCTAACACCAAGCATGTATTATAAGTTTTGGACATAATAATTTTGACCGTAATTATTTTGTCCATGTCTCTTACTAATACCCGGTATTGAAATGTGTGTGTGTGTGTATACATATATGTAAAACTTCTCTTAGATTAAGTCCCATTCATATTATAAACGTTCTCAAGTACTAGTCATTAACAGACAGAGTAAATAAAATACTGCATTACCACTGGGAAATATATATAACTACCCCATACCACGCTTGCAAAGAAAATCCATTTCTCAGTAACTCAATGAAATTTTGGAACCATTTACGCCTACAGTTTTGTTTTATATTGGTATTCAATACAGTTTATGTAGAACAATTAAATAGGAGCAATTTGAATTGCACAATTAAGGTGGCTTAATTGTGCTTTTTGCAGGTTCCAAAATACCATAAGTTTTGTATACTGAAATTCGACTGATAAGTTAGTTCTTGATTCAAAAAGAGAAATAACTAAGTTTCTTTTCTTTTCTTTTTTTTTTTTTAACAGACATTAGGTTTGTTCTCTGGGACTGATGAATTAATACAGGTTTCTACCCTATCTTTAGTAGGTGTGTGTATGCAGATTTGATAAGGAACTGCACAGGCAGAAATGTTGAAAATCCATATATATTGGCAACATAAGCAAATTATAAAAAGAGGTGATCTTTCTGCCCATGGGTCCCGCCCCCGCCCCGCTGTAATAAAAGCACATTTTGGGGCACCTGGGTGGCGCAGTCAGTTAGGCCTTGGTCTGTTGGTTTCAGCTCAGGTCATGATCTCCGGGTGGCGGGATCCGGCCCTACACAGGACTCTGTGCTCAGCTTAGAGTCTGCTAAAGTTTCTCTCTCCCTCTGCCCCTCCTACTGCACACTGGCTTGCAGTCTCTCTCCCTCTAAAATAAATAAATAAATCTTTAAAAAAAGAAAAAAATCACCATAATTTTTTTTTTTTTATAAATCATTAAAAGAGAGGTTTCCTCAGGTACTTATAGGGTGGAATTTTTGTGCTCTTCTAGCTTTTTTCATTAAAAAAGTTTCTCATTACCCCTACAAGTTTGAATACAAACAAATATTCCTAATACTTCCCTCCAGGTCTATATAAATTTCCCCCAACTTCACCCTTCTCCTTTATTGAAATCAAATGTACATCTGGTTTACACAGACCCAGCATAGTGCTAGGTAACTAGTAAGTAAGTACTCATATTCATTCAACAGACATTTATTGTAAATATATGCCAACATTGTATTAAGTGCTGGAGTACTAGGGAATACAAAAATACATAAAAAATAGCCAGCACTCCTGATTTGTAATTTAAACAAATAAAATGAATACAAATACAAATAAAATTGAACAGTAAAGAGGAGAAGGAATGGAATGGAATAAAATGCTAAAATGAAAAGGAATAGAAAAATTATTTTTCTACTTTTGGCTCCTTCTAACATAATTATCATACCTATATTGCATGTCCTCAGAGAAAAGCGGTGCCAGCATCAGCCTTCTGCCTGTCCTGTCCTCGGCTGCTTCAGACCCAGTGCAGAAGGGCAGCTCCTAAGCTGTACCAGCCATCTGTACAGCCCTTGGCCCCCAGCCCCCCAGCTCCCCACACCCTAGCCATGTACCCAGTTCCCCACTCCTGAGCTGCACCCCAACTCTGTCACCCCTTGGCCATGTACCCAGTCCACATCAGGCCATTGTGACCAGGGCCCAGAAACCTAGACTGGAGTTCAAGGAGCTAGGGTTGCCCCCCAAGAACTGGCAGCACTCTCCAAGGACAAAAACCACCGCAGGAGCCCTAGAGTCCAGCCCTGTGTGGGACCCTCAAAAAGGCATCGTGATGGTTCTGCCTTCCAATTTTGAGTAAGAGCCATCCTGCACCTCCCTCTGTGCCCAGGACCAAGCTGTCAGGCTCCCTCCCCAGCTCACGGCCTGGGCCTTGCACTTTCTGGAGGAACCACAGCCAGAGTCTGAGCTAACCGGGGTGTGACAGATCATGTGGGAGGATGTATGCACACAGATCCATGCCTGAGATAGACAAACAGTGCTCCACACTCTGCTCCTTTGAATTTTTTTAATAAAATAATCTTAATGCAGCAGGGGGGAAATAAAGAAAATAAAAAGCTCAAGAACATAGCCTATATTATTTTTTGCAGTATCTTTAACACCTGCCATAGTGGAGAATATAAATTTAAGTTAGTAAATAAATAAATAGTAAGATGTTACACAGGAGAAACAGAAAATAGTATGGCACTAAAACCAACACTGTGAATATAACTACCCCAAGCATTAAAAAAATCAGCTTATTAATTGTTACTGAAATAAGTCATGTAAATGTTTTCTCAAATTCTTATTTCTTGAAATCCATCATTTATGCCTTTGAAGTGGGGACTTAAGTTTTAGAAGTGACATCCTTATTGATCTTTACAGCAAAAATTAAATCTTTCAAGAGTAGTTCAGGCTGGATTTCTCAGTTTATCCTAACAGGACGAAATTTTGTATGTAAGTATATATGTCGTTTTCTAAATATTAAAATATTCTTTTTAATCATATTCCTCATGCAGAAATTGAACAAAAACCAAATGGTGAAGCAAGGCCCCAAGCTTCTACTGAGTGAGAGGGAATCCTGACACCTTATTATCCAATCCTACTGGAAACTCCAGGGTGCAGGAATTAGCAGCCCATGGGTGCTACAGGTCTGAAACCTGGAACAGGTTTGAAAGCCGGAACAGGGCGCCCGAGGTCTGAAACCTGGAACCTGTTACATAAAACCCCACGCTCAAACACGCACGTCTGACTTCCACCCAGGAGATAGCCCTGACCTCTTTAGAAACTGCAGAGTAAGCCACGAAATCAGCTCCAAGGATTATGTGCTCTGCTTTGCTTCAGGGGCCCACATTTACATCCTAATGGTTCTGAGAAGTTTCCATAACCAAACCTAAGAATAAGAGGCAGAGACCTGAAGGCTCACAAGTGACCCATGCTGGCTACTCTGTCGACATAGGCCAGTTTGTACCCCACTCTCTGAGGAATGCAAACAGTACATTCAGGAATGATTTGCTTTACCCTCGCGGTACCTAAATTATTCATTACTCCCTTCTTTTGCACATTACCCCCCCCCTTTTGGACATCTTCTCTGTGTTTGCCCTGCTTTTGCTTTTCCAGGTTTTCCCTAAGCTACCTCAATTGCCCTGGGCGCTGCTCCCCTCAGAAACTTAAATAGGAAACCAGATTTATTAGCTAAAAAACTGAGTCAAAAATTTATTTTCAACATGTCAGGGAAAAAAGCTGCTTTGTGATGTCTTTGATACTCAGCTTTTCAGAAAGCTATTGCTTAAATTACTGTTTGAAATCTTTGAACTATGTGTCCTAACTTTTTCTGATTGCATGCTAACATTGCACTAAAACACGGAATGCTTTGAAAACTCATTTTTGTAAGTCAGTGCCTCCAAATGAACAGCAGGGGGCAATAGCATACCAAGAATTGTGGAACCGGTCCCAGGCTCTCAGAAACACTGTTGAATTGCTGCACTGGGTCTGTGTACAGCCCCACGATGATCTCAGCTCTCAGATGAAGTCTTTTGTTTTGTGTCCTATTTTACAATGCACTGTTCAGTTTTCTATATAAGTTGTGCCTTATTCAGACAGCATTTCACTGTGACAGTTGAACTTAAGAAAAAGAAAGGTGAAAGAGAAAGAAAAAGAGGAAAGAGGAAGGAGAAAATTAAAATGTGGCCAACTGAAACACATAGACAAGGAAGAAGTAATCTTGCGTATACTTAAAGTTTGTCCCTTCTCTGTTCCCATCCACTTGAATCCTGAACAGTTTTTTCTGGATTGCAGACCACTATAACTTCCCATTCCCCTCACCCCATACCACACTCCCATTCTACCACCTCTGCCATACAGTTTTCTGTTAAAACAACAGATGTCTTTATAAAAAGAAAAAAAACTGTTTTAAGCCAAATACTTGACTTTTTGAAAGAATTCAAAAAACTCCTATGTCATGTTCTGGCCTTTAGTCAAGCTTCCCAGTATAGAATTTTAATGTTTTTATGCTTTCTGAACATTTGTAGTCAAGATACATTTCATTGATACATTTCAATAAAAATTCTTCCCCTGTCAACTCACACCTTCAGATAAATAGTGAAAAGCTGTAGTTGTGAAGTGATATCTGATGTGTTTGGGGGTAGAATGAAAAATAGAAACTAAAATATTAGAGATTTTTAAAAAGATTTTATTCATTTATTTGCGAGAGAGAGAGAAAGAGAGAGAGCAAGAGCAGGGGGAGGAGGAGGAAGAGAGGCAGAGGGAGAAGCAGACTCCCTGCTGAACAGAGAGCCCTACGTGGGGCTTGATCCCAGGACCCCAGGATCATGACCTAAGCCAAAGGCAGACGCTTATCCAACTGAGCCACCTAGGTACCCCATAAAATATTAGAGATATTAAAATTATATTTAAGGATCATTCCCATTGCACTGGGCAAGTGTTTAGTAATCCAATCCCCAAAGTCAGCAGGGATGAAACTACTTTCATACATAAACTGAGTTGTACCACAAAATATAATTCCAATAAGCCGGGCTTCCTCTTCTACCTAGGCTGGAATACCCAAAGTTATTAATGTATTCCTAGGGAGTTATTGAGTGATGACTGTAGAGTGGCAGCAAATATTATTTTTAACATCTAGCATCAACATTCCTCTTGAAGGGGTTGTCTTGTTACCTCCCTGACTGACAGGGCCCTATCTGATCCTCTTTGATTTGTCCCCTCTGGCCTATCTCCTACTGTCTTCCTGCATACCCCACTCTAGCCTCACCAGCCTCTTTGCTGTTCTTGGAAAACATACCAGGTAGTCCCATGCCTGGGGCCTTTGCTCCAGCTGTTCTCTCTCATCGGGATAAATCTTACCTCACTTATCCAAATGACTCATTCCTTCAACGACTTCAATAGTTTGTGCAAAAGTCACCTTCTCAGTGAGGCCTTCCCTGACCACCTATTTAAAATGGAATACTGCCTTCACCCGTCTCCTTTATTTTCCTCAAGAGCACTTAGCATCATCAAATATGCTATATGTTACATATAAATAAAATGTGAGATATCTGAGACTAAACACATCAACCAATAAGAGGGCTTGCTCCTGCTATTAGAAGGACAAAGAAAGTTGGTTGATTCCAAAGCAAAACCCAATTCTATGCTTCTGAAGTAAAAGACAAAGACATGCCTAAAACAAAATAATTCAAAAATGCTAATGAAGAAAGGATGGGCAAAGGTATACCAAGAAAACACAAATAGAAAGAAAGAACTGCAATTTTGAAATCCAGATAACCAAAGTCCAGTCCAAAAACCATGACTGAAACAAAGAGCACCTGATAACGCTAAAGGCTACAATTCACAGTGAAAATAAAATATTTATGAAAGATATGCAACAAATAATACAGTAGCTTCTTTCATACAGCAGAAAGTACAAGATATTCAAAGAGATAGAAATACATAAATAATAGCAAACTTTAGTACACTTCTCTTAGTCCAAGACAAAAAAAAATTGTACAAAAAATCATTTACAATAATTGGCTCTTTACATATAAACACATGTGTACCTAAAATAATTACATCAAGAAAAATACAAATAACATTCTGCATCAACAATATAATAAAAGCAAAAATCCAATTTACCCAAAGTATACAAAAATACAGATTCAAAGGGATACACATCCCCCAATGTTTATAGCAACATTACCAACAATACCCAAACTGTGGAGAGAGCCCAAATGTCCATTGACTGGTGAATGGATAAAGAGGAGTGGTGTATATATATATATAGATATAGATATAGATATAGATATAGATATAGATATAGATATATAGATATAGATATATAGATATAGATATACATAATGAAATACTACTCAGCCATCAAAAAAAAATGAAATCTTGCCATTTGCAATGATGTGGATGGAGCTAGAGTATATTTCTTTTTTAAAGATTTTATTTATTTATTTATTGGACAGAGAGAGAGTGAGAGAGCACATGTGGAGAGAGCATCAGAGGGAAAGGGAGAAGCAGGCTCTCCGCTGAGCAGGGAGCCCGATTCAGGGCTCCATGCCAGAACCCTGGGATCACGACATGAACTGAAGGCAGACACCCAACCCACTGAGCCATCCAGGCACCCCAGAGCTAGAGTGCATTTTGCTAAAGTGAAATATGTCTGTCAGAAAGACAAACACCATATGATCTCACTCATATGTGGAATTTAAGAAAGCAGATGAACATATGGGAAGGGGGAAAAGAAAAAAAAAATACCATAAGAGACTCTTAACAATAGAGAACAAACTGAGGGTTGAGGGAGGGGAGGTAAGGGGGGGGACCAGCTAGATGGGTGACGGGTATTAAAGAGGGCACTTGTGATGAGCACTGGGTGTTGTATGTAAGTGATGAATCACTGAATTCTACTCCAGAAACCAACATTGCACTGTATGTTCACTAACTAAAATTTAAATTTAAAAAAAAAATCCATCACTATCAAAACATTAAGAAAGTTTCCCACTTTGAAACTTTAAATTTTTCTATTAAACATAGCCTGGCTCAAAGAGAAATACCAATTGATACTGAGAATTTCTAGAAAAAAAATAATGAAGGGGCCCCTGGGTGGCTCAGTCAGTTGGGCATCTACCTTTGACTCAGGTCATGATCTCAGGGTACTGGGCCCCCACATCCTGCTCCCTGCTCAGCGGGCAGTCTGCTTGTGCACTCTCTCTTCTTTCTATCTCTCTCTCAAATAAATAAATAAAATCTTTTAAAAAAATAATGAAAACATGCCATCAGAGTCTACAAGATAATGCTCACTGTTCATAATAAAATTCATAGATTTAAACATTTATATCAATAAAAATGAGACAAATAAATGAGTGAGATATCACACTCAAAAGTTAGAAATATTTAAGTATTGTTTTTTTTTTCAATTTGGAATTAATTTTCTTTTTAATTAAACAACCTAGATTAGAAAACAACCTGAAAAAAACTAAACGTAGTTGCATTAAACTGCATTTAGCACTTTTATACTTAGCTATAATATTGGTACTGTTATTTTGAAACTACATATTATAGGAAAAAGTAAATAATTTTGTTAATATTATTAAGTACCATGTGTTTCAGCAGAAAAGTAATGAAATATAAAATCAAATAAGTTAAATAAAAAATTCTAAAATGTTTCATTAGAATTGGAATATTGGCACAAGTTTATAATTTATTTTTTATCTTTCTTTGAAAAACTATATATTTTCTAGATCTTGCATTATAAAGTCTGAAAAGTAACAACAAGCTGGTTAGCCATGAACATCCTTAAGTGCATGGATTGTGGTCACCAAATGCGATTTGCACTGAAAGTAATGAGAACCCCTTTGAGAAATGGCTGATTTTGGTCTAGAGCAGTAAATGCTCCAATATGAGACTGGGACTCTTACAGCATCAGGAAGCAAGGAAGCTATCAAGACATCTGTGGTTGTCAAATGAACCTAGGAGCCAAAGATGGGGAATTTGAGCTTGAAAATGAATAATCACTGCTATTACATAAAAATGAAAATAGAGTTTCCAAGAGAGTCAACGGAAAACTCCTAGAAGCAACAGGACATTCAATATGGTAGCAAGATGTAAAATGACATAAAGAATCAATATCTTCGTATATTTAGGCAATAAACAGTTATAGGGAAAAATAGAAGAGCTGACCCCGTAAACATTAATAACAAAAAAAGAAAAATACTATAGGAATAAATTTAACAAGAAATGGGCAAATCCTCTATAAGGAAAACTTGAAAGCCTTCCTAAAAGACACAAAGCTGGGATGTGAATTAAAAAAAAAAGTAAAACCATACTCTTCAATAGAATTATGCAAAATCGTAAACTAATACCAATTTTTTAAAAGTATTTTCATGGATGTAGATTCTATGCTTTATATGGAAAAATAAAATGAGAATATCCAAAAAAGAGAGGGGGATAACAGTAATGAGACAGGCTTAGCACTACCAGATTTGGGGATATATCATACAGTTTCTGCAATTAAAACAGTACATTAGCACATGAGTAGACAATCAGATCAATGGAAAAAATAGAAAATATAGATACAGAACCAAGTACAATGTGGAAATTTATGTATGTGGTACCTCAAATCACTGGGAGAAAAGTGTACTTTTAAAAATTAAATCTTGTTTAAAAAGCTAAGTGCTTCTTTGAAAATAAATAAAATTGGATATAATATCACCTAGGTGGAATTCCAGCAAAAAAAAATTTTTTTAATTTTTTTTCAACTTGAATCGTATAATGAAGAACCAATCTGAGTATCCAAATTGAAGGATATTCTGGTAAACCACTGGCCTGAACTTTTCAAATATGTCAATGCCAAAAAAAATAAACAAAAAAGGCTGGGGAAGTGTTCTAAATTTAAGGGATCTCAAGAGACTTGATAACTAAATGCGATCTGTGATCCTTGTTAAATCCTGGATTTATGTTTTACAAGCGTCTAAAGAGTTTATGATACATTGCCTAAAGACACTGTATTGTAATCCTATAGGACAGCAGTCCTCAGTAGGAGTGATTTTGTGGCTCACTCCCCTACATACATTTGGCAGTGGCTAGAAACATTTTTGGTTGTCCCAGCGGGGGAACGGAGGGCTCTTGCTGGCATCTAGCGCGTAGAGGCCAAGGATGCTGTTGAACATTGTACAAAGAGCAAAACAGTTCCTCCCCACCCACACCAAAACAAAAAAATCGTCTTGCCTAAAATGCCAATAGCGCCGCGGAAGAGAAACCTTGGTGCGGAAGAATCCCTCATTCTTAGGGGATAGCTAGATATTAGGCTAAAATCAATGAAATTGTCCTTTGAGCAGGTGAAAACGCTGTACATTTAAAGGTGAAGGGTTATGATGTTCATAACTAACTCTCGAACTGTTCGGCAGAAACCACTGTACGCGTCCTTCCGCCCTGACTTCCCTCCTCCCTCGGGGACCCGGGAGGGTCGCCCCCCACCGCTAGCGTGGAGCTGACTGGTGGAGCCTGCGCGGTTTGAGGAGCCTTCCCGCGGCCACTGCGCAGGCGCCGGGCAGCTCGCCGCACTCCCGCTGCGTTTCTCCAAAAGTTAAGTCCAGCGGGTGGACCACCATCCAGCGCAGCTGCACACAACAGAGAAGGGAAAAGAAAACTCCCCGGGGGCTCCGTTGGCTTCCCTGGGAGTGACAAAGATGCTTTCCCACTAGAAGCCCGGAAGCCTCCTCCTTTGCAATCGGATGAGGGCTGCAACGAGCACCACTCATTCTTTTGAAGCCCCTGCTACAAGAGCCAGTTGCGTTTGGGCCCGCGGCGCCTGGCCATCCCCTTCCAGGCTGGATTCTGCAGAGGTGAGTTTCTTACACTCTCTTTAGTGCATTCCCCTTCCCGTATTTGACGAGCCTGGGCAGTACTACATCTCGTGACACACTGACTCAAAGTGCCTCAGGCAGGCACATTCCACACCCAGCACCTCACCCGCAAGCGCTAATCCAGGTGACGTTTAAAAATACCTTAACATTCTTTAGCCTAGAGTCCCGTAATCAAGGAGTTGGCACACTTTCCCTGTGAAGAGCCGGATAGAAAATATTTTAGGATTTGCAGACCAGAAACGGTCTCTGTCGCATATTTGTCTCCCTTTCAACAACCTCTTAAAAATGTAAAACAACAGGAACAACTACTTAGCTGCCAGCCTTACAAACACATGCACATTATAATGATTAGATTGATCAGTCACTACCCAGCACGAGTCTAGAGCTTCTTTCTGGCCTGCACCCCGTTCCAGATCCCACAACAGTTTTGCAATAAGGACTTAGGTTCCATGAGGGCTATAACCCACCGAGTTTTCTGGACCTGCCTACATTTGTTCTCCATCCTTTGGGTCCCTCCACCTGCACCTCTGCTCCTCCTCCCTGCCCGATGGCCCCTGATGAGTTCCTGGCAGTCAGCAAGGCTACCAAGAAACCCCCAGAGCAGCAGCCAAACCCTTCTCTACTCTAAAATGCCATTTGATTCCCAGCTAGGAGCAAAAGCCAAAGTTCCTACATTGTGAATAAATTAGAATAAAGGTAATACAGGAGTATGTCAGGCAATTGTGTTTTTATAGCATTTTTTCTAGTGATAAATGTAATATAAGTCCACTATGGTAATTGGGAAAATACTAAAAAATATATAGAAGAAAATAAAAGTCCTCCATAACCCAACGGACAAAAAAGGGGGAAAAAACAAACAACTAAATGTTATGTATTCCTTAGGCCCTTTTTCCAATACATATACATAGGACAAATTACTGAACAACTAGATTTTTAAGAATATTTCTTAAGAAACTTTTGTTAAAGTCCAAAATACAGAAAAGTGTGGAAACTATAAATGTATAGTTCAGTAAACTTTCAAAGAGTAAAGCAGATATACCCTTGCAACCACCATCCAAATCAAGAAATAGACCATTCCTAGCATCCTTCAGCCCCATGCCCAGTAAGGGGCAACTTCTCCCCCAAATAAAATCTCTGCCTTGTCCTCAAATACACAGATTAGTTTTGTAAGTTCTCGAATTTCAATGAAATGAATTATCCATTAAGTTTTCTTTAATATTTGGTTCTTTCCCTTTACATTATAATTGAGATTCATTCATATCATTATTGCTTATAACAGGTTTTTTTTTTCTTACTTTATTTTATGCTGTTTGGCATTCCATTATATAAATATAATATATTTTATCCTTTATACAATTATTTTTTTAAGTAATGGATATATTGAGATATAATTCTTATACAATTCATCTATTTAAAGTATGCAGTTCAGTAGTCTTGTAATACATTCACAGATAGATCATCATCACAATTTAGAACATTTTCATCACCTCAAAACAATTCCATACTCTTCAGCTATCACCTTGTCGCCATGCCCCATCATCCTCTCCAGCCCTAAGTAACTACAAGTCTACTTTCTGTCTTTATAGGTTTGCCTATTGTGGACATTTCATAAAAATGGGATCATATAATGCAGAATCTTTTGTGACTGGTCCTTTATACTGATACTGGATGTTCATGTTATTTCCAGGTTTGGGGCTATTACAAATGATACTACTGGGAACATTATTATACATATCTGTATGTTATAGTATCTATAGATAGATTTGTATCACACAGGTACATATTTCTATTGAGATATATACCTAAGAGTGGAATAGCTCAGACATAGGTTATGCTTATGGTTAGTTAGAGTTAATAGTACCAAACTCTTTTTAAGTTCACACTCCAACCAGCAGTATATAATGAGTTTTCATTGCTCCACACCCTCACCAACATTTGGTGGTTGTGTGGTTTCAGTTTATACTTCTCTGATGACTAATGAAAAAGAACATCTTTTCATGTGATTATTAGTCATTTGAATATCCTCTTTTAGTAAAGTACCTTTTGAGTCTTCTTTTCTATCGGGTTTTTGTCTTTTTCTACTTGACTTATTTATTCTAATGTGAGTCCATTTTCATTTATCAGTGCTGCCCAAAAACACCCTTCCCTAATCTGTGGCTTGCATTTTAATTATCTCATTGTTAAATGTTAATAAATGTAAATTTTTTATTTTTATAAAAGTCTGATTTATCAGTCTTCCTTTCTGGTTCATGCTTTTGCTATCCTGCTTAAGAAATCTTTGCCTACAGGGACATCTAAAAAATCCTATGTTACATAGAGGAATTTTACATCTATGTTACAAGTTACATCTAAAAACATACCATTTTTCATCGAACAGTTAGATCTAACCATGTAGAATGGATTTCGAAGTATGGTATGAAGTAAGGGTTAATTTTATTTATTTATTTATTTTTAATATAGTTATCCTACTGACCAAGGTCCAAAAGACCGTCCTTTTCCCACTGCTCTGCAGCACTGTCTTTGTCATAAATTAATAGAAAGGCAAATGAGTGAAAATGTTGGAATTAGTAGGCAAGGACTTTAAAGTAACCATGACAAATGCATCAAAGAATCTTATTTTTTTAAATGCATCAAAGAATCTTATTAAAGAGGAGATAAAATAAATGAAGAGATAGGAAATTTCAAGAGAGATACAGATAATTTTTTTTTAAAAAATGGAAATCCTAGAACTGCAAAATACAATATCTGAAATTATTTGATAGGTTTATCATTGCATTGTACACAGCAATGAAAGGATCATTAAACTTAAAAGACAGATCACTAAAAATCTTCTAAATTTAAATATACTGAGAAAAAAGGTTTTTAAGTAAGCAAGCATCAGTGACTGATGGAATAGTAGCAGGTGATCTAACATACATGAAATTGAACTAAAAGCAAGGAAAGAGAGTATGGGGCAGAAAAATATTTGAAAAAAATATTAGCAAAAGATTTCTGAATTTGTTCAAACATCCTAGGATTTTTACTTGTTTTCAGTGGAGAGTTAATCCCAATATCCTAGCTTGCTATGAATGGAATTTAGAAGTTAACATAAATCTACATGAATAAGCAGAACATTTTAAAATCACACAAAATATGGAAAAATATCTTATTGACTGGAACTGTCCTAAGCATTACTGTACTTTTATAAACGTTGCCTACTTACTAAAGGCCAGTAGCACCACCCCAATCATAGTAACATCAAAATGTCCTCAGTTTTTCAGAATATCCCTTGGTAGATAACATAGCCCTGCATACACTGAAGACCCCTCTCTCGGGTGACCTACCACTGTCTCCTTTGTCTACACCCTTTTGAACCTTATCTTCTAGTGCTCACATCTGTCCAACCACACTGACTTCTTTCCATCTTCCAGCTTTTAGGATAACTTATCTCTCTTCCCCAGTGTTCCTCCCCCAGATATCCATATGTCTGATTCTTTTCTCCTCCTCAGGTCTTCGTTCAAATGTTATTTCCTCAACAAGACCTGTAGATTAAAAAACACAAAACAAAAATGTTGCACATTCTTTCCTTCCTAGTTTGTTTTTATCTGTAGCCTTTATTTGAAATGCTGTGTATTTTAATTATTTAATTTGCTATTGTCGGGGCAGGGGCACCTGGGTGGCTCAGTCATTAAGCATCTGCCTTTGGCTCAGGTCATGATCCCAGGGTCCTGGGATTGAGTCCCTCATCAGCCAGCTTCTGCCTCTCCCTCTGCCTACCACTCCCACTGCTTGTGCTCTCTCTCTCTCTCTCTGTTAAATAAACAAATAAAATCTTAAAAAAAAAAAGTTTTTTTACTCTTGTTTCACTCTCCCCACCACTGGAATATGACTTCCTGTGAGGGGGCAAGGAAGTTTACCAATTTTGTTTTTTGTAGTGCCTTCAATATCTTAAATGAGTAAAACATTATCACTGTTAACGTTTTTCTCAGGGCTGACATGTAGGCAACATTAATTTATTCCTAATAACTCCCTATATCTTTCAGGGTATTCCTTCAGTTTTCATGAATAAGTAGGCCTGGTAGTACTCCAGTAATTTACATTTTTAAGGTGTGAGTTTCTTAGCAAAAAAAATGACAGCAGTCAAAGCTCCAGCTTTTTAACCAAGGAGAATAAGAAATATGATATGACTGTTTCCAAAGCAACAAAAAGCTTTACCTGATTAAGTAGACTGATGGTTCCTCCGTATTAGATTGAAGTTTCCAACCAAATTGTTAAGGGCCCCCTCACAAAGAAGAGCTGCTTAGCGCTAGCATCACAAAAAAAATTTGCCTATTCAATTATAAGCTAATTTGAATCCAAATTTTTTTCTTTAGGCGTTCAGGCTTCAGGATGGATGATGAACTTTCAAATAGGAAAGAGATGGAAAATCATCAAAATTACTATAAACTGTGCTGCCAACTGAATGCGTGTTTCTTTGTAGCATATGCAGGTCAAGGACAATTATATTCCTGCATGATACAATCCCCCACAGCCTGCTAACTTGTCTTAATCCAGGTGATTCTTGAGAAAGCAGAGCCTGAGACAAAGGTAGACACATTCTATTTGGGAATGTGATCCCAGGGAGCCGGAATGAAAGAGAGAGGAGTGAACAGGGGTAAAATGGAAAGAAAATCCAAGCAAAACAGGTCGTTAATGGAGTAGCCCACCACTGTTAATGGGTACTTCACGCATGCAGAACCTTACTCAGCTTTGTCTCAGAACTGCCCATCCTTGAAGGATGAAAGGGAGAAGCATTTACCTCTCAGTGGCCATCTCCTCCTTCCTGAGGGCTGCTCCCATGGGGTGTTAACGTCTCCCTCCCTATGGGCTGCAAAGACCGAAGAGCCTTCCAGGTACCAGAGCATCGCACATTGCTGCACCAGAGAAGCCTTGGGACAGGAAGCTAAATTCTTGGCGCGTACCTGAAGCGAGGCCGTGTCAAGCACAGAGCAGGGCGAAACCTGCTCCAAACTGTTCTCCAGAGCTGTGGCTGGAATTGGAGGTTAGAGAGATGTGGGACAGTGCGCAAGAGGTATCTTACAAGCCTATAGAAGGTGCTCTTAGCCTCATCTAAATCCATATTCTTCTGACCATACTCACGGTCAGCATGGAGTCGGCTTCTCCCTCTCCCTCTCCTCCCCTGGCACACGTGCGTGCTCTCTCTCTCTCAAATAAATAAATAAAATCTTTAAAAAAAAGGGTTTTTTTTTGTCCAGAACGAGGTTGGCAAAAGGGTTAAATTAGGAAGGCTAAATGTATCAGAATATGTACATTAATAATAGTTCTAACCTGGAGTGATGTTGAATAGAAATTGATATTAGAACTTAGAAGATTAAAAAATGATTCTACCTGAAAAATTAGACCAGTGGATAGAGATATTAGTCATTGTCTAAATTCATGTAATTTCTAAAACAATCATGAGTTGTTTGGGGGAAAATGGAGAAATAAAATTAACCATTTCTTAGGTCTCTATGAGCTTTATAAATCAACATCACTAACTTTCCTGAAATACTGTTTTTTACTGTCACATAGCACCAGTGATACAGAGCTTATAACCAAGTAAGGGAAAATTGGTAGAAACACAGGAAAGAAAAATATTGGGATGATTTCGTCACATAAAGTGTTAGCATTAATATTGGTTGGAATGGGGGGGAACTTCATGCTTTAACTTAGGGTTCCTCTCTGAGGCTCTGTCTTACCAGAAATGGTTTTCTCTCAGCCTAAACCTTGCAGCGTTATTATCATCCTCTCTCATTTGGTCTGGAATTGCCACAAATAGGATAAAACTTTTGAGTTATTCAATTCAATATATGTTGAGCTCCTACCATTTCCTGTGTATTGGCACCATACGTATCAATAAGACATAATATAAAAGATTACATCCAAAAATTTCAGAATATATATTCTTTTAAGGTTCACCCAGAACATTCACCAAAATTGACCATATGATGGATCACAAATCAAATCTCAACCAATTTCCAAAGGTTGAAATCATATAGGGTATGAGTTAAACCAGAAATCAGTTATGTAAAGATAAAAAAAAAAATTTCCAACTGCTTGTAATTCAAGGAACATACTCCTCATGACCCACAAGTCAAACTATAAATCACAGTGGAATTTAGAAAATATTTTTAAATGAATGCTAATGAAAGTTCAATATACCAAAACTTGAAGGATGCTACGAAAACAAATGCTTATGGGAAATTTATAGCTCTAAATACATATATTAGAAATTTTACAAAAAGATTGGCTGTCAGAGTTCCAAGAAGCCAGGGGCGAAAAAACGTGAAGTAGCTTTTCAGACATAGGACAAGCGGCAGTAAAGGACTGATCACTGTAGGGGAGCAGTAAGGTGACCCTACAATAGCCCTGCTCTTCTGAGTTTCAGCATTCTGGATCGTGTTGCAGTCTTGCTGAGTGAAGGAGGCAAAGACTGGACTTGAGTGAAACTGAGATGTCTTGAATTTTCAGGGCATAGTACCAGGGAGGAAGCTTTACAGAGAAAGAAACTGCAGAAATCCGCACACACATCCCTTTGTGTTCATTGCTGAACACTAAGCTTAATTCCCAAAACCAGCATGAGGTTGGGAAACATTTAATTTCCATCCAGCCTACTCCTCACTGGGAACCCCAGACATTCACTAGGATTCCACGAAGGTTATACCTTATGTACATGGGACTAAACTAGCCTGAAAGTAAAATCTACACTAGTCCCCTAAAGCGGCTTAAAAACAAGCCTGAGTAGTATGGAGCTGATTCGTAAGTATCTACCTGCCAAAACAAAGTCCAAACATGTTCGTTCAGGTCCGCTAAGAAGCACATGCAAAGACAGGATTAGATTTACAGGAGATTTATTTGGGGAAACGTCTGTGACCGTTAAAATAGAAAGGAAGTCAAAGAAGGCAGAGGAAAGACAGAAGGAAGGAGGGTCGAGTAGTATGAGTCTCAGACTGCAACACCACTCCAAGAAAGTCAGTTGCCTAAAAACCGGAAAAGAAAATGGAGGCATCCCATGAAGGGCCAACCTAACTCTTGTCTTGTTAAAGAGGGGCTTTTGTGCCATCTTCCAACACAGGGAAAGTCCACAGCTTTTTGTAAAGCAATATTCAGGCCCATATGACTGCATTGGTAAATTATTTTAAATATTTAAGAAGAAAAAAAATCAATCTTACACAATTTTTCTACTAACTAGGAACACACAAATCCTTCCTAACTTGTTTTATGAGACAAGCATAACTTTGATTTCAATACTTGACTTTACAAAAAAGGGATATTATAGATTGAGACAACATAAAAGACAGGATTGTCAAATCAGACTCAAAGACTCTCAGGAATAAGAGATTTTATCCATTATAAAATTTTGCTAATAATCTCAGGAAAATAAGCAATCAAGAGGACAGGTAAAGCAGAAAGAAGTCTTGAACAGTGTCTATGGTTTCCCAGATCCGTCCTTCTGGCATTGGATGAGCTATTTGGCTAAACTGGAGAGATAAGTTCCTAAGTGAATTCACTTCACACAACATGGGGCATTTTAGGTCATGATTCTTCTCTATTTTATACCCAGATAATTATGTAACTTACATGACATTTCCCTGGGGGCCACGTGCCATAAATTCATAGATCTTGTTTTTGTTTACCACAGTCAATCGTGTTTTAGCTCCCTGCTAAAAACACCTCATAGGTAAGGACTCACCTCCTAATAATTAATACTACTTTATTTACATGAACTCTGTTATCAATATGTTTACAAGGAGATTAGCCTGGGTTATCTTCCTTCTTTTCTTTCCAGGAAACACCCCCAATATGCTGCCAGGTGATAAATTAATTGGAGGTTAGCTACCTAACTCTCTCCTGCTCAGAAGCCAATCAATCTCACAAACATAGATGCTAAAGTACTAAATAAAATATTATCAAATAGAATCTGAAATATGCAAAGAGGCTAATATATCATGATGTTGGTTTAACATTTGAAAATTAATTAATCTAATTCATCATGTAATGGAACAAATGAGAAAAAAATGATAATCTCAATAGATGCAGAATAAGCAATTGACAAATCAACACTCATTAGCACTATAAATTATCAGCAAACTAGAAATAGAAGAGAATTTTCCTAACCTGATAAAGATAGAGACTAAAAACTTATTGCTAACATAATAGCTTAATGGTAAAGCATGGAATCTTTCCCTTTAATACTGGAATGAAGGCAAGGATGTTCACTTGTATCACCTCTATTTAACATTGCACTTAATGTCCTAGCCAGGACAGTGAACACGAAAGAGGGAGAGAAAGAAAACAGGAACATATATTACAAAATAAAATAAATAAAATAAAATAAATAAAATAAAATAAAATAAAATATAAAATAAAAAAAATAGCCATGTCATTGTGTAGGTAGAAATCTGAAACTATCTACAAATAAGCTACTAGAATAACTGTGAATTTAGCAAGGTCAGAATATCATAATACTAGGTCACTATCAAAATCAACTGCATTACACATCCTAGTACTGGACCAATTGAAGAAATTAAAATATTTAAAATTTACAATAGTATTGAAAACATCAAATACCTAGAAGTAAACCAATTGTAATATTTATTATTTTTCTACAGGGTAAATTATAAAATACTGCAAAAGAGGGGCACCTGGCTGGCTCAGTCTGTCAAGCATGTAACTCTTGATCTTGGGGTCATGAGTTCCAGCCCCACATTGGGCATAGAGCTTACTTAAAAAAAAAATATTGCTAAGAGAAATTAAAGAAGATTTAAATAAATTGAAGTATAAATAATGTTAATGGAAGGAAGACTCAATATTTTAAAAATCAATATTTTTAATTTGCTCCAAATTTATCTATAGTGTCAATGAATACCAATCAAAATCCTAGCAGGGTTTTTTTTTTTTTGAAAAAATTAATGAACTGAATCTAAAATGTGTATGGAAATAGAAAGGACCAAAAACAGCCAATAGTCTTAAAGAAAGAACAAGCTGGAAGGCTTAACACTACCAATACCCATCACACAGCTATAGAAATTAAGACATAGATACACTAATAGACTAATAGAATAGAATAGAGGATAAAACTATGGGTATTTTTCTCTAGAACAAACACTTTGTTCCTCCACCAGCACCTATCCCCACCCAAGCTCATCCCCCCACTCAAACTAGACAGTAAGCTTCACACCTCGAGGAAAAGAGGCCATAAAACAAACATGCAAAAGAAAGGTTAGTTATTGGCTTTTGAGTTTCCAAAAACCAAAATCATGTCATAAAATTTAGGGTTTGAGGGATATTTGTCTAGCTAATCTCTTCCATGCCCTACCCTCTCCAAACTCACTCAAAGGAAGGGAAAAGAAGCGCTAAGTGAGAAGAAAATAAATCACAGTTGGAGAGAAAGCAAATGAGTTAATGTCTGGTGAGGGTTTCTGAAGAGAGCTTCAATATTCTAAATTAGAGCATAAAAGAACCCCCAGAAAAAATTTACCTGATCTAAGAATGGAGAGACCAGTGCTCTACCTCCTGTCTGGTTATCTTGAGAAAGTTCCATACTTTTGACACTGTGGTATTAGAAACTGGAGTAGAAATATCTGCCTTGAACAATTAGACAGATGGATCCTGAACTACTTCACAGACATTATGGCGTCACAGGATCAAGTCAATGTTTTTCTTGATGTGATTGAAAACATTTGAGAAATGACCCCAATAGCTGACAGACCTGAGCAACCTCTTGGGCAAAGATGTGATATGAACTCTCTGAAGAGGTCCTGGATGGAAATGCAGACATCTCAAAAGATGTCAGCATGGAGGGTGATATCAGTGAGGACCAGAAAAGACAGTGTGAACAGATGCCAATCCAGAATCAGATATATCCCCTAAAGCATGACATGACCTAAGTCCTCTGCAGCTTAGCTGCAGCCCTGGGTAGAAGAGGAAAAGACATTGTAGTAAATTATTTTAAAATATAATGTCTATATACCTGGACAATTATTAAAGTGATGGATTTGGTGAATGTGTGTGAGTGTGTGTGTGTGTGTGTGTGTGTGCGCCATCAGGCAGAATGAGAGATGAAGAAATAAATTAAGTTCAGTTATGGAAAAATAAAGTCACTTTTCCCACACACCCAAGTATGGGACTTGCAAACCTATCGCTAATATACCAACACCAAAGTTTTTAAGCAGGACTGCTGGGCAGGATTGCCTGGAGCAAACCATAGGTATTCAGTTCTTTCAACAAAGCCTGCAAGGCACTGTAAGATCGGGGAGACATTTACCAAATTATGTTCTGTGGAACACTACCTCCATAAAATATGAACTGATGTTAGGAGAAAAACGAAGTGGGAAGGTTTCTTTAGCACCGAATTCTCAAAGCCATTCCTTTGTGAATGTTTAGTGCAACTCTCCAAAAGACATGATTTGACCTGGCCCATGTACCAGCATTGTGATATATGGGCCCAGATCCCCCTTAAAGGAAGGACTTGTTCCTCATTTGCTGGGAGTATGTGAGCAGGCAGCCTATAGCTCACAGCCCTCTTTGGGAATTGCCCCCACTGCAGAAAACCAGTGTACTTCAGGTCGCTCCTCTTCATGCGGTTGCCCATATCCAATGACCTATCAGTGCAAGGGTACAAAGCTGTTCTCTTGCCCATCTTAGGATAACTCTGAAGGTCATTCCAATTCCAGATCTCCCCCACGGCACTAGCCAAAGCTGCTGTTGGACCTGCATTACAACTCAGCTTCTCCCTTTCTTCTTCTTTTCTACAAGCGTTGGTCCCATTGGCTCTTCTTAATAAACCTCCTACAGGTAAAACTACATCTCAGAGTCTGAATCCTGGAAAACCCAGTCTGAGATGCTCTACCTCCCAATTCTATTTGCTCACTAAAACCTTTCTTCTCCAAGTACCTAACAAGCATAGGGTTGAAAAAGCACATTTTGGACGCCTATAGGTGCAAGTGTGAGAACTGAGTATTTGTGTGGAGGTTGGGGGAGGGGTGCCTGAGACTTGAACACCAGCCCATGAATTCCTTTGCTATTTGAAACCAGCCCAATTTTGAAATATAACTGTCTAATGTTCTAAGTGCTACAGAATCCATTATCTATTGAGGTAGATGGAGAAGGTCTAAGTATTATATGACATATGCAAATAAATTTTCTTTTTTTCTACAAAAATGCTTAAATCGCTAAGGTGACCGGTGGTATTGGATAAAATGCACTCCTTTCCATCTGACATATACAACAATTTTGCACTCACAGCTGTCTTCGAATATTTAGTGGGAGAAAAAAAGGAAAAGTACAATGAAAGCCTTTGAAATTCAGTTTTCAAGAAATAAAAACTGGGCAGTAGGATTTCCACAAAACTGAAAAATCTTCAGAACTGGAAACTCTATCCCAAAAAGTCCAATGAATTATAACACACTTAACTTATTCAAATATTTGTGTTTGGCAAACCACTGGGTAATATCATTTCAAGATGTTAATTGTATTAACAAAAAAGGAGAGGATGAACATTTTTTTTTACAAATCTTTGAAATAATCACTTTTTCAATTTTAACACTACTTTGGAACAAGGAGCTGGCTTGAAAGACTAACACCTAGATGATCAGAGACAGCAAACTATCAGACTGCATGATCAGCATAGAGCGATTCCCAACTAAGACGAGATGCATGCAGCCTCTACAAATGTGGCTTGGGAGGAGATCGCTTCAGCTCACTTGAATAAGCTACTGTCTATGGCTCACAAGGGTCCCGTTCTTAATGAGGTGGTGCGTAGCAGCAGCACACTGTGAATCCAAATAGCAGATGGCAACACTGTTGAGTAGGCTGGCAGTCTGATGTCTAGCCACCAACTGGCAGCAATCATTATTAAACTGATTCATGTGCCCAGGGAAAATCTTCATAAGAGTCTTAGCAAATCTGAGCAGTGAGAAGCAAATGATCTGCTATTCCTATTTTCTATGGAAACTACATATATTTTTAAAAATATTACCCCCAAGGCAATCCCCATGAAGAAATGGCATGTCCCAGTGTGAACTGGAGGCCTTATTCCTTTCTTAGATACTCATGTACCTTTAAACATGATAGCTATGATTTCTCTATTGGGTAAATAGCTTTTACTTGAAGGAAATAGCTTCATAGCATTGACCCTATGGACTCAAGGCAAATATTCAGTGATAGGCAAGCACTTACAGATTCTCTAAATAAAGCTTCTGTGAAAATGGTACTGTGAAGCTAATGATAACATATTCTGTCTCACATAATGAAGCAATGGCCTAAATTGCTCATGGTCCATCTACTTAAGTCAGGTAACTCATCCCTGGGGGAAAAGCTTGTTATTGTAACTCTTGGTTAGGAATGCAGAGCGAAAGAGCCACTAGATTTAGAAGACTGTTCTCATGTAAGGACCTTTCATAAGTAAAAAATCTGGAAGGGATTCATTTTTAAAATTCTGTCTTTACAAATCAAAACGCTAAGCAAACAGCATTTTCTTCTTTTCAAATGTTAAAAGGATCTGTTATTTGTCACCAATAAAACCAATTTCTACATCACTAGATATTAATAAAGAAGACTTAAAGTAAGGCTTTTATTGAAAAACAAACTCCTGCTTCATTCACTTACAATATGCTTGTACTTACATTAAAACAGAACGAAACAAGCCTACCTATTCTCTAAATCTTCATTACATTTGTTTTCTAAAATTAAGATACTAGGTTTCTCTTATGTCATGGTCTTACCATAACAAGGAGAAAATACCACCATCAAATGTCAGGTATTTCATACGTCATAATCACAAATATCATATATTCTTTTTATGGCAATTTTTTAATGGAAGAAATTTTAAAACTTTTTTTAAAAAGGTGTTAAGATCTCCCTGAATAGATTCCCTTTGGCTCTAACAATTTGATCAACCAATTCAGGCTGAAATATCGTTTATAACTTCTAGAGAGAGTTCCTGTGTCCTGCGTCAAACATGAGGGTGATTCTTTCTCAAAGTTAGATACCTAGCCCTGACAAGAAAGCTCAAGAGCAAGCCCATACACCATCTCTCGAATCTTGCAACATTTATCTCCAAACAAGAAATCAAATGCCAGAAGTCATTATATACTTCATTTTTTAAAAGATTTTATTTATTTGAGAGAAAGAGAGAGAGTGCAAGGGAGCATCAACAGGGGTGAAGAGGGGGCAGACAGAGAAACAGACTCCCTGCTAAGCAAGGAGCTCAATGTGGGGCTTGATCCCAGGACCCTGAAATTATGACCTGAGCCAAAGGCAGCCACTCAACCAGCTGAGCCACACAGGCACCCCTATACTTTAATATTTGAGGCCAAAAAATGCAAATCAATGAACGCTTTACTCAGATTTGCTTATCTCTTTGTTACTTAAAGAGAAATAATTTATATCAGTGTTAGAAGATAAGATGTCTATATCTTGTCTGGGAAAATAAGTGCCATGAGAAAATAAGTATCATGTGTTAAAAGATGTCTAAAAATGGTGGCACATGAGTTCCTTAACATGGCTAGATGTTCTTAGTGCATTCAACAGCTCATTAGACACAAAAGTTATGTTTTTAATCAAACATTATAAAATGCTATATATTAGGAAAATAAGATAGGATGATGTATGTTTGTCCCTGGATATTAGACCCTACAGAATGGTAGGTATAAAAGAAGGCCAGCAGTGAATAAGTTAGTTCAAAGGATATATTTCCAGGAATTCTAATACAATGATTAAAAACTTAAAGCTGAATAGATATATTGATAGCAATATTACAGATCCTCAATTCAAGTAAATTGCCCACATTACCAAAAGATGAATATTCTCTTTTAGAAGAGAAGAATTCTAGCAGCCATGAGCTAGGAATGCTAGAAATTCATTCCTGAAAATTTGTATGTACCAAATGATTGTTTTCTCTTCTCCCACCTTTTACTAAAATGGCCTTTATCAAAAACATCTATGATATCTTCTTTCCAAAATCAAAGTTTCATTCTGTGTCTCTTGCTTACTTTGGCCGTCAGGGACATTTAATGCAACTGATCACTACCACCATCTTGAAACACTTTCTTGGCTTGGTTTCTAGGACAGCAGTGCACTTGTCTGGCTTTCTTCTTCTTCCCTTACTGCATTTCACTGTCCATTTCCTGTTTAGCTCTTCATCAAAATCCTGAACTTTGGACATCTGAATATTCTTAGATATTCTTCTGTGCACATTCTCATATCTGAATGAACTCAGACATTTTGCTATGTACTCTCTAATCAGGGCAAGGACTGTGTGTGTCTGGTTTACTGCACAATGTCTAGTACATAGCGGACATTCAAATATTTTTTAAAGGAATGAATGAATACTGGCACAACATACCTCGTTTGAATAGATGAGTGTAAGCATGATGATGATGACCTGGAAGTTAAATAGTTCCTAACATGATTTCATTGAGGTAGGTATAAAGATCATAATCCACGTCTTTTTAGAACAGGAAACTGAAGCTTTGATAGGTCAAGTAACTTGCCCAATGACATGCAGTATCTAAGTGTCAGAGTTGAGACTTGTACTTTTGCAGTCCTAGTCCAAAGGCCATGGTCTTAATTCAGTGCTGTACTTATCGATGAGTACAAGAGAAAATGAGGAATAGGAACCCTAGTTCAGCTTACATATCTCCTGGTCCCTTGCTACAATGATACAGTTTTGCAGTCAATGGCTCTGATGATAGTAGGACTACAAATGCTATTTTTCTCACATTCAAAAGGAAAATGACCTGCACAATCTTGCAGTGGTGGGATTGAGTCCCATTGATTCTCATTCCCACTCTGCTCCTCCCCCCACCACTCGCTCACTCTCTCTCTAATATAAATAAATAAAATCTTTAAAAAAAAAAGAAAGAAAAGAAAATGACCTGTTTCCTTATCTGTAAAATGAAGATGAAAATACTATTAGTCTATCTTTCATAGATTGTGATTTTTAGGGTAAGATAATAAATATGCAAAATATAAGTTGCTATACAAAAAACATGGATAATTTCCATTCACTAATTATTAATACTAAGAGGTACTAAAAGAAGTGGACCTGCAGAAAAATCTCCTACTGACAGGGACAGAGTGGAGGAACAAGAAGAAGACAATCAAGAAAGAGCTAGAACATCCCTTGTTCACCTAACCCTGTCAGTTAGACAAACACAAGAAAAGAGAACTAATGTTCTCTAGTTCCCATGTGAAAGATAATGAACACTCATTACACAATTAAAAGAATGAAAAGATCATTGACTTAGCCATACTGCATTCAAAAAAGGAAAAGACTATCGTAAGGACAAAAGTCTGCCAATGCTGTGAAAAAAAACCCTGGTAATTCTGCAGTTAATTTGTTTTGTACCTGTGTGATTTTACCTTCCATTGACTCCAGAGACATTACCATTAGCATATCCCAGGGATGACTGGAGATAGAGTAAGCAGGGGAAATTAGGTTAATGAGGCAGCAGAGAGGAAGGCAATTCTGTGACCTCCCGGTCCTCAGAATATACGGGTCTTTAAACTGTAATCAGGTAGCACAGTTAGGAATACTCCCAAGATTTCTTCTCACCACTGGATTCCAGATTGTAGTATTCAATTATTATAGAAAATGGTGACCAGGTTCAACTTAAATTCTGGGGTTTCACTTAAAAGTTTACTGACGGTACTTTCTTCCTTTGTTAGCAATATAGTCATCAGATCTCCCTTAAGGAGACTAAGGCCTGTCACGACAGATACCTAGATTTCTTGGTCATGTTTGTGTCTCCACTGCGGACATCATACAAGACGGTTCACTCAGTTAACCAAAAGTATTTCTTAACCCAAAAAGTACAAAGGTATGGCCTTGTGGGTAGAGCTTTGGAGTCTGTTAGATCAATATCTGAATATCAGTTCACATACTTAGCAAATATGAGTCAACTTCAACCTCACTATGCTCATTATTTAAATAGATACAGCCCTTCACAAGGCAGTTTTAAAGACCCATGATAATAGACTTAAAGGGATCAGATGGCCTGGCAGAGTCAGTTTTCGATAAAGCAAGGCTGTGATTACTATCAAAGTTGTTAATCATTGGTATGGTGATCCCAAAATTGACTGTAACTTTATTTTCACCACATTTGGGGTTTTTGTTGGTGGTGGTGGTTTTTGTTTGTATAAAAAGAGAAATCCTTCAGTGTGTTTACAAAGCACCTATTCTAAAGATTTAGGAATTTATGTGACAATCACCCCCCAGTTCTCTTTCAACTTTATTTATTACTAGACACGAGGAACACTAATGCCAACTATGTGCTAAGTACCGTAAGTCTAGGATCTAGAGTAGACACAAAAATAAATATAATACAGATCCCATTCTAAGAAAATATGTAAAGAATAATTTCAGGAAGAAAATAAGCATCACAAGAGAGGCATAAACAAAATACTATGAGCGTTCAGAGTTCATGGTTCTTCTGCGTGAAACAAACTAGAAAAGAATCATGGAAAAGGTGATATTTGATCAGCACCTTAAAGCAAGCACAGAATTTAGATATGCAGAGATTGAGGAGGAAGTAGACGAATGAATGGATGGTTCATGAATGATTCATTCATTCCAAAATCTTCCCATGGCGATCAGGCCTCATGGTGCCTACTCTCTGGTGATGAACAGCAAGGCCACAAGAAAGTGAAGAGACATGAGCAAGAAACATGGAGTGGTTTATGACGGCCAAAGGGAAGAGTGGCCGATAATAAATTTGCAACCAGATCGTGGAAGGTATTAAATACTGAGGTAAAATATTTGGATTTTATTCAAGTCTTTTGGAAAGAAATTTCAGAAATACACATCAATCCCATATTGAAGTTAAAAACAAAAGTTAGGTCTGGCTGAAAGGACAAACAGACTCAGAGAACATTGCTATAAGATAAACAGAGGCATATTAAAAATTGTAAGAGTTCACGTGAGCAAAAATCGATTTGAATCGGGCAGGCCCAAATCCGGAAGTGGACAGGAGCACTCTGCCAAAAGGAGCCAGAGAAAAGACTTACACAGAAAGAATGCAGAAGCAAAGACAGGAAATTATTGATTGGCTGTACCTTAAAGCCTAATTGACGGTTTGTGATTGGTTCCTCCTGGTGTTCTGGTTTTGTAACCTTGAGGCATTTATAGGCTTAGATCCTGGTTTGCTTACTAGGCTACCGTGCCATTAGAGTTACGTCAAGCTAATGACCTCCTTGTTTAATTAATTTAACAACATGCATATTAAGATTGGGGGAATGGGAATGGTGTCTAAAGTTCTTTCTAGCAGTGTTTGAAATGTATCAGAAGGAAAGAAGTCTGGAGATAGGGACACAGTGGATAGGAAGCAATTTCAGTAGGTTAGGAATGAAGTAATGAGGACCTAAACTGAAGCCGAAAGAGACAAACGAGACACTATGATAGTGCTTCATGACTCTCCATAACTCCGTTCTCCCTTCTCCCAAGACAAGGAACTTGGTTAAATTAAAAAAAAAAAAAAAAAAAGAAAAGAAAAAGAAAAGAAAAGAAAAGAAAAGAAAAAGAAAAGAAAAGAAAAGAAAAAATTCAAGTCTATGTCTATCTCAACATTTGTACTTTACAGGGATGTAAACATTTCCATTTTAGAATTATACATGAAATAAATAGCAGGTGATTAAAAACTCAGGTAATCTGGCAGATGCTAATGCAAGCCCATAATGTGTAAGACAGTAGCTTCCCAAACTACCCGTTATTTTTCATTCCAACATCACCCTGTCTGTCTGCCTCCATCTTACCTGTGTCTTCCTCAAAGATTTTCAGTTAACTCCTCCCTTAAAGTCTAAATCCATTGACGAATACTGAACCCCTTTCGTGGCTGCAACCAGCAAGGCATATCCTGCTAATTTTCAATCTGGCCCATTTGTGTGTGATGACACTTTCTTGAAGCGACTAATATTATCTCTATGAGAAAAAGCCCTATGTGTGACTTTTCATTATAAAAATATCCACTGGGGACATAACATTATTCAAGAAAACATGAAAGCTTGCAGAACAAGTAAACAGCTGAAAGAACAGCAAGACAAGATACATGTTTCCTAATAAAAACATGGGAATACATTTTGTTATCTGGGAAAAGTAGAGAGGTTATCTGAAGAGATACATGAGGTTAAAAAATGCCATGAGAAATATGTTCACACATAACTATAGATAAACATATGAATAGAGATATATAAAAATCAAATTCATCATATTCACATCCCTTTGGTGTCTGCTTATTTTCACTTCCCCTCACCCTACTCCACTCTACTATTCATCTAGTTATAAGATTAGAGGCCTGGGAAATTCACTTAACCTGTCCTTTCCCCTAATCTCCCATACTTAATTATTTAAAATGTTCAGGTTATAGTCTACTAAGTGCCTCATGCCCCTACCTAATTTCAACCAATGTGGTTTCTCCCCTCTTCTGGTACAGGATAAAGTGCAAACTCATTGTGGCATAAAGGCCCATTAGGTTTAGCCGTATTATAACCTTTTCCCTATTCTTCTCCCTTTTGCACCCTTGCACCTGCTATTCTCTCGGCTTGGACTGGTTCCTTCCACTGTGGATGAACTCCAACAAGAAGACTCAAAGATCACGTCCTTGGTGAAGCCAATGGTGCTCCCTACTGCCCAAGCATGCTTTCTTAAAACACTTGTTACTTATCCTCAACATTTTCCATAATTTACCTGTCTCCACCAATAGACTTAGTGAGAATCAAAACCACATGCCCTGGGCACACAAACACAGTTTACTGTCAACATTAAGAATTTTATTACTCAACTGTCTTCGTTAGCAAAACTTTACTATTCTAGGAGACTCCTTCCCAGGAAGATAACATTGCAAATAATTACACTGTCCATCCCAGGAATTTCTCTAAAATCCATCAAGACAGCAGAAAATATCAAACAACAGGTCATACATTAAGACTCTAATAGAGGCACCTGTGTGGCTCAGTCCATTAAGCATCTGGCTTTTGGTTTCGGCTCAGGTCAGGATCTTGCAGTTGTGGGATCAAGCCCCACATCCAACTCCACGCTTCAGATTGCCTCTCCCTCTCTCTGCCCAGCTCCCCACTCACGCTCTCTTTCTCTCAAATAAATAAATAAATAAATAAATAAATAAATAAACCTAAAGTTAAAAAAAAAGACTCTTTAATAAATGTAGATGAAATAAATATCTTTAAATATATTGCAATTATAATAATAGTGACAGAATAATGACTGGAGAAGAATTATTACCAAATAAAATTTACAAATTAATTATAGTCCATTCTACTAATTCTTTCTCTACAGTGTCTGGCAATTCTCCCACTTGACTAGCATATTGAAAATAAGGAAATAGTCATATTTTCTGAGCTTGGCACAAAAATATTTTCCAGATAAATCTTTGATCAGAACAAAGGCAGGGCCAACAAATACTTGAATCTATGCAACTATCTATCTATGCAATTTATGCATCACAAGAATTGTGATGGTGTTTTTTAATATCTGAAAAATTTTAGGGCAAAATATAAGCACACATATACTAAGTGGTTTGACATATAATATATGCTTGTATTCACCAGGCTTTCATTCCCCACCTCCTTTTCTCCTTTAACTCATTAGTTTGACCCAGTCTTTCATCCTTTTTCTAACTCTAAGAATTATTCTCTGTGCCCTCTAGATATCATGAATTGTCATCATTACCAAACTATCAATCACAGTCACTAATTCAGGAAATGAAGGGGTGAGCCCTTGTGCTGCCACCAACTGCTCCCTCCTTGGGAATCCCGAGGGTGCTGGACAAATCAAGAGCATAGCCCCTGGCTGGTTTGCCAAAACTGCTGCCCAACAAACTCATTGCAAGTGAAGCCAATAATTCAAGGGATGAGGGTTTGGAAAGAAAAAGGGAGAAATTTATGTTGGGTGCCAGCATCCAAGGGAAACGGCAGTCTCAAACTTTAAGACTGACTTCTCCCCCCGCAAGAGGGGCACCTCAAGTTTTATAGGAGAGGTTTGGTGAGGTCTGCCCAAGAGAGCAGGCAGAGAGCAGTTATTATAGGTGGCGGTTGGGCTGTGTTCAGCCCCTGATCACAGGCAGGGAGTGGGACGTGCAGGGTGTAGTCTTCTAGGCATTCCATTGCAATCTGGGCTTTTCTGGTCTGGTGGTTGGAATGTTCCAGTCATTGCAAAACATCTTCATCAATGCCACAAGAAAGTGTGATAAGAAATAACTGTTGGGGTCTATAGTTGAGCAAGAGGCTTGCTGACATCATCAGTAAAATCACCTATATATTCAACTTTTCCTCTGGTTAGTTTCTTTACCTTCTTCTTTAACTGAAAATTGGCAGTGCCCTAGTAACAAAACTTATCCTTGATCTTCCTCTCATACTCTATCTTGGGTCCTTTCGATAAATGGGTAATTCTAGGCCTGGTTGGTGGGGGGGGAGATACAAGATGATCTTGGACTGTCTTGTCAAACATGTAACAAGGAATGTATCCACAACCACCAGGATCATGTCAAAAAGACTCAGAGCTGACTTAAAGAGGCTTCCAATGATCAAAGAAGTGAAAATTTGGGCATCACTAAGAATAATACCTACCATAGATTAAAGAATAATAAATATGTTTAAATCCATGAGTTCATAAATTATGCTAAACATAATAATAATTGGTCAACATTAGAGGATACTAGAGAATCATCTCATTGTTTTGAAAACAGATAAAGGAAAACGATCATGCATTTACATGAACTATACCACTGGTGTACCAAATGTTAGATGAGGAGAAATTTCTGTTCATAAAAATGTTCTAAGGGATTTCCAGTCTCAGCCATGCATGATAAAGTAGCTGGTATTAAAGTAACTCTTCTGCCAAAAACAACTATAAAAGCTGGATGACATACATAAATCAACTCTTTCAAGGCATTGGCAAGAAACCAGGACAGGCAGGACTCTCTCAGTCCCTGAGAGAGGGGAAGCACATATGGTGAGCTCTACATTCATGCTACGGCTTTTTTATGAGGGCATTTTTCAAATCGCGATACAGGGAATATAGCTCAAACAGAAAGTGACAGTCTTATTGGACTGAGGAAAAAGAGGTCTAAATTCAGCACTGCCAAAGTGGCTTGGAATTGAGCTTCAGAATCCCAGACAGGAAAGGAATGGAGAGAAGGATCCAAAAATCTGCATTCCAATTCCCCTCAACTCATGTTAATGCCTCATGGTGTTAATGTATATGGCACCAGGAGCACAAATGGTGGCGGGTGGGTAAATGAAATTAAACTGCTGAATTGGTCAGCAACTAGTAAAGCTACTAGTTTAAGGCAGACCACCATAAGAAAGGGGTGTATATTGTAATTCTATGGAAAACACCAAAAGAATAATTTTTAAAATGTATAAAAATCCTGTAGAAGGAAATGGTATAATAAACACCACCTGATTAATCCAAAGTAATTCAAGAAAGGAAAAATAAAGGATCAAAGAACAGATGGGATACATAGAAAATAAATAATATGTTGGAAGACATAAACCCAATTGTTTTAGTCAATCTGGTGGTGGGGGGAGCTACAACAAAACATCAAAGGCTGGATAGCTTATAGGAATTTTTTTCTTACAGTTCTGGAGGCTGGAAGTTCAAGATCAGGGTGACAGCACGGTTGAGCTCTGGTGAGACTCCTCTTGCAAGTTGCACACTGGTGATTTCCGATTGTATCCTCATATGGCAGAGAGCAGAGTGAAGCAAGCTCTCCTTCCTAGACTACTAATCCCATTCATGAGGGATCCACTATTATGACCTCATCTAATCCTAATTACCAGAACATTCAGTCCATCACACCAACTATGGTCAGTAGTTATATGAGATGCGAATAGAGCAAAAGACTTCAATTAAAAGACAAAAGTTGTCAGACTGAGTGAAAAAAAAGAAGAAAGAAAGAGAGAGAGAGAAAGAAAGAAAGAAAGAAAGAAAGAAAGAAAGAAAGAAAGAAAAAAAGAAAATGTTGTTTATAAGATACATGAAATATAAGGACACAGAAAACTTAAAAATAAAACAGAGTGGAAAAATATATACCATGCAAAAATTAAGCAAAAGAAAGCTATTATAGCTTTATTAATACCAACTAAAGTAGACTTCAAGTTTTACTGGAAATAGAGTGATATTTATAAATGATAAAACAGTCCATTATGTAGGAAGATAAAATATTCCTAAACTTGTGTCATCTAATGTATAAAGGCAGAAGAGAAAAATCCACAATTATTCTTAGAAATGTTACAATAATTGACAGAATAAACAGAGAAAAATCAGTAAGAATAGAGAAGATTTGAACAACACAATAAATTACCTTACCCTAATTGATATCCAGACAACACTGCAGCCAATACCTGCAAAGAACACAACTTTTTACAATGCACTTAGACGGTTGCCAAAACTGACCAAAGCAAATCTTAACAAATTTCAAAGAACTGAAATATGTTCTCTGACCAAAGTGAAATTAAACTAATGGATATTTACAAAAAGGTAACTAGAAAAAGTCCTAAATGTTTGGAAATTAAACAACACATTTCTAAATACCTATGAGGAAGGGAAAAAATTGCAAGGGAAATAGAAGTAATATAAGTTCCTACAAAGTCACTTTCGTAAGTTGATTTGCTTTTGAATTACTCCTTTCATAAAACAGCTTTTGAAAACCTTAAGGGAAGCTTATGGGCTTATTCCATTCCTCCAATCTAAAATAACCTTTTTTTTTTCCAACTGTAGTTCTAGCAATTGCCAGACATTTATTTGTAAATAGCTGCTAAGTGTCTGATATTTTACTGTACTTATTACCTACTGAGCTAGCTTACTACAGTTTTTAGGGTGCTAGCCCAAGACACCAGACTCCTGGACCAGAGCCAAAGGACTTTATTACTTATAGCACAGTGGCCGCACGATCTTCAAATTTACACTGGTTCCCTGTTTCTCAAATCCCATGGGGGTGATGTGGAGAATCTCAGGGGCATGCAGCTCACAAGAGTGACCAATTCACTGCTGTGTCCAAAACTGAAGGGTTTCTGGTATTCAGGACTCTGCAATAATCAGGAAAATCTCAGGCAAACTAGGACAAGTTGGTCACCTGTGTTGGTCACACAAAATTTTGTACCATGGCTGCGATGCCCTGAGCTTCGGAAACACCAGACTTTTAAAGGAGACTGCCGACAAATTTGTCCAACCTTTGCTCTAGAAAAAGACATTATCTTTATTATCCTGGACAGCAAACAACTCTGCCCTTTGCCTCAGAAAGAAACACTGTCTTTATCTTCTAAAGCTGTTTGCCATACAAACACACTTGAAAAGATATTCTAGAACCAGAACTGTCAATGAATCTGCTTAAGAGACTTGCAGAAATGCAAGAGATCCATATAGGGGATTGTCTCCCAGTAAAATTCTTATAAAATTACAGTACAATTATACTACAATCATCTGCATACTCATTTGTATCTTGGCTGTGAAAATGAAAAGTCTCCCATACTTTGATCAAGTTCCCTTTGTTAGGAACCCAATACAACCTACAACTATCTGGTCAATTAATTTTTGACAAAGCAGGAAGAATATCCAATGGAAAAAAGACAGTCTCACCAACAAATGGTGTTGGGAAAATTGGACAGCAACATCTGAATGAAACTGGACCATTTCCTTACACCATAGACAAAAATAAATTCAAAATGGATGAAAGACCTAGATGTGAGACAGGAAGCCATTAAAGTCCCAGAGGAGAACACAAACAGTAACCTCTTTGACATCAGCCATAGATAGCAACCTCCTTCTAGATATGTCTACTGAGGCAAGGGAAACAAAAGCAAAAATAAACTATTGGGACTCTACCAAAATATAAAGCTTCTGCACAGTGAAGGAAACAATCGATAAAACTAAAAGGCAATCAGCAGAAGGGGGAGAAGGTATTTGCAAATAAATTATCTGATAAAGGGTTAATATCCAAAATATATAAAGAACTTATAAAAATCAACACCCAAAAAACAAATAATCCCGTTAAAATATAGGCAGAGACATGAACAGACATTTTTCCAAGAAGACATCCAGATGGCCAACAGACACGTGAAAAGATGCTCAGCCTCACTCATCAACAGGGAAATACAAATAAAAACTATAATGAGATATCACCCCACACCTGTCAGAATGGCTAAAATCAACAACACAAGAAACAAGTGTTGGTGAGCATGTGGAGAAAGGGGAACCCTCTTACACTGTTGGTAGGAATGCGAACTGTGCAGCCACTCTGGAAAACAGTATGGAGGTTTCTCAAAAAAGTTAAAAATAGAACTACCCTACAAACTACCCTACAATCCAGCAATTGCCCTACTAGGTTATCTGCCCAGAGAATACAAAAATAGTAGTACACACACATATACACACACACACGACGGAATGTTACTCAGCCATCAAAAAGAATGAACTCTTGCCACTAGAACTACAGGTGGGTGAGTAGATGGTATAACAATTCAGATGTCACTGGTTGTTTCTTCCATCCAGGAGAATTTCTGGGAGTTCCCAAGAGAGGTTTTATAAGCCCTCACCAAGTGTTTTCTCTCCTTGCTTCACCATCTACCCGTCTGCATCCACTGCCTACCACCAGCTGAGGCCTGGGTCCCACAAGATACAAAGTCTCAGCATATTCAGTCACTGTGTTGGTTTTCTATTGCTGCCTAGCAAATTACCATAAACACAGTGACCTCACACAAAGGAATTACGTCACGCTTTTCTAGGTCAGAAGTCTGCCATGGCTTAAGTGGGTTCTCTGCTTAGGGTCTTACAAGTCTGAAATCAAGGTGTCTCTGGGCTGGGCTTATAGCTGGAGGCTGTAGGAAAGAATCTGCTTCCAAACTCATTCAGGTTTTTGACCAAATATGGAATGCCGTTCATTTTTCTTTGCCTGATGTCAAAAAGGGGCCACTCTTAAACTACGGAAGGCCACCTGTATTCCTTGGCACAAGGCCCCCCTCATATATCCAGTCCAGCAACAGTATATCAAACCCCACCTTGTGCTTTGATTTTCTAACTTTCTTTTCTGCTCCGACCTACAGAAAACTCCCTGCCTTAAAAGGGCTCATCTGATAGGATCAGGCCTACCTGGATATCTCCATTCTTTAAGGTCATCTAACTTGGGCCCTCAATCTACAGAATCTCTTCAAAGATGTACCCAGATTACTGATTGAATGAGTAACCATGAGATAAAAGTCTTAGTGAGGGTGAGGGGAAAGCATCTCTAGAATCCCATCTACCACAGTTACCTTGTGGGGAAGAGCTCTCATCTCTGCATCTGCTTGAGGGAGCTCAAAAAAAAAAAAAAAAAAAAAAAAAGCATTGTTCATGCATCTATATTTGAGAGTTTTTAGAAAACCAGGTCTTTTAAGGCATAAGTACAGACCTAATGCTCTCCACGAGACTTAAACCTGAATCCAGTAGGATTTTGGCTCTAAGTCAAATGAAAGTGAATATTTGGGGCTATATTCAAAATCACCCATCTTTCCAGACAACTAAGATTTCATTACAGGATCATACTCTCTTGAGAGAAATACTTTCTCAGAAATCTTGGCCCATAGGAAAAATAAATCTTTTGGAGAGGTGGCCTTATAGTATCCCAGGCTTGTCCAGACATGTCTGAATCCTAGCTGAGTCTGCAGTCCATTTCTTTGCTGCATTTGCACAGTATTGACTTGGGATCTCTGAGCTTTCTGTGGGTCAGACCACTGAGCACACGTAGCTGCTGGAACAGAAGGCATGTTTCTTGCTGAGTAGCTAAATGTATGACTTGTAGTTTGAGATAAACAGAGATTTATGCTTCCCTAGTTCATGTGCCTCAAAGGACAAGCCACAGGGTTTTTGTGCTTGGAAAGAGTAACAATTAACCAAACACATTTCTACAAAGGATAGGTAGAGAAACAATGTTGTTTTTGCAAGAAAGTCTGCAGGCCCAGAATCAAGCAAAAAATGAGGCTTTTTTTTCTGAGTATAGAGTAGAGAATTGCAAAATCAAAGGAAGATAGTTAACATTATGGAAAGAAATGGTCATGTCCTCTCCACCCTTTTCCATCCAGTTTGCTCTAAACACACAGACAGCTCAAATATGGACTCTGAATTGTAAAGGAGGCGGATAGAAATGTGCAGGGAGGACTTAAAGGCTACCAACAATCTTTAATTTTTTCTTTCTTTCTTTCTTTCTTTCTTTCTTTCTTTCTTTCTTTCTTTCTTTTTCTTTTTTTTTTTTTTTTT